>NC_133901.1:13787514-14087514 GCF_964199755.1 Larus michahellis | reverse complement strand
ACTGAGAAGAAGCCCCAACGTTCCTTCCAGTCATTTTCAGTGTGGGTGCCTTCTCCACGTGGTTCCTGGTTTCACTGCAGCTCTGAAGAGAATGTTAGCAAAGAGGTAATCGGGACAGTGAAAACAGTACTCAAAGACAGGGAGAGCAAGCTCTACATTACTCTCTTGGCACTTTGGATGCGGGACATACAGCGAGATGTTTGCTGCTTTTGCGTTTGGCTGTTGGGAGATTTACAGCACAAAGATATCTAGTTGATTTGAAGCAGTTCTGAGAAAGTCTAAACATTATCCCCACTTTTCCCTCCTGGCATTTTCCATGTGGGAGATATAGCACGATGTATATTTGTTTTGAGGACAACTCAATGGACAGTGTAGGGAGAAAAGTTCCTGGCTCATTGAATGCCGTTTCTGGAGACACTGCGATCAATGAGGGAGATATGTCAAGATGTGTGTTGGTTTTGAGGACGGCTCTCTGGAGAGTCTTAGCAAAGAGGTCACACGGATAATCAGAGCAATTCTCAGAGACACTGAGAACAACCATACAAATCACTTTTGTCCCTTTGCTTGTTTTACGTATAACAAGACGTTTATGGATTTTGAGGAGAACTCCTCAAGGGTGTAGGCACAAAAGTTGGTGGCACACTGAATGCCGTTATTGGAGACACTGAGAAACAAGCCCTACAATTCCCTCCTGGCTCTTTCCATGTTGGAGGTAGAGCAAGAAGATTGTTGGTTGGTTTTGCGCCTAGCTCTATGGCGAGAGTAGGCAGAGACATAATTAGGTGACTTGAAGCAGTTCCTATCGAGTCCAAGAACAGTCCCCACCTTTCCCTGCTGGCAGTTTCCATGTGGACATATGTCTTGATATGTGCTTTGCTTTTGAGCACAACTCTCTCTCGAGAGAATGTTAGCAAAGAGGTAACGGGGAGAGTAGAAAGCAGTACTCAAAGACAGGGAGAACAAGATCTACATTTCCCACCTGGCACTTCCCATGTAGGAGATATAGCAGGATGTATACTGGTTTTGAGGACAACTCAATGGACAGTGAAGGGAGAAAAGTTCCTGGCTCATTGAATGCCGTTTCTGGAGACCCTGCGATCAATGTGGGAGATATGTCAACACGTGTGTTGCTTTTGAGGACGGCTCTCTGGAGAGTCTTAGCAAAGAGGTCACACGGATAATCAGAGCAATTCTCAGAGACACTGAGAACAAGATCGACAATTGGCTCTTGGCACTTTCCCTGTAGGAGATACCGCAAGACGTTTCTGTATATTGGGCACAGCGCTCTGCAGGCTGTTAGCAGAGACTTTCCCGGGACAGTGAAACCCTATGTCAGAGACACTGAGAAGAAGCCCCAACGTTCCTTCCAGTCATTTTCAGTGTGGGTGCCTTCTCCACGTGGTTCCTGGTTTCACTGCAGCTCTGAAGAGAATGTTAGCAAAGAGGTAATCGGGACAGTGAAAACAGTACTCAAAGACAGGGAGAGCAAGCTCTACATTACTCTCTTGGCACTTTGGATGCGGGACATACAGCGAGATGTTTGCTGCTTTTGCGTTTGGCTGTTGGGAGATTTACAGCACAAAGATATCTAGTTGATTTGAAGCAGTTCTGAGAAAGTCTAAACATTATCCCCACTTTTCCCTCCTGGCATTTTCCATGTGGGAGATATAGCACGATGTATATTTGTTTTGAGGACAACTCAATGGACAGTGTAGGGAGAAAAGTTCCTGGCTCATTGAATGCCGTTTCTGGAGACACTGCGATCAATGAGGGAGATATGTCAAGATGTGTGTTGGTTTTGAGGACGGCTCTCTGGAGAGTCTTAGCAAAGAGGTCACACGGATAATCAGAGCAATTCTCAGAGACACTGAGAACGACCATACAAATCACTTTTGTCCCTTTGCTTGTTTTACGTATAACAAGACGTTTATGGATTTTGAGGAGAACTCCTCAAGGGTGTAGGCACAAAAGTTGGTGGCACACTGAATGCCGTTATTGGAGACACTGAGAAACAAGCCCTACAATTCCCTCCTGGCTCTTTCCATGTTGGAGGTAGAGCAAGAAGATTGTTGGTTGGTTTTGCGCCTAGCTCTATGGCGAGAGTAGGCAGAGACATAATTAGGTGACTTGAAGCAGTTCCTATCGAGTCCAAGAACAGTCCCCACCTTTCCCTGCTGGCAGTTTCCATGTGGACATATGTCTTGATATGTGCTTTGCTTTTGAGCACAACTCTCTCTCGAGAGAATGTTAGCAAAGAGGTAACGGGGAGAGTAGAAAGCAGTACTCAAAGACAGGGAGAACAAGATCTACATTTCCCACCTGGCACTTCCCATGTAGGAGATATAGCAGGATGTATACTGGTTTTGAGGACAACTCAATGGACAGTGAAGGGAGAAAAGTTCCTGGCTCATTGAATGCCGTTTCTGGAGACCCTGCGATCAATGAGGGAGATATGTCAACACGTGTGTTGGTTTTGAGGACGGCTCTCTGGAGAGTCTTAGCAAAGAGGTCACACGGATAATCAGAGCAATTCTCAGAGACACTGAGAACAAGATCGACAATTCGCTCTTGGCACTTTCCCTGTAGGAGATACCGCAAGACGTTTCTGTATATTGGGCACAGCGCTCTGCAGGCTGTTAGCAGAGACTTTCCCGGGACAGTGAAACCCTATGTCAGGGACACTGAGAAGAAGCCCCAATGTTCCTTCCAGTCATTTTCAGTGTGGGTGCCTTCTCCACGTGGTTCCTGGTTTCACTGCAGCTCTGAAGAGAATGTTAGCAAAGAGGTAATCGGGACAGTGAAAACAGTACTCAAAGACAGGGAGAGCAAGCTCTACATTACTCTCTTGGCACTTTGGATGCGGGACATACAGCGAGATGTTTGCTGCTTTTGCGTTTGGCTGTTGGGAGATTTACAGCACAAAGATAGCTAGTTGATTTGAAGCAGTTCTGAGAAAGTCTAAACATAATCCCCACTTTTCCCTCCTGGCATTTTCCATGTGGGAGATATAGCACGAGGTATATTTGTTTGGAGGACAACTCAAGGGACAGTGTAGGGAGAAAAGTTCCTGGCTCATTGAATGCCGTTTCTGGAGACACTGCGATCAATGAGGGAGATATGTCAAGATGTGTGTTGCTTTTGAGGACGTCTCTCTGGAGAGTCTTAGCAAAGAGGTCACACGGATAATCAGAGCAATTCTCAGAGACACTGAGACCAAGCTCCACAATTCCTCCTGGCACTTTCCCTGTAGGAGATACCGCAAGACGTTTCTGTATATTGGGCACAGCGCTCTGCAGGCTGTTAGCAGAGACTTTCCCGGCACAGTGAAACCCTATGTCAGAGACACTGAGAAGAAGCCCCAATGTTCCTTCCAGTCATTTTCAGTGTGGGTGCCTTCTCCATGTGGTTCCTGGTTTCACTGCAGCTCTGAAGAGAATGTTAGCAAAGAGGTAATCGGGACAGTGAAAACAGTACTCAAAGACAGGGAGAGCAAGCTCTACATTACTCTCTTGGCACTTTGGATGCGGGACATACAGCGAGATGTTTGCTGCTTTTGCGTTTGGCTGTTGGGAGATTTACAGCACAAAGATATCTAGTTGATTTGAAGCAGTTCTGAGAAAGTCTAAACATTATCCCCACTTTTCCCTCCTGGCATTTTCCATGTGGGAGATATAGCACGAGGTATATTTGTTTGGAGGACAACTCAATGGACAGTGTAGGGAGAAAAGTTCCTGGCTCATTGAATGCCGTTTCTGGAGACACTGCGATCAATGAGGGAGATATGTCAAGATGTGTGTTGGTTTTGAGGACGGCTCTCTGGAGAGTCTTAGCAAAGAGGTCACACGGATAATCAGAGCAATTCTCAGAGACACTGAGAACGACCATAGAAATCACTTTTGTCCCTTTGCTTGTTTTACGTATAACAAGACGTTTATGGATTTTGAGGAGAACTCCTCAAGGGTGTAGGCACAAAAGTTGGTGGCACACTGAATGCCGTTATTGGAGACACTGAGAAACAAGCCCTACAATTCCCTCCTGGCTCTTTCCATGTTGGAGGTAGAGCAAGAAGATTGTTGGTTGGTTTTGCGCCTAGCTCTATGGCGAGAGTAGGCAGAGACATAATTAGGTGACTTGAAGCAGTTCCTATCGAGTCCAAGAACAGTCCCCACCTTTCCCTGCTGGCAGTTTCCATGTGGACATATGTCTTGATATGTGCTTTGCTTTTGAGCACAACTCTCTCTCGAGAGAATGTTAGCAAAGAGGTAACGGGGAGAGTAGAAAGCAGTACTCAAAGACAGGGAGAACAAGATCTACATTTCCCACCTGGCACTTCCCATGTAGGAGATATAGCAGGATGTATACTGGTTTTGAGGACAACTCAATGGACAGTGAAGGGAGAAAAGTTCCTGGCTCATTGAATGCCGTTTCTGGAGACCCTGCGATCAATGAGGGAGATATGTCAACACGTGTGTTGGTTTTGAGGACGGCTCTCTGGAGAGTCTTAGCAAAGAGGTCACACGGATAATCAGAGCAATTCTCAGAGACACTGAGAACAAGATCGACAATTCGCTCTTGGCACTTTCCCTGTAGGAGATACCGCAAGACGTTTCTGTATATTGGGCACAGCGCTCTGCAGGCTGTTAGCAGAGACTTTCCCGGCACAGTGAAACCCTATGTCAGGGACACTGAGAAGAAGCCCCAATGTTCCTTCCAGTCATTTTCAGTGTGGGTGCCTTCTCCACGTGGTTCCTGGTTTCACTGCAGCTCTGAAGAGAATGTTAGCAAAGAGGTAATCGGGACAGTGAAAACAGTACTCAAAGACAGGGAGAGCAAGCTCTACATTACTCTCTTGGCACTTTGGATGCGGGACATACAGCGAGATGTTTGCTGCTTTTGCGTTTGGCTGTTGGGAGATTTACAGCACAAAGATAGCTAGTTGATTTGAAGCAGTTCTGAGAAAGTCTAAACATAATCCCCACTTTTCCCTCCTGGCATTTTCCATGTGGGAGATATAGCACGAGGTATATTTGTTTTGAGGACAACTCAAGGGACAGTGTAGGGAGAAAAGTTCCTGGCTCATTGAATGCCGTTTCTGGAGACACTGCGATCAATGAGGGAGATATGTCAAGATGTGTGTTGCTTTTGAGGACGTCTCTCTGGAGAGTCTTAGCAAAGAGGTCACACGGATAATCAGAGCAATTCTCAGAGACACTGAGACCAAGCTCCACAATTCCTCCTGGCACTTTCCCTGTAGGAGATACCGCAAGACGTTTCTGTATATTGGGCACAGCGCTCTGCAGGCTGTTAGCAGAGACTTTCCCGGCACAGTGAAACCCTATGTCAGAGACACTGAGAAGAAGCCCCAATGTTCCTGCCAGTCATTTTCAGTGTGGGTGCCTTCTCCACGTGGTTCCTGGTTTCACTGCAGCTCTGAAGAGAATGTTAGCAAAGAGGTAATCGGGACAGTGAAAACAGTACTCAAAGACAGGGAGAGCAAGCTCTACATTACTCTCTTGGCACTTTGGATGCGGGACATACAGCGAGATGTTTGCTGCTTTTGCGTTTGGTTGTTGGGAGATTTACAGCACAAAGATATCTAGTTGATTTGAAGCAGTTCTGAGAAAGTCTAAACATTATCCCCACTTTTCCCTCCTGGCATTTTCCATGTGGGAGATATAGCACGAGGTATATTTGTTTGGAGGACAACTCAAGGGACAGTGTAGGGAGAAAAGTTCCTGGCTCATTGAATGCCGTTTCTGGAGACACTGAGATCAATGAGGGAGATATGTCAAGATGTGTGTTGCTTTTGAGGACGGCTCTCTGGAGAGTCTTAGCAAAGAGGTCACACGGATAATCAGAGCAATTCTCAGAGACACTGAGAACGACCATACAAATCACTTTTGTCCCTTTGCTTGTTTTACGTATAACAAGACGTTTATGGATTTTGAGGAGAACTCCTCAAGGGTGTAGGCACAAAAGTTGGTGGCACACTGAATGCCGTTATTGGAGACACTGAGAAACAAGCCCTACAATTCCCTCCTGGCTCTTTCCATGTTGGAGGTAGAGCAAGAAGATTGTTGGTTGGTTTTGCGCCTAGCTCTATGGCGAGAGTAGGCAGAGACATAATTAGGTGACTTGAAGCAGTTCCTATCGAGTCCAAGAACAGTCCCCACCTTTCCCTGCTGGCAGTTTCCATGTGGACATATGTCTTGATATGTGCTTTGCTTTTGAGCACAACTCTCTCTCTCGAGAATGTTAGCAAAGAGGTAACGGGGAGAGTAGAAAGCAGTACTCAAAGACAGGGAGAACAAGATCTACATTTCCCACCTGGCACTTCCCATGTAGGAGATATAGCAGGATGTATACTGGTTTTGAGGACAACTCAATGGACAGTGAAGGGAGAAAAGTTCCTGGCTCATTGAATGCCGTTTCTGGAGACCCTGCGATCAATGAGGGAGATATGTCAACACGTGTGTTGCTTTTGAGGACGGCTCTCTGGAGAGTCTTAGCAAAGAGGTCACACGGATAATCAGAGCAATTCTCAGAGACACTGAGAACAAGATCGACAATTCGCTCTTGGCACTTTCCCTGTAGGAGATACCGCAAGACGTTTCTGTATATTGGGCACAGCGCTCTGCAGGCTGTTAGCAGAGACTTTCCCGGGACAGTGAAACCCTATGTCAGGGACACTGAGAAGAAGCCCCAATGTTCCTTCCAGTCATTTTCAGTGTGGGTGCCTTCTCCACGTGGTTCCTGGTTTCACTGCAGCTCTGAAGAGAATGTTAGCAAAGAGGTAATCGGGACAGTGAAAACAGTACTCAAAGACAGGGAGAGCAAGCTCTACATTACTCTCTTGGCACTTTGGATGCGGGACATACAGCGAGATGTTTGCTGCTTTTGCGTTTGGTTGTTGGGAGATTTACAGCACAAAGATATCTAGTTGATTTGAAGCAGTTCTGAGAAAGTCTAAACATAATCCCCACTTTTCCCTCCTGGCATTTTCCATGTGGGAGATATAGCACGATGTATATTTGTTTGGAGGACAACTCAATGGACAGTGTAGGGAGAAAAGTTCCTGGCTCCTTGAATGCCGTTCCTGGAGACACTGCGATCAATGAGGGAGATATGTCAAGATGTGTGTTGCTTTTGAGGACGTCTCTCTGGAGAGTCTTAGCAAAGAGGTCACACGGATAATCAGAGCAATTCTCAGAGACACTGAGACCAAGCTCCACAATTCCTCCTGGCACTTTCCCTGTAGGAGATACCGCACTACGTTTCTGTATATTGGGCACAGCGCTCTGCAGGCTGTTAGCAGAGACTTTCCCGGCACAGTGAAACCCTATGTCAGAGACACTGAGAAGAAGCCCCAATGTTCCTGCCAGTCATTTTCAGTGTGGGTGCCTTCTCCACGTGGTTCCTGGTTTCACTGCAGCTCTGAAGAGAATGTTAGCAAAGAGGTAATCGGGACAGTGAAAACAGTACTCAAAGACAGGGAGAGCAAGCTCTACATTACTCTCTTGGCACTTTGGATGCGGGACATACAGCGAGATGTTTGCTGCTTTTGCGTTTGGTTGTTGGGAGATTTACAGCACAAAGATATCTAGTTGATTTGAAGCAGTTCTGAGAAAGTCTAAACATTATCCCCACTTTTCCCTCCTGGCATTTTCCATGTGGGAGATATAGCACGATGTATATTTGTTTGGAGGACAACTCAAGGGACAGTGTAGGGAGAAAAGTTCCTGGCTCATTGAATGCCGTTTCTGGAGACACTGCGATCAATGAGGGAGATATGTCAAGATGTGTGTTGCTTTTGAGGACGGCTCTCTGGAGAGTCTTAGCAAAGAGGTCACACGGATAATCAGAGCAATTCTCAGAGACACTGAGAACAACCATACAAATCACTTTTGTCCCTTTGCTTGTTTTACGTATAACAAGACGTTTATGGATTTTGAGGAGAACTCCTCAAGGGTGTAGGCACAAAAGTTGGTGGCACACTGAATGCCGTTATTGGAGACACTGAGAAACAAGCCCTACAATTCCCTCCTGGCTCTTTCCATGTTGGAGGTAGAGCAAGAAGATTGTTGGTTGGTTTTGCGCCTAGCTCTATGGCGAGAGTAGGCAGAGACATAATTAGGTGACTTGAAGCAGTTCCTATCGAGTCCAAGAACAGTCCCCACCTTTCCCTGCTGGCAGTTTCCATGTGGACATATGTCTTGATATGTGCTTTGCTTTTGAGCACAACTCTCTCTCTCGAGAATGTTAGCAAAGAGGTAACGGGGAGAGTAGAAAGCAGTACTCAAAGACAGGGAGAACAAGATCTACATTTCCAACCTGGCACTTCCCATGTAGGAGATATAGCAGGATGTATACTGGTTTTGAGGACAACTCAACGGACAATGAAGGGAGAAAAGTTCCTGGCTCATTGAATGCCGTTTCTGGAGACCCTGCGATCAATGTGGGAGATATGTCAACACGTGTGTTGCTTTTGAGGACGGCTCTCTGGAGAGTCTTAGCAAAGAGGTCACACGGATAATCAGAGCAATTCTCAGAGACACTGAGAACAAGATCGACAATTGGCTCTTGGCACTTTCCCTGTAGGAGATACCGCAAGACGTTTCTGTATATTGGGCACAGCGCTCTGCAGGCTGTTAGCAGAGACTTTCCCGGCACAGTGAAACCCTATGTCAGGGACACTGAGAAGAAGCCCCAATGTTCCTTCCAGTCATTTTCAGTGTGGGTGCCTTCTCCACGTGGTTCCTGGTTTCACTGCAGCTCTGAAGAGAATGTTAGCAAAGAGGTAATCGGGACAGTGAAAACAGTACTCAAAGACAGGGAGAGCAAGCTCTACATTACTCTCTTGGCACTTTGGATGCGGGACATACAGCGAGATGTTTGCTGCTTTTGCGTTTGGCTGTTGGGATATTTACAGCACAAAGATAGCTAGTTGATTTGAAGCAGTTCTGAGAAAGTCTAAACATAATCCCCACTTTTCCCTCCTGGCATTTTCCATGTGGGAGATATAGCACGAGGTATATTTGTTTGGAGGACAACTCAAGGGACAGTGTAGGGAGAAAAGTTCCTGGCTCATTGAATGCCGTTTCTGGAGACACTGCGATCAGTGAGGGAGATATGTCAAGATGTGTGTTGCTTTTGAGGACGTCTCTCTGGAGAGTCTTAGCAAAGAGGTCACACGGATAATCAGAGCAATTCTCAGAGACACTGAGACCAAGCTCCACAATTCCTGCTGGCACTTTCCCTGTAGGAGATACCGCAAGACGTTTCTGTATATTGGGCACAGCGCTCTGCAGGCTGTTAGCAGAGACTTTCCCGGCACAGTGAAACCCTATGTCAGAGACACTGAGAAGAAGCCCCAATGTTCCTTCCAGTCATTTTCAGTGTGGGTGCCTTCTCCATGTGGTTCCTGGTTTCACTGCAGCTCTGAAGAGAATGTTAGCAAAGAGGTAATCGGGACAGTGAAAACAGTACTCAAAGACAGGGAGAGCAAGCTCTACATTACTCTCTTGGCACTTTGGATGCGGGACATACAGCGAGATGTTTGCTGCTTTTGCGTTTGGTTGTTGGGAGATTTACAGCACAAAGATATCTAGTTGATTTGAAGCAGTTCTGAGAAAGTCTAAACATTATCCCCACTTTTCCCTCCTGGCATTTTCCATGTGGGAGATATAGCATGAGGTATATTTGTTTTGAGGACAACTCAAGGGACAGTGTAGGGAGAAAAGTTCCTGGCTCATTGAATGCCGTTTCTGGAGACACTGCGATCAATGAGGGAGATATGTCAAGATGTGTGTTGCTTTTGAGGACGGCTCTCTGGAGAGTCTTAGCAAAGAGGTCACACGGATAATCAGAGCAATTCTCAGAGACACTGAGAACGACCATACAAATCACTTTTGTCCCTTTGCTTGTTTTACGTATAACAAGACGTTTATGGATTTTGAGGAGAACTCCTCAAGGGTGTAGGCACAAAAGTTGGTGGCACACTGAATGCCGTTATTGGAGACACTGAGAAACAAGCCCTACAATTCCCTCCTGGCTCTTTCCATGTTGGAGGTAGAGCAAGAAGATTGTTGGTTGGTTTTGCGCCTAGCTCTATGGCGAGAGTAGGCAGAGACATAATTAGGTGACTTGAAGCAGTTCCTATCGAGTCCAAGAACAGTCCCCACCTTTCCCTGCTGGCAGTTTCCATGTGGACATATGTCTTGATATGTGCTTTGCTTTTGAGCACAACTCTCTCTCGAGAGAATGTTAGCAAAGAGGTAACGGGGAGAGTAGAAAGCAGTACTCAAAGACAGGGAGAACAAGATCTACATTTCCAACCTGGCACTTCCCATGTAGGAGATATAGCAGGATGTATACTGGTTTTGAGGACAACTCAACGGACAATGAAGGGAGAAAAGTTCCTGGCTCATTGAATGCCGTTTCTGGAGACCCTGCGATCAATGTGGGAGATATGTCAACACGTGTGTTGGTTTTGAGGACGGCTCTCTGGAGAGTCTTAGCAAAGAGGTCACACGGATAATCAGAGCAATTCTCAGAGACACTGAGAACAAGATCGACAATTGGCTCTTGGCACTTTCCCTGTAGGAGATACCGCAAGACGTTTCTGTATATTGGGCACAGCGCTCTGCAGGCTGTTAGCAGAGACTTTCCCGGCACAGTGAAACCCTATGTCAGGGACACTGAGAAGAAGCCCCAATGTTCCTTCCAGTCATTTTCAGTGTGGGTGCCTTCTCCACGTGGTTCCTGGTTTCACTGCAGCTCTGAAGAGAATGTTAGCAAAGAGGTAATCGGGACAGTGAAAACAGTACTCAAAGACAGGGAGAGCAAGCTCTACATTACTCTCTTGGCACTTTGGATGCGGGACATACAGCGAGATGTTTGCTGCTTTTGCGTTTGGTTGTTGGGAGATTTACAGCACAAAGATATCTAGTTGATTTGAAGCAGTTCTGAGAAAGTCTAAACATAATCCCCACTTTTCCCTCCTGGCATTTTCCATGTGGGAGATATAGCACGAGGTATATTTGTTTGGAGGACAACTCAATGGACAGTGTAGGGAGAAAAGTTCCTGGCTCCTTGAATGCCGTTCCTGGAGACACTGCGATCAATGTGGGAGATATGTCAAGATGTGTGTTGCTTTTGAGGACGTCTCTCTGGAGAGTCTTAGCAAAGAGGTCACACGGATAATCAGAGCAATTCTCAGAGACACTGAGACCAAGCTCCACAATTCCTGCTGGCACTTTCCCTGTAGGAGATACCGCAAGACGTTTCTGTATATTGGGCACAGCGCTCTGCAGGCTGTTAGCAGAGACTTTCCCGGCACAGTGAAACCCTATGTCAGGGACACTGAGAAGAAGCCCCAATGTTCCTTCCAGTCATTTTCAGTGTGGGTGCCTTCTCCATGTGGTTCCTGGTTTCACTGCAGCTCTGAAGAGAATGTTAGCAAAGAGGTAATCGGGACAGTGAAAACAGTACTCAAAGACAGGGAGAGCAAGCTCTACATTACTCTCTTGGCACTTTGGATGCGGGACATACAGCGAGATGTTTGCTGCTTTTGCGTTTGGTTGTTGGGAGATTTACAGCACAAAGATATCTAGTTGATTTGAAGCAGTTCTGAGAAAGTCTAAACATTATCCCCACTTTTCCCTCCTGGCATTTTCCATGTGGGAGATATAGCATGAGGTATATTTGTTTTGAGGACAACTCAAGGGACAGTGTAGGGAGAAAAGTTCCTGGCTCATTGAATGCCGTTTCTGGAGACACTGCGATCAATGAGGGAGATATGTCAAGATGTGTGTTGCTTTTGAGGACGGCTCTCTGGAGAGTCTTAGCAAAGAGGTCACACGGATAATCAGAGCAATTCTCAGAGACACTGAGAACGACCATACAAATCACTTTTGTCCCTTTGCTTGTTTTACGTATAACAAGACGTTTATGGATTTTGAGGAGAACTCCTCAAGGGTGTAGGCACAAAAGTTGGTGGCACACTGAATGCCGTTATTGGAGACACTGAGAAACAAGCCCTACAATTCCCTCCTGGCTCTTTCCATGTTGGAGGTAGAGCAAGAAGATTGTTGGTTGGTTTTGCGCCTAGCTCTATGGCGAGAGTAGGCAGAGACATAATTAGGTGACTTGAAGCAGTTCCTATCGAGTCCAAGAACAGTCCCCACCTTTCCCTGCTGGCAGTTTCCATGTGGACATATGTCTTGATATGTGCTTTGCTTTTGAGCACAACTCTCTCTCTCGAGAATGTTAGCAAAGAGGTAACGGGGAGAGTAGAAAGCAGTACTCAAAGACAGGGAGAACAAGATCTACATTTCCAACCTGGCACTTCCCATGTAGGAGATATAGCAGGATGTATACTGGTTTTGAGGACAACTCAACGGACAATGAAGGGAGAAAAGTTCCTGGCTCATTGAATGCCGTTTCTGGAGACCCTGCGATCAATGTGGGAGATATGTCAACACGTGTGTTGGTTTTGAGGACGGCTCTCTGGAGAGTCTTAGCAAAGAGGTCACACGGATAATCAGAGCAATTCTCAGAGACACTGAGAACAAGATCGACAATTGGCTCTTGGCACTTTCCCTGTAGGAGATACCGCAAGACGTTTCTGTATATTGGGCACAGCGCTCTGCAGGCTGTTAGCAGAGACTTTCCCGGGACAGTGAAACCCTATGTCAGGGACACTGAGAAGAAGCCCCAATGTTCCTTCCAGTCATTTTCAGTGTGGGTGCCTTCTCCACGTGGTTCCTGGTTTCACTGCAGCTCTGAAGAGAATGTTAGCAAAGAGGTAATCGGGACAGTGAAAACAGTACTCAAAGACAGGGAGAGCAAGCTCTACATTACTCTCTTGGCACTTTGGATGCGGGACATACAGCGAGATGTTTGCTGCTTTTGCGTTTGGTTGTTGGGAGATTTACAGCACAAAGATATCTAGTTGATTTGAAGCAGTTCTGAGAAAGTCTAAACATAATCCCCACTTTTCCCTCCTGGCATTTTCCATGTGGGAGATATAGCACGAGGTATATTTGTTTGGAGGACAACTCAATGGACAGTGTAGGGAGAAAAGTTCCTGGCTCCTTGAATGCCGTTCCTGGAGACACTGCGATCAATGTGGCAGATATGTCAAGATGTGTGTTGCTTTTGAGGACGTCTCTCTGGAGAGTCTTAGCAAAGAGGTCACACGGATAATCAGAGCAATTCTCAGAGACACTGAGACCAAGCTCCACAATTCCTGCTGGCACTTTCCCTGTAGGAGATACCGCACTACGTTTCTGTATATTGGGCACAGCGCTCTGCAGGCTGTTAGCAGAGACTTTCCCGGCACAGTGAAACCCTATGTCAGAGACACTGAGAAGAAGCCCCAATGTTCCTTCCAGTCATTTTCAGTGTGGGTGCCTTCTCCACGTGGTTCCTGGTTTCACTGCAGCTCTGAAGAGAATGTTAGCAAAGAGGTAATCGGGACAGTGAAAACAGTACTCAAAGACAGGGAGAGCAAGCTCTACATTACTCTCTTGGCACTTTGGATGCGGGACATACAGCGAGATGTTTGCTGCTTTTGCGTTTGGTTGTTGGGAGATTTACAGCACAAAGATATCTAGTTGATTTGAAGCAGTTCTGAGAAAGTCTAAACATTATCCCCACTTTTCCCTCCTGGCATTTTCCATGTGGGAGATATAGCACGATGTATATTTGTTTGGAGGACAACTCAAGGGACAGTGTAGGGAGAAAAGTTCCTGGCTCATTGAATGCCGTTTCTGGAGACACTGCGATCAATGAGGGAGATATGTCAAGATGTGTGTTGCTTTTGAGGACGGCTCTCTGGAGAGTCTTAGCAAAGAGGTCACACGGATAATCAGAGCAATTCTCAGAGACACTGAGAACAACCATACAAATCACTTTTGTCCCTTTGCTTGTTTTACGTATAACAAGACGTTTATGGATTTTGAGGAGAACTCCTCAAGGGTGTAGGCACAAAAGTTGGTGGCACACTGAATGCCGTTATTGGAGACACTGAGAAACAAGCCCTACAATTCCCTCCTGGCTCTTTCCATGTTGGAGGTAGAGCAAGAAGATTGTTGGTTGGTTTTGCGCCTAGCTCTATGGCGAGAGTAGGCAGAGACATAATTAGGTGACTTGAAGCAGTTCCTATCGAGTCCAAGAACAGTCCCCACCTTTCCCTGCTGGCAGTTTCCATGTGGACATATGTCTTGATATGTGCTTTGCTTTTGAGCACAACTCTCTCTCGAGAGAATGTTAGCAAAGAGGTAACGGGGAGAGTAGAAAGCAGTACTCAAAGACAGGGAGAACAAGATCTACATTTCCCACCTGGCACTTCCCATGTAGGAGATATAGCAGGATGTATACTGGTTTTGAGGACAACTCAATGGACAGTGAAGGGAGAAAAGTTCCTGGCTCATTGAATGCCGTTTCTGGAGACCCTGCGATCAATGAGGGAGATATGTCAACACGTGTGTTGCTTTTGAGGACGGCTCTCTGGAGAGTCTTAGCAAAGAGGTCACACGGATAATCAGAGCAATTCTCAGAGACACTGAGAACAAGATCGACAATTGGCTCTTGGCACTTTCCCTGTAGGAGATACCGCAAGACGTTTCTGTATATTGGGCACAGCGCTCTGCAGGCTGTTAGCAGAGACTTTCCCGGGACAGTGAAACCCTATGTCAGGGACACTGAGAAGAAGCCCCAATGTTCCTTCCAGTCATTTTCAGTGTGGGTGCCTTCTCCACGTGGTTCCTGGTTTCACTGCAGCTCTGAAGAGAATGTTAGCAAAGAGGTAATCGGGACAGTGAAAACAGTACTCAAAGACAGGGAGAGCAAGCTCTACATTACTCTCTTGGCACTTTGGATGCGGGACATACAGCGAGATGTTTGCTGCTTTTGCGTTTGGCTGTTGGGATATTTACAGCACAAAGATAGCTAGTTGATTTGAAGCAGTTCTGAGAAAGTCTAAACATAATCCCCACTTTTCCCTCCTGGCATTTTCCATGTGGGAGATATAGCACGAGGTATATTTGTTTGGAGGACAACTCAAGGGACAGTGTAGGGAGAAAAGTTCCTGGCTCATTGAATGCCGTTTCTGGAGACACTGCGATCAGTGAGGGAGATATGTCAAGATGTGTGTTGCTTTTGAGGACGTCTCTCTGGAGAGTCTTAGCAAAGAGGTCACACGGATAATCAGAGCAATTCTCAGAGACACTGAGACCAAGCTCCACAATTCCTGCTGGCACTTTCCCTGTAGGAGATACCGCAAGACGTTTCTGTATATTGGGCACAGCGCTCTGCAGGCTGTTAGCAGAGACTTTCCCGGCACAGTGAAACCCTATGTCAGGGACACTGAGAAGAAGCCCCAATGTTCCTGCCAGTCATTTTCAGTGTGGGTGCCTTCTCCACGTGGTTCCTGGTTTCACTGCAGCTCTGAAGAGAATGTTAGCAAAGAGGTAATCGGGACAGTGAAAACAGTACTCAAAGACAGGGAGAGCAAGCTCTACATTACTCTCTTGGCACTTTGGATGCGGGACATACAGCGAGATGTTTGCTGCTTTTGCGTTTGGTTGTTGGGAGATTTACAGCACAAAGATATCTAGTTGATTTGAAGCAGTTCTGAGAAAGTCTAAACATAATCCCCACTTTTCCCTCCTGGCATTTTCCATGTGGGAGATATAGCACGAGGTATATTTGTTTGGAGGACAACTCAATGGACAGTGTAGGGAGAAAAGTTCCTGGCTCCTTGAATGCCGTTCCTGGAGACACTGCGATCAATGTGGGAGATATGTCAAGATGTGTGTTGCTTTTGAGGACGTCTCTCTGGAGAGTCTTAGCAAAGAGGTCACACGGATAATCAGAGCAATTCTCAGAGACACTGAGACCAAGCTCCACAATTCCTGCTGGCACTTTCCCTGTAGGAGATACCGCACTACGTTTCTGTATATTGGGCACAGCGCTCTGCAGGCTGTTAGCAGAGACTTTCCCGGCACAGTGAAACCCTATGTCAGAGACACTGAGAAGAAGCCCCAATGTTCCTTCCAGTCATTTTCAGTGTGGGTGCCTTCTCCACGTGGTTCCTGGTTTCACTGCAGCTCTGAAGAGAATGTTAGCAAAGAGGTAATCGGGACAGTGAAAACAGTACTCAAAGACAGGGAGAGCAAGCTCTACATTACTCTCTTGGCACTTTGGATGCGGGACATACAGCGAGATGTTTGCTGCTTTTGCGTTTGGTTGTTGGGAGATTTACAGCACAAAGATATCTAGTTGATTTGAAGCAGTTCTGAGAAAGTCTAAACATAATCCCCACTTTTCCCTCCTGGCATTTTCCATGTGGGAGATATAGCACGATGTATATTTGTTTGGAGGACAACTCAAGGGACAGTGTAGGGAGAAAAGTTCCTGGCTCATTGAATGCCGTTTCTGGAGACACTGCGATCAATGAGGGAGATATGTCAAGATGTGTGTTGCTTTTGAGGACGGCTCTCTGGAGAGTCTTAGCAAAGAGGTCACACGGATAATCAGAGCAATTCTCAGAGACACTGAGAACAACCATACAAATCACTTTTGTCCCTTTGCTTGTTTTACGTATAACAAGACGTTTATGGATTTTGAGGAGAACTCCTCAAGGGTGTAGGCACAAAAGTTGGTGGCACACTGAATGCCGTTATTGGAGACACTGAGAAACAAGCCCTACAATTCCCTCCTGGCTCTTTCCATGTTGGAGGTAGAGCAAGAAGATTGTTGGTTGGTTTTGCGCCTAGCTCTATGGCGAGAGTAGGCAGAGACATAATTAGGTGACTTGAAGCAGTTCCTATCGAGTCCAAGAACAGTCCCCACCTTTCCCTGCTGGCAGTTTCCATGTGGACATATGTCTTGATATGTGCTTTGCTTTTGAGCACAACTCTCTCTCTCGAGAATGTTAGCAAAGAGGTAACGGGGAGAGTAGAAAGCAGTACTCAAAGACAGGGAGAACAAGATCTACATTTCCCACCTGGCACTTCCCATGTAGGAGATATAGCAGGATGTATACTGGTTTTGAGGACAACTCAATGGACAGTGAAGGGAGAAAAGTTCCTGGCTCATTGAATGCCGTTTCTGGAGACCCTGCGATCAATGAGGGAGATATGTCAACACGTGTGTTGCTTTTGAGGACGGCTCTCTGGAGAGTCTTAGCAAAGAGGTCACACGGATAATCAGAGCAATTCTCAGAGACACTGAGAACAAGATCGACAATTCGCTCTTGGCACTTTCCCTGTAGGAGATACCGCAAGACGTTTCTGTATATTGGGCACAGCGCTCTGCAGGCTGTTAGCAGAGACTTTCCCGGGACAGTGAAACCCTATGTCAGGGACACTGAGAAGAAGCCCCAATGTTCCTTCCAGTCATTTTCAGTGTGGGTGCCTTCTCCACGTGGTTCCTGGTTTCACTGCAGCTCTGAAGAGAATGTTAGCAAAGAGGTAATCGGGACAGTGAAAACAGTACTCAAAGACAGGGAGAGCAAGCTCTACATTACTCTCTTGGCACTTTGGATGCGGGACATACAGCGAGATGTTTGCTGCTTTTGCGTTTGGCTGTTGGGATATTTACAGCACAAAGATAGCTAGTTGATTTGAAGCAGTTCTGAGAAAGTCTAAACATAATCCCCACTTTTCCCTCCTGGCATTTTCCATGTGGGAGATATAGCACGAGGTATATTTGTTTGGAGGACAACTCAAGGGACAGTGTAGGGAGAAAAGTTCCTGGCTCATTGAATGCCGTTTCTGGAGACACTGCGATCAGTGAGGGAGATATGTCAAGATGTGTGTTGCTTTTGAGGACGTCTCTCTGGAGAGTCTTAGCAAAGAGGTCACACGGATAATCAGAGCAATTCTCAGAGACACTGAGACCAAGCTCCACAATTCCTCCTGGCACTTTCCCTGTAGGAGATACCGCAAGACGTTTCTGTATATTGGGCACAGCGCTCTGCAGGCTGTTAGCAGAGACTTTCCCGGCACAGTGAAACCCTATGTCAGGGACACTGAGAAGAAGCCCCAATGTTCCTTCCAGTCATTTTCAGTGTGGGTGCCTTCTCCACGTGGTTCCTGGTTTCACTGCAGCTCTGAAGAGAATGTTAGCAAAGAGGTAATCGGGACAGTGAAAACAGTACTCAAAGACAGGGAGAGCAAGCTCTACATTACTCTCTTGGCACTTTGGATGCGGGACATACAGCGAGATGTTTGCTGCTTTTGCGTTTGGTTGTTGGGAGATTTACAGCACAAAGATATCTAGTTGATTTGAAGCAGTTCTGAGAAAGTCTAAACATAATCCCCACTTTTCCCTCCTGGCATTTTCCATGTGGGAGATATAGCACGATGTATATTTGTTTGGAGGACAACTCAATGGACAGTGTAGGGAGAAAAGTTCCTGGCTCCTTGAATGCCGTTCCTGGAGACACTGCGATCAATGAGGGAGATATGTCAAGATGTGTGTTGCTTTTGAGGACGGCTCTCTGGAGAGTCTTAGCAAAGAGGTCACACGGATAATCAGAGCAATTCTCAGAGACACTGAGAACGACCATACAATTCACTTTTGTCCCTTTGCTTGTTTTACGTATAACAAGACGTTTATGGATTTTGAGGAGAACTCCTCAAGGGTGTAGGCACAAAAGTTGGTGGCACACTGAATGCCGTTATTGGAGACACTGAGAAACAAGCCCTACAATTCCCTCCTGGCTCTTTCCATGTTGGAGGTAGAGCAAGAAGATTGTTGGTTGGTTTTGCGCCTAGCTCTATGGCGAGAGTAGGCAGAGACATAATTAGGTGACTTGAAGCAGTTCCTATCGAGTCCAAGAACAGTCCCCACCTTTCCCTGCTGGCAGTTTCCATGTGGACATATGTCTTGATATGTGCTTTGCTTTTGAGCACAACTCTCTCTCTCGAGAATGTTAGCAAAGAGGTAACGGGGAGAGTAGAAAGCAGTACTCAAAGACAGGGAGAACAAGATCTACATTTCCCACCTGGCACTTCCCATGTAGGAGATATAGCAGGATGTATACTGGTTTTGAGGACAACTCAATGGACAGTGAAGGGAGAAAAGTTCCTGGCTCATTGAATGCCGTTTCTGGAGACCCTGCGATCAATGAGGGAGATATGTCAACACGTGTGTTGCTTTTGAGGACGGCTCTCTGGAGAGTCTTAGCAAAGAGGTCACACGGATAATCAGAGCAATTCTCAGAGACACTGAGAACAAGATCGACAATTCGCTCTTGGCACTTTCCCTGTAGGAGATACCGCAAGACGTTTCTGTATATTGGGCACAGCGCTCTGCAGGCTGTTAGCAGAGACTTTCCCGGGACAGTGAAACCCTATGTCAGGGACACTGAGAAGAAGCCCCAATGTTCCTTCCAGTCATTTTCAGTGTGGGTGCCTTCTCCACGTGGTTCCTGGTTTCACTGCAGCTCTGAAGAGAATGTTAGCAAAGAGGTAATCGGGACAGTGAAAACAGTACTCAAAGACAGGGAGAGCAAGCTCTACATTACTCTCTTGGCACTTTGGATGCGGGACATACAGCGAGATGTTTGCTGCTTTTGCGTTTGGCTGTTGGGATATTTACAGCACAAAGATAGCTAGTTGATTTGAAGCAGTTCTGAGAAAGTCTAAACATAATCCCCACTTTTCCCTCCTGGCATTTTCCATGTGGGAGATATAGCACGAGGTATATTTGTTTGGAGGACAACTCAAGGGACAGTGTAGGGAGAAAAGTTCCTGGCTCATTGAATGCCGTTTCTGGAGACACTGCGATCAGTGAGGGAGATATGTCAAGATGTGTGTTGCTTTTGAGGACGTCTCTCTGGAGAGTCTTAGCAAAGAGGTCACACGGATAATCAGAGCAATTCTCAGAGACACTGAGACCAAGCTCCACAATTCCTGCTGGCACTTTCCCTGTAGGAGATACCGCAAGACGTTTCTGTATATTGGGCACAGCGCTCTGCAGGCTGTTAGCAGAGACTTTCCCGGCACAGTGAAACCCTATGTCAGGGACACTGAGAAGAAGCCCCAATGTTCCTTCCAGTCATTTTCAGTGTGGGTGCCTTCTCCACGTGGTTCCTGGTTTCACTGCAGCTCTGAAGAGAATGTTAGCAAAGAGGTAATCGGGACAGTGAAAACAGTACTCAAAGACAGGGAGAGCAAGCTCTACATTACTCTCTTGGCACTTTGGATGCGGGACATACAGCGAGATGTTTGCTGCTTTTGCGTTTGGTTGTTGGGAGATTTACAGCACAAAGATATCTAGTTGATTTGAAGCAGTTCTGAGAAAGTCTAAACATAATCCCCACTTTTCCCTCCTGGCATTTTCCATGTGGGAGATATAGCACGATGTATATTTGTTTGGAGGACAACTCAATGGACAGTGTAGGGAGAAAAGTTCCTGGCTCCTTGAATGCCGTTCCTGGAGACACTGCGATCAATGAGGGAGATATGTCAAGATGTGTGTTGCTTTTGAGGACGGCTCTCTGGAGAGTCTTAGCAAAGAGGTCACACGGATAATCAGAGCAATTCTCAGAGACACTGAGAACGACCATACAATTCACTTTTGTCCCTTTGCTTGTTTTACGTATAACAAGACGTTTATGGATTTTGAGGAGAACTCCTCAAGGGTGTAGGCACAAAAGTTGGTGGCACACTGAATGCCGTTATTGGAGACACTGAGAAACAAGCCCTACAATTCCCTCCTGGCTCTTTCCATGTTGGAGGTAGAGCAAGAAGATTGTTGGTTGGTTTTGCGCCTAGCTCTATGGCGAGAGTAGGCAGAGACATAATTAGGTGACTTGAAGCAGTTCCTATCGAGTCCAAGAACAGTCCCCACCTTTCCCTGCTGGCAGTTTCCATGTGGACATATGTCTTGATATGTGCTTTGCTTTTGAGCACAACTCTCTCTCGAGAGAATGTTAGCAAAGAGGTAACGGGGAGAGTAGAAAGCAGTACTCAAAGACAGGGAGAACAAGATCTACATTTCCCACCTGGCACTTCCCATGTAGGAGATATAGCAGGATGTATACTGGTTTTGAGGACAACTCAATGGACAGTGTAGGGAGAAAAGTTCCTGGCTCATTGAATGCCGTTTCTGGAGACCCTGCGATCAATGTGGGAGATATGTCAACAAGTGTGTTGGTTTTGAGGACGGCTCTCTGGAGAGTCTTAGCAAAGAGGTCACACGGATAATCAGAGCAATTCTCAGAGACACTGAGAACAAGATCGACAATTCGCTCTTGGCACTTTCCCTGTAGGAGATACCGCAAGACGTTTCTGTATATTGGGCACAGCGCTCTGCAGGCTGTTAGCAGAGACTTTCCCGGCACAGTGAAACCCTATGTCAGGGACACTGAGAAGAAGCCCCAATGTTCCTTCCAGTCATTTTCAGTGTGGGTGCCTTCTCCACGTGGTTCCTGGTTTCACTGCAGCTCTGAAGAGAATGTTAGCAAAGAGGTAATCGGGACAGTGAAAACAGTACTCAAAGACAGGGAGAGCAAGCTCTACATTACTCTCTTGGCACTTTGGATGCGGGACATACAGCGAGATGTTTGCTGCTTTTGCGTTTGGCTGTTGGGATATTTACAGCACAAAGATAGCTAGTTGATTTGAAGCAGTTCTGAGAAAGTCTAAACATAATCCCCACTTTTCCCTCCTGGCATTTTCCATGTGGGAGATATAGCACGAGGTATATTTGTTTGGAGGACAACTCAAGGGACAGTGTAGGGAGAAAAGTTCCTGGCTCATTGAATGCCGTTTCTGGAGACACTGCGATCAGTGAGGGAGATATGTCAAGATGTGTGTTGCTTTTGAGGACGTCTCTCTGGAGAGTCTTAGCAAAGAGGTCACACGGATAATCAGAGCAATTCTCAGAGACACTGAGACCAAGCTCCACAATTCCTGCTGGCACTTTCCCTGTAGGAGATACCGCAAGACGTTTCTGTATATTGGGCACAGCGCTCTGCAGGCTGTTAGCAGAGACTTTCCCGGCACAGTGAAACCCTATGTCAGAGACACTGAGAAGAAGCCCCAATGTTCCTTCCAGTCATTTTCAGTGTGGGTGCCTTCTCCATGTGGTTCCTGGTTTCACTGCAGCTCTGAAGAGAATGTTAGCAAAGAGGTAATCGGGACAGTGAAAACAGTACTCAAAGACAGGGAGAGCAAGCTCTACATTACTCTCTTGGCACTTTGGATGCGGGACATACAGCGAGATGTTTGCTGCTTTTGCGTTTGGTTGTTGGGAGATTTACAGCACAAAGATATCTAGTTGATTTGAAGCAGTTCTGAGAAAGTCTAAACATTATCCCCACTTTTCCCTCCTGGCATTTTCCATGTGGGAGATATAGCATGAGGTATATTTGTTTTGAGGACAACTCAAGGGACAGTGTAGGGAGAAAAGTTCCTGGCTCATTGAATGCCGTTTCTGGAGACACTGCGATCAATGAGGGAGATATGTCAAGATGTGTGTTGGTTTTGAGGACGGCTCTCTGGAGAGTCTTAGCAAAGAGGTCACACGGATAATCAGAGCAATTCTCAGAGACACTGAGAACGACCATACAAATCACTTTTGTCCCTTTGCTTGTTTTACGTATAACAAGACGTTTATGGATTTTGAGGAGAACTCCTCAAGGGTGTAGGCACAAAAGTTGGTGGCACACTGAATGCCGTTATTGGAGACACTGAGAAACAAGCCCTACAATTCCCTCCTGGCTCTTTCCATGTTGGAGGTAGAGCAAGAAGATTGTTGGTTGGTTTTGCGCCTAGCTCTATGGCGAGAGTAGGCAGAGACATAATTAGGTGACTTGAAGCAGTTCCTATCGAGTCCAAGAACAGTCCCCACCTTTCCCTGCTGGCAGTTTCCATGTGGACATATGTCTTGATATGTGCTTTGCTTTTGAGCACAACTCTCTCTCGAGAGAATGTTAGCAAAGAGGTAACGGGGAGAGTAGAAAGCAGTACTCAAAGACAGGGAGAACAAGATCTACATTTCCCACCTGGCACTTCCCATGTAGGAGATATAGCAGGATGTATACTGGTTTTGAGGACAACTCAATGGACAGTGAAGGGAGAAAAGTTCCTGGCTCATTGAATGCCGTTTCTGGAGACCCTGCGATCAATGTGGGAGATATGTCAACAAGTGTGTTGGTTTTGAGGACGGCTCTCTGGAGAGTCTTAGCAAAGAGGTCACACGGATAATCAGAGCAATTCTCAGAGACACTGAGAACAAGATCGACAATTCGCTCTTGGCACTTTCCCTGTAGGAGATACCGCAAGACGTTTCTGTATATTGGGCACAGCGCTCTGCAGGCTGTTAGCAGAGACTTTCCCGGCACAGTGAAACCCTATGTCAGGGACACTGAGAAGAAGCCCCAATGTTCCTTCCAGTCATTTTCAGTGTGGGTGCCTTCTCCACGTGGTTCCTGGTTTCACTGCAGCTCTGAAGAGAATGTTAGCAAAGAGGTAATCGGGACAGTGAAAACAGTACTCAAAGACAGGGAGAGCAAGCTCTACATTACTCTCTTGGCACTTTGGATGCGGGACATACAGCGAGATGTTTGCTGCTTTTGCGTTTGGCTGTTGGGATATTTACAGCACAAAGATAGCTAGTTGATTTGAAGCAGTTCTGAGAAAGTCTAAACATAATCCCCACTTTTCCCTCCTGGCATTTTCCATGTGGGAGATATAGCACGAGGTATATTTGTTTGGAGGACAACTCAAGGGACAGTGTAGGGAGAAAAGTTCCTGGCTCCTTGAATGCCGTTCCTGGAGACACTGCGATCAATGTGGGAGATATGTCAAGATGTGTGTTGCTTTTGAGGACGTCTCTCTGGAGAGTCTTAGCAAAGAGGTCACACGGATAATCAGAGCAATTCTCAGAGACACTGAGACCAAGCTCCACAATTCCTCCTGGCACTTTCCCTGTAGGAGATACCGCACTACGTTTCTGTATATTGGGCACAGCGCTCTGCAGGCTGTTAGCAGAGACTTTCCCGGCACAGTGAAACCCTATGTCAGAGACACTGAGAAGAAGCCCCAATGTTCCTTCCAGTCATTTTCAGTGTGGGTGCCTTCTCCACGTGGTTCCTGGTTTCACTGCAGCTCTGAAGAGAATGTTAGCAAAGAGGTAATCGGGACAGTGAAAACAGTACTCAAAGACAGGGAGAGCAAGCTCTACATTACTCTCTTGGCACTTTGGATGCGGGACATACAGCGAGATGTTTGCTGCTTTTGCGTTTGGTTGTTGGGAGATTTACAGCACAAAGATATCTAGTTGATTTGAAGCAGTTCTGAGAAAGTCTAAACATTATCCCCACTTTTCCCTCCTGGCATTTTCCATGTGGGAGATATAGCACGATGTATATTTGTTTGGAGGACAACTCAAGGGACAGTGTAGGGAGAAAAGTTCCTGGCTCATTGAATGCCGTTTCTGGAGACACTGCGATCAATGAGGGAGATATGTCAAGATGTGTGTTGCTTTTGAGGACGGCTCTCTGGAGAGTCTTAGCAAAGAGGTCACACGGATAATCAGAGCAATTCTCAGAGACACTGAGAACAACCATACAAATCACTTTTGTCCCTTTGCTTGTTTTACGTATAACAAGACGTTTATGGATTTTGAGGAGAACTCCTCAAGGGTGTAGGCACAAAAGTTGGTGGCACACTGAATGCCGTTATTGGAGACACTGAGAAACAAGCCCTACAATTCCCTCCTGGCTCTTTCCATGTTGGAGGTAGAGCAAGAAGATTGTTGGTTGGTTTTGCGCCTAGCTCTATGGCGAGAGTAGGCAGAGACATAATTAGGTGACTTGAAGCAGTTCCTATCGAGTCCAAGAACAGTCCCCACCTTTCCCTGCTGGCAGTTTCCATGTGGACATATGTCTTGATATGTGCTTTGCTTTTGAGCACAACTCTCTCTCGAGAGAATGTTAGCAAAGAGGTAACGGGGAGAGTAGAAAGCAGTACTCAAAGACAGGGAGAACAAGATCTACATTTCCCACCTGGCACTTTCCATGTAGGAGATATAGCAGGATGTATACTGGTTTTGAGGACAACTCAATGGACAGTGAAGGGAGAAAAGTTCCTGGCTCATTGAATGCCGTTTCTGGAGACCCTGCGATCAATGAGGGAGATATGTCAACACGTGTGTTGCTTTTGAGGACGGCTCTCTGGAGAGTCTTAGCAAAGAGGTCACACGGATAATCAGAGCAATTCTCAGAGACACTGAGACCAAGCTCCACAATTCCTGCTGGCACTTTCCCTGTAGGAGATACCGCACTACGTTTCTGTATATTGGGCACAGCGCTCTGCAGGCTGTTAGCAGAGACTTTCCCGGCACAGTGAAACCCTATGTCAGAGACACTGAGAAGAAGCCCCAATGTTCCTGCCAGTCATTTTCAGTGTGGGTGCCTTCTCCACGTGGTTCCTGGTTTCACTGCAGCTCTGAAGAGAATGTTAGCAAAGAGGTAATCGGGACAGTGAAAACAGTACTCAAAGACAGGGAGAGCAAGCTCTACATTACTCTCTTGGCACTTTGGATGCGGGACATACAGCGAGATGTTTGCTGCTTTTGCGTTTGGTTGTTGGGAGATTTACAGCACAAAGATATCTAGTTGATTTGAAGCAGTTCTGAGAAAGTCTAAACATTATCCCCACTTTTCCCTCCTGGCATTTTCCATGTGGGAGATATAGCACGATGTATATTTGTTTGGAGGACAACTCAAGGGACAGTGTAGGGAGAAAAGTTCCTGGCTCATTGAATGCCGTTTCTGGAGACACTGCGATCAATGAGGGAGATATGTCAAGATGTGTGTTGCTTTTGAGGACGGCTCTCTGGAGAGTCTTAGCAAAGAGGTCACACGGATAATCAGAGCAATTCTCAGAGACACTGAGAACGACCATACAAATCACTTTTGTCCCTTTGCTTGTTTTACGTATAACAAGACGTTTATGGATTTTGAGGAGAACTCCTCAAGGGTGTAGGCACAAAAGTTGGTGGCACACTGAATGCCGTTATTGGAGACACTGAGAAACAAGCCCTACAATTCCCTCCTGGCTCTTTCCATGTTGGAGGTAGAGCAAGAAGATTGTTGGTTGGTTTTGCGCCTAGCTCTATGGCGAGAGTAGGCAGAGACATAATTAGGTGACTTGAAGCAGTTCCTATCGAGTCCAAGAACAGTCCCCACCTTTCCCTGCTGGCAGTTTCCATGTGGACATATGTCTTGATATGTGCTTTGCTTTTGAGCACAACTCTCTCTCGAGAGAATGTTAGCAAAGAGGTAACGGGGAGAGTAGAAAGCAGTACTCAAAGACAGGGAGAACAAGATCTACATTTCCCACCTGGCACTTCCCATGTAGGAGATATAGCAGGATGTATACTGGTTTTGAGGACAACTCAATGGACAGTGAAGGGAGAAAAGTTCCTGGCTCATTGAATGCCGTTTCTGGAGACCCTGCGATCAATGAGGGAGATATGTCAACACGTGTGTTGCTTTTGAGGACGGCTCTCTGGAGAGTCTTAGCAAAGAGGTCACACGGATAATCAGAGCAATTCTCAGAGACACTGAGAACAAGATCGACAATTCGCTCTTGGCACTTTCCCTGTAGGAGATACCGCAAGACGTTTCTGTATATTGGGCACAGCGCTCTGCAGGCTGTTAGCAGAGACTTTCCCGGGACAGTGAAACCCTATGTCAGGGACACTGAGAAGAAGCCCCAATGTTCCTTCCAGTCATTTTCAGTGTGGGTGCCTTCTCCACGTGGTTCCTGGTTTCACTGCAGCTCTGAAGAGAATGTTAGCAAAGAGGTAATCGGGACAGTTAAAACAGTACTCAAAGACAGGGAGAGCAAGCTCTACATTACTCTCTTGGCACTTTGGATGCGGGACATACAGCGAGATGTTTGCTGCTTTTGCGTTTGGCTGTTGGGATATTTACAGCACAAAGATAGCTAGTTGATTTGAAGCAGTTCTGAGAAAGTCTAAACATAATCCCCACTTTTCCCTCCTGGCATTTTCCATGTGGGAGATATAGCACGAGGTATATTTGTTTGGAGGACAACTCAAGGGACAGTGTAGGGAGAAAAGTTCCTGGCTCATTGAATGCCGTTTCTGGAGACACTGCGATCAATGAGGGAGATATGTCAAGATGTGTGTTGCTTTTGAGGACGTCTCTCTGGAGAGTCTTAGCAAAGAGGTCCCACGGATAATCAGAGCAATTCTCAGAGACACTGAGACCAAGCTCCACAATTCCTGCTAGCACTTTCCCTGTAGGAGATACCGCAAGACGTTTCTGTATATTGGGCACAGCGCTCTGCAGGCTGTTAGCAGAGACTTTCCCGGCACAGTGAAACCCTATGTCAGAGACACTGAGAAGAAGCCCCAATGTTCCTTCCAGTCATTTTCAGTGTGGGTACCTTCTCCATGTGGTTCCTGGTTTCACTGCAGCTCTGAAGAGAATGTTAGCAAAGAGGTAATCGGGACAGTGAAAACAGTACTCAAAGACAGGGAGAGCAAGCTCTACATTACTCTCTTGGCACTTTGGATGCGGGACATACAGCGAGATGTTTGCTGCTTTTGCGTTTGGTTGTTGGGAGATTTACAGCACAAAGATATCTAGTTGATTTGAAGCAGTTCTGAGAAAGTCTAAACATTATCCCCACTTTTCCCTCCTGGCATTTTCCATGTGGGAGATATAGCATGAGGTATATTTGTTTTGAGGACAACTCAAGGGACAGTGTAGGGAGAAAAGTTCCTGGCTCATTGAATGCCGTTTCTGGAGACCCTGCGATCAATGTGGGAGATATGTCAACACGTGTGTTGGTTTTGAGGACGTCTGTCTGGAGAGTCTTAGCAAAGAGGTCACACGGATAATCAGAGCAATTCTCAGAGACACTGAGAACAAGATCGACAATTGGCTCTTGGCACTTTCCCTGTAGGAGATACCGCAAGACGTTTCTGTATATTGGGCACAGCGCTCTGCAGGCTGTTAGCAGAGACTTTCCCGGGACAGTGAAACCCTATGTCAGGGACACTGAGAAGAAGCCCCAATGTTCCTTCCAGTCATTTTCAGTGTGGGTGCCTTCTCCACGTGGTTCCTGGTTTCACTGCAGCTCTGAAGAGAATGTTAGCAAAGAGGTAATCGGGACAGTGAAAACAGTACTCAAAGACAGGGAGAGCAAGCTCTACATTACTCTCTTGGCACTTTGGATGCGGGACATACAGCGAGATGTTTGCTGCTTTTGCGTTTGGTTGTTGGGAGATTTACAGCACAAAGATATCTAGTTGATTTGAAGCAGTTCTGAGAAAGTCTAAACATAATCCCCACTTTTCCCTCCTGGCATTTTCCATGTGGGAGATATAGCACGATGTATATTTGTTTGGAGGACAACTCAAGGGACAGTGTAGGGAGAAAAGTTCCTGGCTCCTTGAATGCCGTTCCTGGAGACACTGCGATCAATGAGGGAGATATGTCAAGATGTGTGTTGCTTTTGAGGACGGCTCTCTGGAGAGTCTTAGCAAAGAGGTCACACGGATAATCAGAGCAATTCTCAGAGACACTGAGAACGACCATACAAATCACTTTTGTCCCTTTGCTTGTTTTACGTATAACAAGACGTTTATGGATTTTGAGGAGAACTCCTCAAGGGTGTAGGCACAAAAGTTGGTGGCACACTGAATGCCGTTATTGGAGACACTGAGAAACAAGCCCTACAATTCCCTCCTGGCTCTTTCCATGTTGGAGGTAGAGCAAGAAGATTGTTGGTTGGTTTTGCGCCTAGCTCTATGGCGAGAGTAGGCAGTGACATAATTAGGTGACTTGAAGCAGTTCCTATCGAGTCCAAGAACAGTCCCCACCTTTCCCTGCTGGCAGTTTCCATGTGGACATATGTCTTGATATGTGCTTTGCTTTTGAGCACAACTCTCTCTCGAGAGAATGTTAGCAAAGAGGTAACGGGGAGAGTAGAAAGCAGTACTCAAAGACAGGGAGAACAAGATCTACATTTCCCACCTGGCACTTCCCATGTAGGAGATATAGCAGGATGTATACTGGTTTTGAGGACAACTCAATGGACAGTGAAGGGAGAAAAGTTCCTGGCTCATTGAATGCCGTTTCTGGAGACCCTGCGATCAATGTGGGAGATATGTCAACAAGTGTGTTGGTTTTGAGGACGGCTCTCTGGAGAGTCTTAGCAAAGAGGTCACACGGATAATCAGAGCAATTCTCAGAGACACTGAGAACAAGATCGACAATTCGCTCTTGGCACTTTCCCTGTAGGAGATACCGCAAGACGTTTCTGTATATTGGGCACAGCGCTCTGCAGGCTGTTAGCAGAGACTTTCCCGGCACAGTGAAACCCTATGTCAGGGACACTGAGAAGAAGCCCCAATGTTCCTTCCAGTCATTTTCAGTGTGGGTGCCTTCTCCACGTGGTTCCTGGTTTCACTGCAGCTCTGAAGAGAATGTTAGCAAAGAGGTAATCGGGACAGTGAAAACAGTACTCAAAGACAGGGAGAGCAAGCTCTACATTACTCTCTTGGCACTTTGGATGCGGGACATACAGCGAGATGTTTGCTGCTTTTGCGTTTGGCTGTTGGGAGATTTACAGCACAAAGATATCTAGTTGATTTGAAGCAGTTCTGAGAAAGTCTAAACATTATCCCCACTTTTCCCTCCTGGCATTTTCCATGTGGGAGATATAGCACGAGGTATATTTGTTTGGAGGACAACTCAAGGGACAGTGTAGGGAGAAAAGTTCCTGGCTCATTGAATGCCGTTTCTGGAGACACTGCGATCAATGAGGGAGATATGTCAAGATGTGTGTTGCTTTTGAGGACGTCTCTCTGGAGAGTCTTAGCAAAGAGGTCACACGGATAATCAGAGCAATTCTCAGAGACACTGAGACCAAGCTCCACAATTCCTGCTGGCACTTTCCCTGTAGGAGATACCGCAAGACGTTTCTGTATATTGGGCACAGCGCTCTGCAGGCTGTTAGCAGAGACTTTCCCGGCACAGTGAAACCCTATGTCAGGGACACTGAGAAGAAGCCCCAATGTTCCTTCCAGTCATTTTCAGTGTGGGTGCCTTCTCCACGTGGTTCCTGGTTTCACTGCAGCTCTGAAGAGAATGTTAGCAAAGAGGTAATCGGGACAGTGAAAACAGTACTCAAAGACAGGGAGAGCAAGCTCTACATTACTCTCTTGGCACTTTGGATGCGGGACATACAGCGAGATGTTTGCTGCTTTTGCGTTTGGTTGTTGGGAGATTTACAGCACAAAGATATCTAGTTGATTTGAAGCAGTTCTGAGAAAGTCTAAACATAATCCCCACTTTTCCCTCCTGGCATTTTCCATGTGGGAGATATAGCACGATGTATATTTGTTTGGAGGACAACTCAAGGGACAGTGTAGGGAGAAAAGTTCCTGGCTCCTTGAATGCCGTTCCTGGAGACACTGCGATCAATGAGGGAGATATGTCAAGATGTGTGTTGCTTTTGAGGACGGCTCTCTGGAGAGTCTTAGCAAAGAGGTCACACGGATAATCAGAGCAATTCTCAGAGACACTGAGAACGACCATACAAATCACTTTTGTCCCTTTGCTTGTTTTACGTATAACAAGACGTTTATGGATTTTGAGGAGAACTCCTCAAGGGTGTAGGCACAAAAGTTGGTGGCACACTGAATGCCGTTATTGGAGACACTGAGAAACAAGCCCTACAATTCCCTCCTGGCTCTTTCCATGTTGGAGGTAGAGCAAGAAGATTGTTGGTTGGTTTTGCGCCTAGCTCTATGGCGAGAGTAGGCAGTGACATAATTAGGTGACTTGAAGCAGTTCCTATCGAGTCCAAGAACAGTCCCCACCTTTCCCTGCTGGCAGTTTCCATGTGGACATATGTCTTGATATGTGCTTTGCTTTTGAGCACAACTCTCTCTCGAGAGAATGTTAGCAAAGAGGTAACGGGGAGAGTAGAAAGCAGTACTCAAAGACAGGGAGAACAAGATCTACATTTCCCACCTGGCACTTCCCATGTAGGAGATATAGCAGGATGTATACTGGTTTTGAGGACAACTCAATGGACAGTGAAGGGAGAAAAGTTCCTGGCTCATTGAATGCCGTTTCTGGAGACACTGCGATCAATGAGGGAGATATGTCAACACGTGTGTTGCTTTTGAGGACGGCTCTCTGGAGAGTCTTAGCAAAGAGGTCACACGGATAATCAGAGCAATTCTCAGAGACACTGAGAACAAGATCGACAATTCGCTCTTGGCACTTTCCCTGTAGGAGATACCGCAAGACGTTTCTGTATATTGGGCACAGCGCTCTGCAGGCTGTTAGCAGAGACTTTCCCGGGACAGTGAAACCCTATGTCAGGGACACTGAGAAGAAGCCCCAATGTTCCTTCCAGTCATTTTCAGTGTGGGTGCCTTCTCCACGTGGTTCCTGGTTTCACTGCAGCTCTGAAGAGAATGTTAGCAAAGAGGTAATCGGGACAGTGAAAACAGTACTCAAAGACAGGGAGAGCAAGCTCTACATTACTCTCTTGGCACTTTGGATGCGGGACATACAGCGAGATGTTTGCTGCTTTTGCGTTTGGCTGTTGGGAGATTTACAGCACAAAGATATCTAGTTGATTTGAAGCAGTTCTGAGAAAGTCTAAACATAATCCCCACTTTTCCCTCCTGGCATTTTCCATGTGGGAGATATAGCACGAGGTATATTTGTTTGGAGGACAACTCAAGGGACAGTGTAGGGAGAAAAGTTCCTGGCTCATTGAATGCCGTTTCTGGAGACACTGCGATCAATGAGGGAGATATGTCAAGATGTGTGTTGCTTTTGAGGACGTCTCTCTGGAGAGTCTTAGCAAAGAGGTCACACGGATAATCAGAGCAATTCTCAGAGACACTGAGACCAAGCTCCACAATTCCTCCTGGCACTTTCCCTGTAGGAGATACCGCAAGACGTTTCTGTATATTGGGCACAGCGCTCTGCAGGCTGTTAGCAGAGACTTTCCCGGCACAGTGAAACCCTATGTCAGAGACACTGAGAAGAAGCCCCAATGTTCCTTCCAGTCATTTTCAGTGTGGGTGCCTTCTCCACGTGGTTCCTGGTTTCACTGCAGCTCTGAAGAGAATGTTAGCAAAGAGGTAATCGGGACAGTGAAAACAGTACTCAAAGACAGGGAGAGCAAGCTCTACATTACTCTCTTGGCACTTTGGATGCGGGACATACAGCGAGATGTTTGCTGCTTTTGCGTTTGGCTGTTGGGAGATTTACAGCACAAAGATATCTAGTTGATTTGAAGCAGTTCTGAGAAAGTCTAAACATTATCCCCACTTTTCCCTCCTGGCATTTTCCATGTGGGAGATATAGCACGATGTATATTTGTTTGGAGGACAACTCAATGGACAGTGTAGGGAGAAAAGTTCCTGGCTCCTTGAATGCCGTTCCTGGAGACACTGCGATCAATGAGGGAGATATGTCAAGATGTGTGTTGCTTTTGAGGACGGCTCTCTGGAGAGTCTTAGCAAAGAGGTCACACGGATAATCAGAGCAATTCTCAGAGACACTGAGAACGACCATACAAATCACTTTTGTCCCTTTGCTTGTTTTACGTATAACAAGACGTTTATGGATTTTGAGGAGAACTCCTCGAGGGTGTAGGCACAAAAGTTGGTGGCACACTGAATGCCGTTATTGGAGACACTGAGAAACAAGCCCTACAATTCCCTCCTGGCTCTTTCCATGTTGGAGGTAGAGCAAGAAGATTGTTGGTTGGTTTTGCGCCTAGCTCTATGGCGAGAGTAGGCAGAGACATAATTAGGTGACTTGAAGCAGTTCCTATCGAGTCCAAGAACAGTCCCCACCTTTCCCTGCTGGCAGTTTCCATGTGGACATATGTCTTGATATGTGCTTTGCTTTTGAGCACAACTCTCTCTCTCGAGAATGTTAGCAAAGAGGTAACGGGGAGAGTAGAAAGCAGTACTCAAAGACAGGGAGAACAAGATCTACATTTCCCACCTGGCACTTCCCATGTAGGAGATATAGCAGGATGTATACTGGTTTTGAGGACAACTCAATGGACAGTGAAGGGAGAAAAGTTCCTGGCTCATTGAATGCCGTTTCTGGAGACACTGCGATCAATGAGGGAGATATGTCAACACGTGTGTTGCTTTTGAGGACGGCTCTCTGGAGAGTCTTAGCAAAGAGGTCACACGGATAATCAGAGCAATTCTCAGAGACACTGAGAACAAGATCGACAATTCGCTCTTGGCACTTTCCCTGTAGGAGATACCGCAAGACATTTCTGTATATTGGGCACAGCGCTCTGCAGGCTGTTAGCAGAGACTTTCCCGGCACAGTGAAACCCTATGTCAGGGACACTGAGAAGAAGCCCCAATGTTCCTTCCAGTCATTTTCAGTGTGGGTGCCTTCTCCACGTGGTTCCTGGTTTCACTGCAGCTCTGAAGAGAATGTTAGCAAAGAGGTAATCGGGACAGTGAAAACAGTACTCAAAGACAGGGAGAGCAAGCTCTACATTACTCTCTTGGCACTTTGGATGCGGGACATACAGCGAGATGTTTGCTGCTTTTGCGTTTGGTTGTTGGGAGATTTACAGCACAAAGATATCTAGTTGATTTGAAGCAGTTCTGAGAAAGTCTAAACATAATCCCCACTTTTCCCTCCTGGCATTTTCCATGTGGGAGATATAGCACGAGGTATATTTGTTTGGAGGACAACTCAATGGACAGTGTAGGGAGAAAAGTTCCTGGCTCATTGAATGCCGTTTCTGGAGACACTGCGATCAATGAGGGAGATATGTCAAGATGTGTGTTGCTTTTGAGGACGTCTCTCTGGAGAGTCTTAGCAAAGAGGTCACACGGATAATCAGAGCAATTCTCAGAGACACTGAGACCAAGCTCCACAATTCCTCCTGGCACTTTCCCTGTAGGAGATACCGCAAGACGTTTCTGTATATTGGGCACAGCGCTCTGCAGGCTGTTAGCAGAGACTTTCCCGGCACAGTGAAACCCTATGTCAGAGACACTGAGAAGAAGCCCCAATGTTCCTTCCAGTCATTTTCAGTGTGGGTGCCTTCTCCACGTGGTTCCTGGTTTCACTGCAGCTCTGAAGAGAATGTTAGCAAAGAGGTAATCGGGACAGTGAAAACAGTACTCAAAGACAGGGAGAGCAAGCTCTACATTACTCTCTTGGCACTTTGGATGCGGGACATACAGCGAGATGTTTGCTGCTTTTGCGTTTGGTTGTTGGGAGATTTACAGCACAAAGATATCTAGTTGATTTGAAGCAGTTCTGAGAAAGTCTAAACATTATCCCCACTTTTCCCTCCTGGCATTTTCCATGTGGGAGATATAGCACGAGGTATATTTGTTTTGAGGACAACTCAAGGGACAGTGTAGGGAGAAAAGTTCCTGGCTCCTTGAATGCCGTTTCTGGAGACACTGCGATCAATGAGGGAGATATGTCAAGATGTGTGTTGCTTTTGAGGACGGCTCTCTGGAGAGTCTTAGCAAAGAGGTCACACGGATAATCAGAGCAATTCTCAGAGACACTGAGAACGACCATACAAATCACTTTTGTCCCTTTGCTTGTTTTACGTATAACAAGACGTTTATGGATTTTGAGGAGAACTCCTCAAGGGTGTAGGCACAAAAGTTGGTGGCACACTGAATGCCGTTATTGGAGACACTGAGAAACAAGCCCTACAATTCCCTCCTGGCTCTTTCCATGTTGGAGGTAGAGCAAGAAGATTGTTGGTTGGTTTTGCGCCTAGCTCTATGGCGAGAGTAGGCAGAGACATAATTAGGTGACTTGAAGCAGTTCCTATCGAGTCCAAGAACAGTCCCCACCTTTCCCTGCTGGCAGTTTCCATGTGGACATATGTCTTGATATGTGCTTTGCTTTTGAGCACAACTCTCTCTCGAGAGAATGTTAGCAAAGAGGTAACGGGGAGAGTAGAAAGCAGTACTCAAAGACAGGGAGAACAAGATCTACATTTCCAACCTGGCACTTCCCATGTAGGAGATATAGCAGGATGTATACTGGTTTTGAGGACAACTCAACGGACAATGAAGGGAGAAAAGTTCCTGGCTCATTGAATGCCGTTTCTGGAGACCCTGCGATCAATGTGGGAGATATGTCAACACGTGTGTTGGTTTTGAGGACGTCTGTCTGGAGAGTCTTAGCAAAGAGGTCACACGGATAATCAGAGCAATTCTCAGAGACACTGAGAACAAGATCGACAATTCGCTCTTGGCACTTTCCCTGTAGGAGATACCGCAAGACGTTTCTGTATATTGGGCACAGCGCTCTGCAGGGTGTTAGCAGAGACTTTCCCGGGACAGTGAAACCCTATGTCAGAGACACTGAGAAGAAGCCCCAATGTTCCTTCCAGTCATTTTCAGTGTGGGTGCCTTCTCCACGTGGTTCCTGGTTTCACTGCAGCTCTGAAGAGAATGTTAGCAAAGAGGTAATCGGGACAGTGAAAACAGTACTCAAAGACAGGGAGAGCAAGCTCTACATTACTCTCTTGGCACTTTGGATGCGGGACATACAGCGAGATGTTTGCTGCTTTTGCGTTTGGCTGTTGGGAGATTTACAGCACAAAGATATCTAGTTGATTTGAAGCAGTTCTGAGAAAGTCTAAACATTATCCCCACTTTTCCCTCCTGGCATTTTCCATGTGGGAGATATAGCACGATGTATATTTGTTTGGAGGACAACTCAATGGACAGTGTAGGGAGAAAAGTTCCTGGCTCCTTGAATGCCGTTCCTGGAGACACTGCGATCAATGAGGGAGATATGTCAAGATGTGTGTTGCTTTTGAGGACGGCTCTCTGGAGAGTCTTAGCAAAGAGGTCACACGGATAATCAGAGCAATTCTCAGAGACACTGAGAACGACCATACAAATCACTTTTGTCCCTTTGCTTGTTTTACGTATAACAAGACGTTTATGGATTTTGAGGAGAACTCCTCGAGGGTGTAGGCGCAAAAGTTGGTGGCACACTGAATGCCATTATTGGAGACACTGAGAAACAAGCCCTACAATTCCCTCCTGGCTCTTTCCATGTTGGAGGTAGAGCAAGAAGATTGTTGGTTGGTTTTGCGCCTAGCTCTATGGCGAGAGTAGGCAGAGACATAATTAGGTGACTTGAAGCAGTTCCTATCGAGTCCAAGAACAGTCCCCACCTTTCCCTGCTGGCAGTTTCCATGTGGACATATGTCTTGATATGTGCTTTGCTTTTGAGCACAACTCTCTCTCGAGAGAATGTTAGCAAAGAGGTAACGGGGAGAGTAGAAAGCAGTACTCAAAGACAGGGAGAACAAGATCTACATTTCCCACCTGGCACTTCCCATGTAGGAGATATAGCAGGATGTATACTGGTTTTGAGGACAACTCAATGGACAGTGAAGGGAGAAAAGTTCCTGGCTCATTGAATGCCGTTTCTGGAGACCCTGCGATCAATGTGGGAGATATGTCAACACGTGTGTTGCTTTTGAGGACGGCTCTCTGGAGAGTCTTAGCAAAGAGGTCACACGGATAATCAGAGCAATTCTCAGAGACACTGAGAACAAGATCGACAATTGGCTCTTGGCACTTTCCCTGTAGGAGATACCGCAAGACGTTTCTGTATATTGGGCACAGCGCTCTGCAGGCTGTTAGCAGAGACTTTCCCGGGACAGTGAAACCCTATGTCAGGGACACTGAGAAGAAGCCCCAATGTTCCTTCCAGTCATTTTCAGTGTGGGTGCCTTCTCCACGTGGTTCCTGGTTTCACTGCAGCTCTGAAGAGAATGTTAGCAAAGAGGTAATCGGGACAGTGAAAACAGTACTCAAAGACAGGGAGAGCAAGCTCTACATTACTCTCTTGGCACTTTCGATGCGGGACATACAGCGAGATGTTTGCTGCTTTTGCGTTTGGCTGTTGGGAGATTTACAGCACAAAGATATCTAGTTGATTTGAAGCAGTTCTGAGAAAGTCTAAACATAATCCCCACTTTTCCCTCCTGGCATTTTCCATGTGGGAGATATAGCACGATGTATATTTGTTTGGAGGACAACTCAATGGACAGTGTAGGGAGAAAAGTTCCTGGCTCCTTGAATGCCGTTCCTGGAGACACTGCGATCAATGAGGGAGATATGTCAAGATGTGTGTTGCTTTTGAGGACGGCTCTCTGGAGAGTCTTAGCAAAGAGGTCACACGGATAATCAGAGCAATTCTCAGAGACACTGAGAACGACCATACAAATCACTTTTGTCCCTTTGCTTGTTTTACGTATAACAAGACGTTTATGGATTTTGAGGAGAACTCCTCAAGGGTGTAGGCACAAAAGTTGGTGGCACACTGAATGCCGTTATTGGAGACACTGAGAAATAAGCCCTACAATTCCCTCCTGGCTCTTTCCATGTTGGAGGTAGAGCAAGAAGATTGTTGGTTGGTTTTGCGCCTAGCTCTATGGCGAGAGTAGGCAGAGACATAATTAGGTGACTTGAAGCAGTTCCTATCGAGTCCAAGAACAGTCCCCACCTTTCCCTGCTGGCAGTTTCCATGTGGACATATGTCTTGATATGTGCTTTGCTTTTGAGCACAACTCTCTCTCGAGAGAATGTTAGCAAAGAGGTAACGGGGAGAGTAGAAAGCAGTACTCAAAGACAGGGAGAACAAGATCTACATTTCCCACCTGGCACTTCCCATGTAGGAGATATAGCAGGATGTATACTGGTTTTGAGGACAGCTCAATGGACAATGTAGGGAGAAAAGTTCCTGGCTCATTGAATGCCGTTTCTGGAGACCCTGCGATCAATGAGGGAGATATGTCAACACGTGTGTTGGTTTTGAGGACGGCTCTCTGGAGAGTCTTAGCAAAGAGGTCACACGGATAATCAGAGCAATTCTCAGAGACACTGAGAACAAGATCGACAATTGGCTCTTGGCACTTTCCCTGTAGGAGATACCGCAAGACGTTTCTGTATATTGGGCACAGCGCTCTGCAGGCTGTTAGCAGAGACTTTCCCGGCACAGTGAAACCCTATGTCAGAGACACTGAGAAGAAGCCCCAACGTTCCTTCCAGTCATTTTCAGTGTGGGTGCCTTCTCCACGTGGTTCCTGGTTTCACTGCAGCTCTGAAGAGAATGTTAGCAAAGAGGTAATCGGGACAGTGAAAACAGTACTCAAAGACAGGGAGAGCAAGCTCTACATTACTCTCTTGGCACTTTGGATGCGGGACATACAGCGAGATGTTTGCAGCTTTTACATTTGGCTGTTGGGAGATTTACAGCACAAAGATATCTAGTTGATTTGAAGCAGTTCTGAGAAAGTCTAAACATTATCCCCACTTTTCCCTCCTGGCATTTTCCATGTGGGAGATATAGCACGATGTATATTTGTTTGGAGGACAACTCAATGGACAGTGTAGGGAGAAAAGTTCCTGGCTCCTTGAATGCCGTTTCTGGAGACACTGCGATCAATGAGGGAGATATGTCAAGATGTGTGTTGCTTTTGAGGACGGCTCTCTGGAGAGTCTTAGCAAAGAGGTCACACGGATAATCAGAGCAATTCTCAGAGACACTGAGACCAAGCTCCACAATTCCTCCTGGCACTTTCCCTGTAGGAGATACCGCAAGACATTTCTGTATATTGGGCACAGCGCTCTGCAGGCTGTTAGCAGAGACTTTCCCGGCACAGTGAAACCCTATGTCAGAGACACTGAGAAGAAGCCCCAGTGTTCCTTCCAGTCATTTTCAGTGTGGGTGCCTTCTCCACGTGGTTCCTGGTTTCACTGCAGCTCTGAAGAGAATGTTAGCAAAGAGGTAATCGGGACAGTGAAAACAGTACTCAAAGACAGGGAGAGCAAGCTCTACATTACTCTCTTGGCACTTTCGATGCGGGACATACAGCGAGATGTTTGCTGCTTTTGCGTTTGGCTGTTGGGAGATTTACAGCACAAAGATATCTAGTTGATTTGAAGCAGTTCTGAGAAAGTCTAAACATAATCCCCACTTTTCCCTCCTGGCATTTTCCATGTGGGAGATATAGCACGATGTATATTTGTTTGGAGGACAACTCAATGGACAGTGTAGGGAGAAAAGTTCCTGGCTCATTGAATGCCGTTTCTGGAGACACTGCGATCAATGAGGGAGATATGTCAAGATGTGTGTTGCTTTTGAGGACGTCTCTCTGGAGAGTCTTAGCAAAGAGGTCACACGGATAATCAGAGCAATTCTCAGAGACACTGAGAACAACCATACAATTCACTTTTGGCCCTTTGCGTGTTTTACGTATAACAAGACGTTTATGGATTTTGAGGAGAACTCCTCGAGGGTGTAGGCACAAAAGTTGGTGGCACACTGAATGCCGTTATTGGAGACACTGAGAAACAAGCCCTACAATTCCCTCCTGGCTCTTTCCATGTTGGAGGTAGAGCAAGAAGATTGTTGGTTGGTTTTGCGCCTAGCTCTATGGCGAGAGTAGGCAGAGACATAATTAGGTGACTTGAAGCAGTTCCTATCGAGTCCAAGAACAGTCCCCACCTTTCCCTGCTGGCAGTTTCCATGTGGACATATGTCTTGATATGTGCTTTGCTTTTGAGCACAACTCTCTCTCGAGAGAATGTTAGCAAAGAGGTAACGGGGAGAGTAGAAAGCAGTACTCAAAGACAGGGAGAACAAGATCTACATTTCCCACCTGGCACTTCCCATGTAGGAGATATAGCAGGATGTATACTGGTTTTGAGGACAGCTCAATGGACAATGTAGGGAGAAAAGTTCCTGGCTCATTGAATGCCGTTTCTGGAGACACTGCGATCAATGTGGGAGATACATCAACACGTGTGTTGGTTTTGAGGACGTCTGTCTGGAGAGTCTTAGCAAAGAGGTCACACGGATAATCAGAGCAATTCTCAGAGACACTGAGAACAAGATCGACAATTCGCTCTTGGCACTTTCCCTGTAGGAGATACCGCAAGACGTTTCTGTATATTGGGCACAGCGCTCTGCAGGCTGTTAGCAGAGACTTTCCCGGGACAGTGAAACCCTATGTCAGAGACACTGAGAAGAAGCCCCAACGTTCCTTCCAGTCATTTTCAGTGTGGGTGCCTTCTCCACGTGGTTCCTGGTTTCACTGCAGCTCTGAAGAGAATGTTAGCAAAGAGGTAATCGGGACAGTGAAAACAGTACTCAAAGACAGGGAGAGCAAGCTCTACATTACTCTCTTGGCACTTTGGATGCGGGACATACAGCGAGATGTTTGCAGCTTTTACATTTGGCTGTTGGGAGATTTACAGCACAAAGATATCTAGTTGATTTGAAGCAGTTCTGAGAAAGTCTAAACATTATCCCCACTTTTCCCTCCTGGCATTTTCCATGTGGGAGATATAGCACGATGTATATTTGTTTGGAGGACAACTCAATGGACAGTGTAGGGAGAAAAGTTCCTGGCTCCTTGAATGCCGTTTCTGGAGACACTGCGATCAATGAGGGAGATATGTCAAGATGTGTGTTGCTTTTGAGGACGGCTCTCTGGAGAGTCTTAGCAAAGAGGTCACACGGATAATCAGAGCAATTCTCAGAGACACTGAGACCAAGCTCCACAATTCCTCCTGGCACTTTCCCTGTAGGAGATACCGCAAGACATTTCTGTATATTGGGCACAGCGCTCTGCAGGCTGTTAGCAGAGACTTTCCCGGCACAGTGAAACCCTATGTCAGAGACACTGAGAAGAAGCCCCAATGTTCCTTCCAGTCATTTTCAGTGTGGGTGCCTTCTCCACGTGGTTCCTGGTTTCACTGCAGCTCTGAAGAGAATGTTAGCAAAGAGGTAATCGGGACAGTGAAAACAGTACTCAAAGACAGGGAGAGCAAGCTCTACATTACTCTCTTGGCACTTTGGATGCGGGACATACAGCGAGATGTTTGCTGCTTTTGCGTTTGCCTGTTGGGAGATTTACAGCACAAAGATATCTAGTTGATTTGAAGCAGTTCTGAGAAAGTCTAAACATAATCCCCACTTTTCCCTCCTGGCATTTTCCATGTGGGAGATATAGCACGAGGTATATTTGTTTGGAGGACAACTCAATGGACAGTGTAGAGAGAAAAGTTCCTGGCTCCTTGAATGCCGTTTCTGGAGACACTGCGATCAATGAGGGAGATATGTCAAGATGTGTGTTGCTTTTGAGGACGTCTCTCTGGAGAGTCTTAGCAAAGAGGTCACACGGATAATCAGAGCAATTCTCAGAGACACTGAGAACAACCATACAATTCACTTTTGGCCCTTTGCGTGTTTTACGTATAACAAGACGTTTATGGATTTTGAGGAGAACTCCTCGAGGGTGTAGGCACAAAAGTTGGTGGCACACTGAATGCCGTTATTGGAGACACTGAGAAACAAGCCCTACAATTCCCTCCTGGCTCTTTCCATGTTGGAGGTAGAGCAAGAAGATTGTTGGTTGGTTTTGCGCCTAGCTCTATGGCGAGAGTAGGCAGAGACATAATTAGGTGACTTGAAGCAGTTCCTATCGAGTCCAAGAACAGTCCCCACCTTTCCCTGCTGGCAGTTTCCATGTGGACATATGTCTTGATATGTGCTTTGCTTTTGAGCACAACTCTCTCTCGAGAGAATGTTAGCAAAGAGGTAACGGGGAGAGTAGAAAGCAGTACTCAAAGACAGGGAGAACAAGATCTACATTTCCCACCTGGCACTTCCCATGTAGGAGATATAGCAGGATGTATACTGGTTTTGAGGACAGCTCAATGGACAATGTAGGGAGAAAAGTTCCTGGCTCATTGAATGCCGTTTCTGGAGACACTGCGATCAATGTGGGAGATACATCAACACGTGTGTTGGTTTTGAGGACGTCTGTCTGGAGAGTCTTAGCAAAGAGGTCACACGGATAATCAGAGCAATTCTCAGAGACACTGAGAACAAGATCGACAATTCGCTCTTGGCACTTTCCCTGTAGGAGATACCGCAAGACGTTTCTGTATATTGGGCACAGCGCTCTGTAGGCTGTTAGCAGAGACTTTCCCGGGACAGTGAAACCCTATGTCAGAGACACTGAGAAGAAGCCCCAACGTTCCTTCCAGTCATTTTCAGTGTGGGTGCCTTCTCCACGTGGTTCCTGGTTTCACTGCAGCTCTGAAGAGAATGTTAGCAAAGAGGTAATCGGGACAGTGAAAACAGTACTCAAAGACAGGGAGAGCAAGCTCTACATTACTCTCTTGGCACTTTCGATGCGGGACATACAGCGAGATGTTTGCTGCTTTTGCGTTTGGCTGTTGGGAGATTTACAGCACAAAGATATCTAGTTGATTTGAAGCAGTTCTGAGAAAGTCTAAACATAATCCCCACTTTTCCCTCCTGGCATTTTCCATGTGGGAGATATAGCACGATGTATATTTGTTTGGAGGACAACTCAATGGACAGTGTAGGGAGAAAAGTTCCTGGCTCATTGAATGCCGTTTCTGGAGACACTGCGATCAATGAGGGAGATATGTCAAGATGTGTGTTGCTTTTGAGGACGTCTCTCTGGAGAGTCTTAGCAAAGAGGTCACACGGATAATCAGAGCAATTCTCAGAGACACTGAGAACAACCATACAAATCACTTTTGTCCCTTTCCTTGTTTTACGTATAACAAGACGTTTATGGATTTTGAGGAGAACTCCTCGAGGGTGTAGGCACAAAAGTTGGTGGCACACTGAATGCCGTTATTGGCGACACTGAGAAACAAGCCCTACAATTCCCTCCTGGCTCTTTCCATGTTGGAGGTAGAGCAAGAAGATTGTTGGTTGGTTTTGCGCCTAGCTCTATGGCGAGAGTAGGCAGAGACATAATTAGGTGACTTGAAGCAGTTCCTATCGAGTCCAAGAACAGTCCCCACCTTTCCCTGCTGGCAGTTTCCATGTGGACATATGTCTTGATATGTGCTTTGCTTTTGAGCACAACTCTCTCTCGAGAGAATGTTAGCAAAGAGGTAACGGGGAGAGTAGAAAGCAGTACTCAAAGACAGGGAGAACAAGATCTACATTTCCCACCTGGCACTTCCCATGTAGGAGATATAGCAGGATGTATACTGGTTTTGAGGACAGCTCAATGGACAATGTAGGGAGAAAAGTTCCTGGCTCATTGAATGCCGTTTCTGGAGACCCTGCGATCAATGTGGGAGAAATGTCAACACGTGTGTTGGTTTTGAGGACGGCTCTCTGGAGAGTCTTAGCAAAGAGGTCACACGGATAATCAGAGCAATTCTCAGAGACACTGAGAACAAGATCGACAATTGGCTCTTGGCACTTTCCCTGTAGGAGATACCGCAAGACGTTTCTGTATATTGGGCACAGCGCTCTGCAGGCTGTTAGCAGAGACTTTCCCGGCACAGTGAAACCCTATGTCAGAGACACTGAGAAGAAGCCCCAACGTTCCTTCCAGTCATTTTCAGTGTGGGTGCCTTCTCCACGTGGTTCCTGGTTTCACTGCAGCTCTGAAGAGAATGTTAGCAAAGAGGTAATCGGGACAGTGAAAACAGTACTCAAAGACAGGGAGAGCAAGCTCTACATTACTCTCTTGGCACTTTGGATGCGGGACATACAGCGAGATGTTTGCAGCTTTTACATTTGGCTGTTGGGAGATTTACAGCACAAAGATATCTAGTTGATTTGAAGCAGTTCTGAGAAAGTCTAAACATTATCCCCACTTTTCCCTCCTGGCATTTTCCATGTGGGAGATATAGCACGATGTATATTTGTTTGGAGGACAACTCAATGGACAGTGTAGGGAGAAAAGTTCCTGGCTCCTTGAATGCCGTTTCTGGAGACACTGCGATCAATGAGGGAGATATGTCAAGATGTGTGTTGCTTTTGAGGACGGCTCTCTGGAGAGTCTTAGCAAAGAGGTCACACGGATAATCAGAGCAATTCTCAGAGACACTGAGACCAAGCTCCACAATTCCTCCTGGCACTTTCCCTGTAGGAGATACCGCAAGACATTTCTGTATATTGGGCACAGCGCTCTGCAGGCTGTTAGCAGAGACTTTCCCGGCACAGTGAAACCCTATGTCAGAGACACTGAGAAGAAGCCCCAATGTTCCTTCCAGTCATTTTCAGTGTGGGTGCCTTCTCCACGTGGTTCCCGGTTTCACTGCAGCTCTGAAGAGAATGTTAGCAAAGAGGTAATCGGGACAGTGAAAACAGTACTCAAAGACAGGGAGAGCAAGCTCTACATTACTCTCTTGGCACTTTGGATGCGGGACATACAGCGAGATGTTTGCTGCTTTTGCGTTTGCCTGTTGGGAGATTTACAGCACAAAGATATCTAGTTGATTTGAAGCAGTTCTGAGAAAGTCTAAACATAATCCCCACTTTTCCCTCCTGGCATTTTCCATGTGGGAGATATAGCACGAGGTATATTTGTTTGGAGGACAACTCAATGGACAGTGTAGAGAGAAAAGTTCCTGGCTCCTTGAATGCCGTTTCTGGAGACACTGCGATCAATGAGGGAGATATGTCAAGATGTGTGTTGCTTTTGAGGACGTCTCTCTGGAGAGTCTTAGCAAAGAGGTCACACGGATAATCAGAGCAATTCTCAGAGACACTGAGAACAACCATACAATTCACTTTTGGCCCTTTGCGTGTTTTACGTATAACAAGACGTTTATGGATTTTGAGGAGAACTCCTCGAGGGTGTAGGCACAAAAGTTGGTGGCACACTGAATGCCGTTATTGGAGACACTGAGAAACAAGCCCTACAATTCCCTCCTGGCTCTTTCCATGTTGGAGGTAGAGCAAGAAGATTGTTGGTTGGTTTTGCGCCTAGCTCTATGGCGAGAGTAGGCAGAGACATAATTAGGTGACTTGAAGCAGTTCCTATCGAGTCCAAGAACAGTCCCCACCTTTCCCTGCTGGCAGTTTCCATGTGGACATATGTCTTGATATGTGCTTTGCTTTTGAGCACAACTCTCTCTCGAGAGAATGTTAGCAAAGAGGTAACGGGGAGAGTAGAAAGCAGTACTCAAAGACAGGGAGAACAAGATCTACATTTCCCACCTGGCACTTCCCATGTAGGAGATATAGCAGGATGTATACTGGTTTTGAGGACAGCTCAATGGACAATGTAGGGAGAAAAGTTCCTGGCTCATTGAATGCCGTTTCTGGAGACACTGCGATCAATGTGGGATATACATCAACACGTGTGTTGGTTTTGAGGACGTCTGTCTGGAGAGTCTTAGCAAAGAGGTCACACGGATAATCAGAGCAATTCTCAGAGACACTGAGAACAAGATCGACAATTCGCTCTTGGCACTTTCCCTGTAGGAGATACCGCAAGACGTTTCTGTATATTGGGCACAGCGCTCTGTAGGCTGTTAGCAGAGACTTTCCCGGGACAGTGAAACCCTATGTCAGAGACACTGAGAAGAAGCCCCAACGTTCCTTCCAGTCATTTTCAGTGTGGGTGCCTTCTCCACGTGGTTCCTGGTTTCACTGCAGCTCTGAAGAGAATGTTAGCAAAGAGGTAAGCGGGACAGTGAAAACAGTACTCAAAGACAGGGAGAGCAAGCTCTACATTACTCTCTTGGCACTTTCGATGCGGGACATACAGCGAGATGTTTGCTGCTTTTGCGTTTGGCTGTTGGGAGATTTACAGCACAAAGATATCTAGTTGATTTGAAGCAGTTCTGAGAAAGTCTAAACATAATCCCCACTTTTCCCTCCTGGCATTTTCCATGTGGGAGATATAGCACGATGTATATTTGTTTGGAGGACAACTCAATGGACAGTGTAGGGAGAAAAGTTCCTGGCTCATTGAATGCCGTTTCTGGAGACACTGCGATCAATGAGGGAGATATGTCAAGATGTGTGTTGCTTTTGAGGACGTCTCTCTGGAGAGTCTTAGCAAAGAGGTCACACGGATAATCAGAGCAATTCTCAGAGACACTGAGAACAACCATACAAATCACTTTTGTCCCTTTCCTTGTTTTACGTATAACAAGACGTTTATGGATTTTGAGGAGAACTCCTCGAGGGTGTAGGCACAAAAGTTGGTGGCACACTGAATGCCGTTATTGGAGACACTGAGAAACAAGCCCTACAATTCCCTCCTGGCTCTTTCCATGTTGGAGGTAGAGCAAGAAGATTGTTGGTTGGTTTTGCGCCTAGCTCTATGGCGAGAGTAGGCAGAGACATAATTAGGTGACTTGAAGCAGTTCCTATCGAGTCCAAGAACAGTCCCCACCTTTCCCTGCTGGCAGTTTCCATGTGGACATATGTCTTGATATGTGCTTTGCTTTTGAGCACAACTCTCTCTCGAGAGAATGTTAGCAAAGAGGTAACGGGGAGAGTAGAAAGCAGTACTCAAAGACAGGGAGAACAAGATCTACATTTCCCACCTGGCACTTCCCATGTAGGAGATATAGCAGGATGTATACTGGTTTTGAGGACAGCTCAATGGACAATGTAGGGAGAAAAGTTCCTGGCTCATTGAATGCCGTTTCTGGAGACCCTGCGATCAATGTGGGAGAAATGTCAACACGTGTGTTGGTTTTGAGGACGGCTCTCTGGAGAGTCTTAGCAAAGAGGTCACACGGATAATCAGAGCAATTCTCAGAGACACTGAGAACAAGATTGACAATTGGCTCTTGGCACTTTCCCTGTAGGAGATACCGCAAGACGTTTCTGTATATTGGGCACAGCGCTCTGCAGGCTGTTAGCAGAGACTTTCCCGGGACAGTGAAACCCTATGTCAGAGACACTGAGAAGAAGCCCCAACGTTCCTTCCAGTCATTTTCAGTGTGGGTGCCTTCTCCACGTGGTTCCTGGTTTCACTGCAGCTCTGAAGAGAATGTTAGCAAAGAGGTAATCGGGACAGTGAAAACAGTACTCAAAGACAGGGAGAGCAAGCTCTACATTACTCTCTTGGCACTTTGGATGCGGGACATACAGCGAGATGTTTGCAGCTTTTACATTTGGCTGTTGGGAGATTTACAGCACAAAGATATCTAGTTGATTTGAAGCAGTTCTGAGAAAGTCTAAACATAATCCCCACTTTTCCCTCCTGGCATTTTCCATGTGGGAGATATAGCACGAGGTATATTTGTTTGGAGGACAACTCAAGGGACAGTGTAGGGAGAAAAGTTCCTGGCTCCTTGAATGCCGTTTCTGGAGACACTGCGATCAATGAGGGAGATATGTCAAGATGTGTGTTGCTTTTGAGGACGGCTCTCTGGAGAGTCTTAGCAAAGAGGTCACACGGATAATCAGAGCAATTCTCAGAGACACTGAGACCAAGCTCCACAATTCCTGCTGGTACTTTCCCTGTAGGAGATACCGCAAGACGTTTCTGTATATTGGGCACAGCGCTCTGCAGGCTGTTAGCAGAGACTTTCCCGGCACAGTGAAACCCTATGTCAGAGACACTGAGAAGAAGCCCCAATGTTCCTTCCAGTCATTTTCAGTGTGGGTGCCTTCTCCACGTGGTTCCTGGTTTCACTGCAGCTCTGAAGAGAATGTTAGCAAAGAGGTAATCGGGACAGTGAAAACAGTACTCAAAGACAGGGAGAGCAAGCTCTACATTACTCTCTTGGCACTTTCGATGCGGGACATACAGCGAGATGTTTGCTGCTTTTGCGTTTGGCTGTTGGGAGATTTACAGCACAAAGATATCTAGTTGATTTGAAGCAGTTCTGAGAAAGTCTAAACATAATCCCCACTTTTCCCTCCTGGCATTTTCCATGTGGGAGATATAGCACGATGTATATTTGTTTGGAGGACAACTCAATGGACAGTGTAGGGAGAAAAGTTCCTGGCTCATTGAATGCCGTTTCTGGAGACACTGCGATCAATGAGGGAGATATGTCAAGATGTGTGTTGCTTTTGAGGACGTCTCTCTGGAGAGTCTTAGCAAAGAGGTCACACGGATAATCAGAGCAATTCTCAGAGACACTGAGAACAACCATACAAATCACTTTTGTCCCTTTCCTTGTTTTACGTATAACAAGACGTTTATGGATTTTGAGGAGAACTCCTCGAGGGTGTAGGCACAAAAGTTGGTGGCACACTGAATGCCGTTATTGGCGACACTGAGAAACAAGCCCTACAATTCCCTCCTGGCTCTTTCCATGTTGGAGGTAGAGCAAGAAGATTGTTGGTTGGTTTTGCGCCTAGCTCTATGGCGAGAGTAGGCAGAGACATAATTAGGTGACTTGAAGCAGTTCCTATCGAGTCCAAGAACAGTCCCCACCTTTCCCTGCTGGCAGTTTCCATGTGGACATATGTCTTGATATGTGCTTTGCTTTTGAGCACAACTCTCTCTCGAGAGAATGTTAGCAAAGAGGTAACGGGGAGAGTAGAAAGCAGTACTCAAAGACAGGGAGAACAAGATCTACATTTCCCACCTGGCACTTCCCATGTAGGAGATATAGCAGGATGTATACTGGTTTTGAGGACAGCTCAATGGACAATGTAGGGAGAAAAGTTCCTGGCTCATTGAATGCCGTTTCTGGAGACACTGCGATCAATGAGGGAGATATGTCAAGATGTGTGTTGCTTTTGAGGACGGCTCTCTGGAGAGTCTTAGCAAAGAGGTCACACGGATAATCAGAGCAATTCTCAGAGACACTGAGACCAAGCTCCACAATTCCTCCTGGCACTTTCCCTGTAGGAGATACCGCAAGACGTTTCTGTATATTGGGCACAGCGCTCTGCAGGCTGTTAGCAGAGACTTTCCCGGCACAGTGAAACCCTATGTCAGAGACACTGAGAAGAAGCCCCAATGTTCCTTCCAGTCATTTTCAGTGTGGGTGCCTTCTCCACGTGGTTCCTGGTTTCACTGCAGCTCTGAAGAGAATGTTAGCAAAGAGGTAATCGGGACAGTGAAAACAGTACTCAAAGACAGGGAGAGCAAGCTCTCTCTTGGCACTTTGGATGCGGGACATACAGCGAGATGTTTGCTGCTTTTACATTTGGCTGTTGGGAGATTTACAGCACAAAGATATCTAGTTGATTTGAAGCAGTTCTGAGAAAGTCTAAACATAATCCCCACTTTTCCCTCCTGGCATTTTCCATGTGGGAGATATAGCACGATGTATATTTGTTTGGAGGACAACTCAAGGGACAGTGTAGGGAGAAAAGTTCCTGGCTCATTGAATGCCGTTTCTGGAGACACTGCGATCAATGAGGGAGATACGTCAAGATGTGTGTTGCTTTTGAGGACGTCTCTCTGGAGAGTCTTAGCAAAGAGGTCACACGGATAATCAGAGCAATTCTCAGAGACACTGAGAACAACCATACAATTCACTTTTGTCCCTTTGCTTGTTTTACGTATAACAAGACGTTTATGGATTTTGAGGAGAACTCCTCGAGGGTGTAGGCACAAAAGTTGGTGGCACACTGAATGCCGTTATTGGAGACACTGAGAAACAAGCCCTACAATTCCCTCCTGGCTCTTTCCATGTTGGAGGTAGAGCAAGAAGATTGTTGGTTGGTTTTGCGCCTAGCTCTATGGCGAGAGTAGGCAGAGACATAATTAGGTGACTTGAAGCAGTTCCTATCGAGTCCAAGAACAGTCCCCACCTTTCCCTGCTGGCAGTTTCCATGTGGACATATGTCTTGATATGTGCTTTGCTTTTGAGCACAACTCTCTCTCTCGAGAATGTTAGCAAAGAGGTAACGGGGAGAGTAGAAAGCAGTACTCAAAGACAGGGAGAACAAGATCTACATTTCCCACCTGGCACTTCCCATGTAGGAGATATAGCAGGATGTATACTGGTTTTGAGGACAGCTCAATGGACAATGTAGGGAGAAAAGTTCCTGGCTCATTGAATGCCGTTTCTGGAGACCCTGCGATCAATGTGGGAGAAATGTCAACACGTGTGTTGGTTTTGAGGACGGCTCTCTGGAGAGTCTTAGCAAAGAGGTCACACGGATAATCAGAGCAATTCTCAGAGACACTGAGAACAAGATCGACAATTCGCTCTTGGCACTTTCCCTGTAGGAGATACCGCAAGACGTTTCTGTATATTGGGCACAGCGCTCTGCAGGCTGTTAGCAGAGACTTTCCCGGGACAGTGAAACCCTATGTCAGAGACACTGAGAAGAAGCCCCAATGTTCCTGCCAGTCATTTTCAGTGTGGGTGCCTTCTCCACGTGGTTCCTGGTTTCACTGCAGCTCTGAAGAGAATGTTAGCAAAGAGGTAATCGGGACAGTGAAAACAGTACTCAAAGACAGGGAGAGCAAGCTCTACATTACTCTCTTGGCACTTTCGATGCGGGACATACAGCGAGATGTTTGCAGCTTTTGCGTTTGGCTGTTGGGAGATTTACAGCACAAAGATATCTAGTTGATTTGAAGCAGTTCTGAGAAAGTCTAAACATAATCCCCACTTTTCCCTCCTGGCATTTTCCATGTGGGAGATATAGCACGAGGTATATTTGTTTGGAGGACAACTCAATGGACAGTGTAGGGAGAAAAGTTCCTGGCTCCTTGAATGCCGTTTCTGGAGACACTGCGATCAATGAGGGAGATATGTCAAGATGTGTGTTGCTTTTGAGGACGGCTCTCTGGAGAGTCTTAGCAAAGAGGTCACATGGATAATCAGAGCAATTCTCAGAGACACTGAGACCAAGCTCCACAATTCCTCCTGGCACTTTCCCTGTAGGAGATACCGCAAGACGTTTCTGTATATTGGGCACAGCGCTCTGCAGGCTGTTAGCAGAGACTTTCCCGGCACAGTGAAACCCTATGTCAGAGACACTGAGAAGAAGCCCCAATGTTCCTTCCAGTCATTTTCAGTGTGGGTGCCTTCTCCACGTGGTTCCTGGTTTCACTGCAGCTCTGAAGAGAATGTTAGCAAAGAGGTAATCGGGACAGTGAAAACAGTACTCAAAGACAGGGAGAGCAAGCTCTCTTGGCACTTTGGATGCGGGACATACAGCGAGATGTTTGCTGCTTTTACATTTGGCTGTTGGGAGATTTACAGCACAAAGATATCTAGTTGATTTGAAGCAGTTCTGAGAAAGTCTAAACATAATCCCCACTTTTCCCTCCTGGCATTTTCCATGTGGGAGATATAGCACGAGGTATATTTGTTTGGAGGACAACTCAATGGACAGTGTAGGGAGAAAAGTTCCTGGCTCATTGAATGCCGTTTCTGGAGACACTGCGATCAATGAGGGAGATATGTCAAGATGTGTGTTGCTTTTGAGGACGGCTCTCTGGAGAGTCTTAGCAAAGAGGTCACACGGATAATCAGAGCAATTCTCAGAGACACTGAGACCAAGCTCCACAATTCCTCCTGGCACTTTCCCTGTAGGAGATACCGCAAGACGTTTCTGTATATTGGGCACAGCGCTCTGCAGGCTGTTAGCAGAGACTTTCCCGGCACAGTGAAACCCTATGTCAGAGACACTGAGAAGAAGCCCCAATGTTCCTTCCAGTCATTTTCAGTGTGGGTGCCTTCTCCACGTGGTTCCTGGTTTCAGTGCAGCTCTGAAGAGAATGTTAGCAAAGAGGTAATCGGGACAGTGAAAACAGTACTCAAAGACAGGGAGAGCAAGCTCTCTTGGCACTTTGGATGCGGGACATACAGCGAGATGTTTGCTGCTTTTACATTTGGCTGTTGGGAGATTTACAGCACAAAGATATCTAGTTGATTTGAAGCAGTTCTGAGAAAGTCTAAACATAATCCCCACTTTTCCCTCCTGGCATTTTCCATGTGGGAGATATAGCACGAGGTATATTTGTTTGGAGGACAACTCAAGGGACAGTGTAGGGAGAAAAGTTCCTGGCTCCTTGAATGCCGTTTCTGGAGACACTGCGATCAATGAGGGAGATATGTCAAGATGTGTGTTGCTTTTGAGGACGGCTCTCTGGAGAGTCTTAGCAAAGAGGTCACACGGATAATCAGAGCAATTCTCAGAGACACTGAGAACAACCATACAATTCACTTTTGTCCCTTTGCTTGTTTTACGTATAACAAGACGTTTATGGATTTTGAGGAGAACTCCTCGAGGGTGTAGGCACAAAAGTTGGTGGCACACTGAATGCCGTTATTGGAGACACTGAGAAACAAGCCCTACAATTCCCTCCTGGCTCTTTCCATGTTGGAGGTAGAGCAAGAAGATTGTTGGTTGGTTTTGCGCCTAGCTCTATGGCGAGAGTAGGCAGAGACATAATTAGGTGACTTGAAGCAGTTCCTATCGAGTCCAAGAACAGTCCCCACCTTTCCCTGCTGGCAGTTTCCATGTGGACATATGTCTTGATATGTGCTTTGCTTTTGAGCACAACTCTCTCTCGAGAGAATGTTAGCAAAGAGGTAACGGGGAGAGTAGAAAGCAGTACTCAAAGACAGGGAGAACAAGATCTACATTTCCCACCTGGCACTTCCCATGTAGGAGATATAGCAGGATGTATACTGGTTTTGAGGACAGCTCAATGGACAATGTAGGGAGAAAAGTTCCTGGCTCATTGAATGCCGTTTCTGGAGACCCTGCGATCAATGTGGGAGATATGTCAACACGTGTGTTGCTTTTGAGGACGTCTGTCTGGAGAGTCTTAGCAAAGAGGTCACACGGATAATCAGAGCAATTCTCAGAGACACTGAGACCAAGCTCCACAATTCCTCCTGGCACTTTCCCTGTAGGAGATACCGCAAGACGTTTCTGTATATTGGGCACAGCGCTCTGCAGGCTGTTAGCAGAGACTTTCCCGGCACAGTGAAACCCTATGTCAGAGACACTGAGAAGAAGCCCCAACGTTCCTTCCAGTCATTTTCAGTGTGGGTGCCTTCTCCACGTGATTCCTGGTTTCACTGCAGCTCTGAAGAGAATGTTAGCAAAGAGGTAATCGGGACAGTGAAAACAGTACTCAAAGACAGGGAGAGCAAGCTCTACATTACTCTCTTGGCACTTTGGATGTGGGACATACAGCGAGATGTTTGCAGCTTTTACATTTGGCTGTTGGGAGATTTACAGCACAAAGATATCTAGTTGATTTGAAGCAGTTCTGAGAAAGTCTAAACATAATCCCCACTTTTCCCTCCTGGCATTTTCCATGTGGGAGATATAGCACGATGTATATTTGTTTTGAGGACAACTCAAGGGACAGTGTAGGGAGAAAAGTTCCTGGCTCATTGAATGCGGTTTCTGGAGACACTGCGATCAATGAGGGAGATATGTCAAGATGTGTGTTGCTTTTGAGGACGTCTCTCTGGAGAGTCTTAGCAAAGAGGTCACACGGATAATCAGAGCAATTCTCAGAGACACTGAGACCAAGCTCCACAATTCCTCCTGGCACTTTCCCTGTAGGAGATACCGCAAGACGTTTCTGTATATTGGGCACAGCACTCTGCAGGCTTTTAGCAGAGACTTTCCCGGCACAGTGAAACCCTATGTCAGAGACACTGAGAAGAAGCCCCAACGTTCCTGCCAGTCATTTTCAGTGTGGGTGCCTTCTCCACGTGGTTCCTGGTTTCACTGCAGCTCTGAAGAGAATGTTAGCAAAGAGGTAATCGGGACAGTGAAAACAGTACTCAAAGACAGGGAGAGCAAGCTCTACATTATTCTCTTTGCACTTTCGATGCGGGACATACAGCGAGATGATTGCTGCTTTTGCGTTTGGTTGTTGGGAGATTTACAGCACAAAGATATCTAGTTGATTTGAAGCAGTTCTGAGAAAGTCTAAACATAATCCCCACTTTTCCCTCCTGGCATTTTCCATGTAGGAGATATAGCACGATGTATATTTGTTTTGAGGACAACTCAAGGGACAGTGTAGGGAGAAAAGTTCCTGGCGCATTGAATGCCGTTCCTGGAGACACTGCGATCAATGAGGGAGATATGTCAAGATGTGTGTTGCTTTTGAGGACGTCTCTCTGGAGAGTCTTAGCAAAGAGGTCATACGGATAATCAGAGCAATTCTCAGAGACACTGAGAACAACCATACAATTCACTATTAGCCCTTTGCGTGTTTTATGTATAACGATGTTTATGGATTTTGAGGAGAACTCCTCGAGGGTGTAGGCACAAAAGTTGGTGGCACACTGAATGCCGTTATTGGAGACACTGAGAAACAAGCCCTACAATTCCCTCCTGGCTCTTTCCATGTTGGAGGCAGAGCAAGAAGATTGTTGGTTGGTTTTGCACCTAGCTCTATGGCGAGAGTAGGCAGAGACATAATTAGGTGACTTGAAGCAGTTCCTATCGAGTCCAAGAACAGTCCCCACCTTTCCCTGCTGGCAGTTTCCATGTGGACATATGTCTTGATATGTGCTTTGCTTTTGAGCACAACTCTCTCTCGAGAGAATGTTAGCAAAGAGGTAACGGGGAGAGTAGAAAGCAGTACTCAAAGACAGGGAGAACAAGATCTACATTTCCCACCTGGCACTTCCCATGTAGGAGATATAGCAGGATGTATACTGGTTTTGAGGACAGCTCAATGGACAATGTAGGGAGAAAAGTTCCTGGCTCATTGAATGCCGTTTCTGGAGACACTGCGATCAATGAGGGAGATATGTCAACACGTGTGTTGGTTTTGAGGACGGCTCTCTGGAGAGTCTTAGCAAAGAGGTCACACGGATAATCAGAGCAATTCTCAGAGACACTGAGACCAAGCTCCACAATTCCTCCTGGCACTTTCCCTGTAGGAGATACCGCAAGACGTTTCTGTATATTGGGCACAGCGCTCTGCAGGCTGTTAGCAGAGACTTTCCCGGCACAGTGAAACCCTATGTCAGAGACACTGAGAAGAAGCCCCAACGTTCCTTCCAGTCATTTTCAGTGTGGGTGCCTTCTCCACGTGGTTCCTGGTTTCACTGCAGCTCTGAAGAGAATGTTAGCAAAGAGGTAATCGGGACAGTGAAAACAGTACTCAAAGGCAGGGAGAGCAAGCTCTCTCTTGGCACTTTGGATGCGGGACATACAGCGAGATGTTTGCTGCTTTTGCGTTTGGCTGTTGGGAGATTTACAGCACAAAGATATCTAGTTGATTTGAAGCAGTTCTGAGAAAGTCTAAACAGAATCCCCACTTTTGCCTCCTGGCATTTTCCATGTGGGAGATATAGCAGGATGTGTATTGGTTTTAAGAAACTGTCCCCGGACAGTGTGGGTAGAAAAGTTCCTGGCTCCTTGAATGCCGTTCCTGGAGACACTGCGATCAATGAGGGAGATATGTCAAGATGTGTGTTGCTTTTGAGGACGGCTCTCTGGAGAGTCTTAGCAAAGAGGTCACACGGATAATCAGAGCAATTCTCAGAGACACTGAGAACAACCATACAATTCACTTTTGGCCCTTTGCGTGTTTTACGTATAACAAGACGTTTATGGATTTTGAGGAGAACTCCTCGAGGGTGTAGGCACAAAAGTTGGTGGCACACTGAATGCCGTTATTGGAGACACTGAGAAACAAGCCCTACAATTCCCTCCTGGCTCTTTCCATGTTGGAGGTAGAGCAAGAAGATTGTTGGTTGGTTTTGCGCCTAGCTCTATGGCGAGAGTAGGCAGAGACATAATTAGGTGACTTGAAGCAGTTCCTATCGAGTCCAAGAACAGTCCCCACCTTTCCCTGCTGGCAGTTTCCATGTGGACATATGTCTTGATATGTGCTTTGCTTTTGAGCACAACTCTCTCGAGAGAGAATGTTAGCAAAGAGGTAACGGGGAGAGTAGAAAGCAGTACTCAAAGACAGGGAGAACAAGATCTACATTTCCCACCTGGCACTTCCCATGTAGGAGATATAGCAGGATGTATACTGGTTTTGAGGACAGCTCAATGGACAATGTAGGGAGAAAAGTTCCTGGCTCATTGAATGCCGTTTCTGGAGACCCTGCGATCAATGTGGGAGATATGTCAACACGTGTATTGGTTTTGAGGACGGCTGTCTGGAGAGTCTTAGCAAAGAGGTCACACGGATAATCAGAGCAATTCTCAGAGACACTGAGAACAAGATCGACAATTCGCTCTTGGCACTTTCCCTGTAGGAGATACCGCAAGACGTTTCTGTATATTGGGCACAGCGCTCTGCAGGCTGTTAGCAGAGACTTTCCCGGCACAGTGAAACCCTATGTCAGAGACACTGAGAAGAAGCCCCAACGTTCCTTCCAGTCATTTTCAGTGTGGGTGCCTTCTCCACGTGGTTCCTGGTTTCACTGCAGCTCTGAAGAGAATGTTAGCAAAGAGGTAATCGGGACAGTGAAAACAGTACTCAAAGACAGGGAGAGCAAGCCCTCTCTTGGCACTTTGGATGTGGGACATACAGCGAGATGCTTGCTGCTTTTACATTTGGCTGTTGGGAGATTTACAGCACAAAGATATCTAGTTGATTTGAAGCAGTTCTGAGAAAGTCTAAACATAATCCCCACTTTTCCCTCCTGGCATTTTCCATGTGGGAGATATAGCAGGATGTATATTGGTTTTAAGGAACTGTCCGCGGACAGTGTGGGCAGAAAAGTTCCTGGCTCCTTGAATGCCGTTCCTGGAGACACTGCGATCAATGAGGGAGATATGTCAAGATGTGTGTTGCTTTTGAGGACGTCTCTCTGGAGAGTCTTAGCAAAGAGGTCCCACGGATAATCAGAGCAATTCTCAGAGACACTGAGACCAAGCTCCACAATTCCTCCTGGCACTTTCCCTGTAGGAGATACCGCAAGACGTTTCTGTACATTGGGCACAGCGCTCTGCAGGGTGTTAGCAGAGACTTTCCCGGCACAGTGAAACCCTATGTCAGAGACACTGAGAAGAAGCCCCAACGTTCCTTCCAGTCATTTTCAGTGTGGGTGCCTTCTCCACGTGGTTCCTGGTTTCACTGCAGCTCTGAAGAGAATGTTAGCAAAGAGGTAATCGGGACAGTGAAAACAGTACTCAAAGACAGGGAGAGCAAGCTCTACATTACTCTCTTGGCACTTTGGATGCGGGACATACAGCGAGATGTTTGCTGCTTTTGCGTTTGGCTGTTGGGAGATTTACAGCACAAAGATATCTAGTTGATTTGAAGCAGTTCTGAGAAAGTCTAAACATAATCCCCACTTTTCCCTCCTGGCACTTTCCATGTGGGAGATATAGCAGGATGTATATTTGTTTTGAGGACAAACTCAATGGACAGTGTAGGGAGAAAAGTTCCTGGCTCCTTGAATGCCGTTCCTGGAGAGACACTGCGATCAATGAGGGAGATATGTCAAGATGTGTGTTGCTTTTGAGGACGGCTCTCTGGAGAGTCTTAGCAAAGAGGTCACACGGATAATCAGAGCAATTCTCAGAGACACTGAGAACAACCATACAATTCACTTTTGTCCCTTTGCTTGTTTTACGTATAACAAGACGTTTATGGATTTTGAGGAGAACTCCTCGAGGGTGTAGGCACAAAAGTTGGTGGCACACTGAATGCCGTTATTGGAGACACTGAGAAACAAGCCCTACAATTCCCTCCTGGCTCTTTCCATGTTGGAGGTAGAGCAAGAAGATTGTTGGTTGGTTTTGCGCCTAGCTCTATGGCGAGAGTAGGCAGAGACATAATTAGGTGACTTGAAGCAGATCCTATCGAGTCCAAGAACAGTCCCCATCTTTCCCTGCTGGCAGTTTCCATGTGGGCATATGTCTTGATATGTGCTTTGCTTTTTAGCACAACTCTCTCTCGAGAGAATGTTAGCAAAGAGGTAACGGGGAGAGTAGAAAGCAGTACTCAAAGACAGGGAGAACAAGATCTACATTTCCCACCTGGCACTTCCCATGTAGGAGATATAGCAGGATGTATACTGGTTTTGAGGACAACTCAATGGACAATGAAGGGAGAAATGTTCCTGGCTCATTGAATGCCGTTTCTGGAGACCCTGCGATCAATGTGGGAGATATGTCAACACGTGTGTTGCTTTTGAGGACGGCTCTCTGGAGAGTCTTAGCAAAGAGGTCACACGGATAATCAGAGCAATTCTCAGAGACACTGAGAACAACCATACAATTCACTTTTGGCCCTTTGCGTGTTTTACGTATAACAAGACGTTTATGGATTTTGAGGAGAACTCCTCGAGGGTGTAGGCACAAAAGTTGGTGGCACACTGAATGCCGTTATTGGAGACACTGAGAAACAAGCCCTACAATTCCCTCCTGGCTCTTTCCATGTTGGAGGTAGAGCAAGAAGATTGTTGGTTGGTTTTGCGCCTAGCTCTATGGCGAGAGTAGGCAGAGACATAATTAGGTGACTTGAAGCAGTTCCTATCGAGTCCAAGAACAGTCCCCACCTTTCCCTGCTGGCAGTTTCCATGTGGACATATGTCTTGATATGTGCTTTGCTTTTGAGCACAACTCTCTCTCGAGAGAATGTTAGCAAAGAGGTAACGGGGAGAGTAGAAAGCAGTACTCAAAGACAGGGAGAACAAGATCTACATTTCCCACCTGGCACTTCCCATGTAGGAGATATAGCAGGATGTATACTGGTTTTGAGGACAGCTCAATGGACAATGTAGGGAGAAAAGTTCCTGGCTCCTTGAATGCCGTTTCTGGAGACCCTGCGATCAATGTGGGAGATATGTCAACACGTGTATTGGTTTTGAGGACGGCTCTCTGGAGAGTCTTAGCAAAGAGGTCACACGGATAATCAGAGCAATTCTCAGAGACACAGAGAACAAGCTCCACAATTCCTCCTGGCACTTTCCCTGTAGGAGATACCGCAAGATGTTTCTGTATATTGGGCACAGCACTCTGCAGGCTGTCAGCAGAGACTTTCCCGGGACACTAAAACCCGACATCAGAGACACTGAGAAAAAGCCCCAATGTTCCTGCCAGTCATTTTCAGTGTGGGTGCCTTCTCCACGTGGTTCCTGGTTTCACTGCAGCTCTGAAGAGAGTGTTAGCAAAGAGGTAATCGGGACAGTGAAAACAGTACTCAAAGTCGGGGAGAGCAAGCTCTACGTTGCTCTCTTGGCACTTTCGATGTGGGACATACAGCGAGATGTTTGCTCCTTTTGCGTTTGGCTGTTGGGAGATTTACAGCACAAAGATATCTAGTTGATTTGAAGCAGTTCTGAGAAAGTCTAAACATAATCCCCACTTTTCCCTCCTGGCATTTTCCATGTGGGAGATATAGCACGATGTATATTTGTTTTGAGGACAACTCAATGGACAGTGTAGGGAGAAAAGTTCCTGGCTCCTTGAATGCCGTTTCTGGAGACACTGCGATCAATAAGGGAGATATGTCAAGATGTGTGTTGCTTTTGAGGACGGCTCTCTGGAGAGTCTTAGCAAAGAGGTCACACGGATAATCAGAGCAATTCTCAGAGACACTGAGAACAACCATACAATTCACTTTTGGCCCTTTGCGTGTTTTACGTATAACAAGATGTTTATGGATTTTGAGGAGAACTCCTCGAGGGTGTAGGCACAAAAGTTGGTGGCACACTGAATGCCGTTATTGGAGACACAGAGAAACAAGCCCTACAATTCCCTCCTGGCTCTTTCCATGTTGGAGGTAGAGCAAGAAGATTGTTGGTTGGTTTTGCGCCTAGCTCTATGGCGAGAGTAGGCAGAGACATAATTAGGTGACTTGAAGCAGTTCCTATCGAGTCCAAGAACAGTCCCCACCTTTCCCTGCTGGCAGTTTCCATGTGGACATATGTCTTGATATGTGCTTTGCTTTTGAGCACAACTCTCTCTCGAGAGAATGTTAGCAAAGAGGTAACGGGGAGAGTAGAAAGCAGTACTCAAAGACAGGGAGAACAAGATCTACATTTCCCACCTGGCACTTCCCATGTAGGAGATATAGCAGGATGTATACTGGTTTTGAGGACAACTCAATGAACAGTGTAGGGAGAAAAGTTCCTGGCTCATTGAATGCCGTTTCTGGAGACCCTGCGATCAATGAGGGAGATATGTCAACACGTGTGTTGCTTTTGAGGACGGCTCTCTGGAGAGTCTTAGCAAAGAGGTCACACGGATAATCAGAGCAATTCTCAGAGACACTGAGAACAAGATCGACAATTCGCTCTTGGCACTTTCCCTGTAGGAGATACCGCAAGACGTTTCTGTATATTGGGCACAGCACTCTGCAGGCTGTTAGCAGAGACTTTCCCGGGACACTAAAACTCGACATCAGAGACACTGAGAAAAAGCCCCAATGTTCCTTCCAGTCATTTTCAGTGTGGGTGCCTTCTCCACGTGGTTCCTGGTTTCACTGCAGCTCTGAAGAGAATGTTAGCAAAGAGGTAATCGGGACAGTGAAAACAGTACTCAAAGACAGGGAGAGCAAGCTCTCTCTTGGCACTTTCGATGTGGGACATACAGCGAGATGTTTGCTGCTTTTACATTTGGCTGTTGGGAGATTTACAGCACAAAGATATCTAGTTGATTTGAAGCAGTTCTGAGAAAGTCTAAACATAATCCCCACTTTTCCCTCCTGGCATTTTCCATGTGGGAGATATAGCACGATGTATATTGGTTTTAAGGAACTGTCCCCGGACAGTGTGGGTAGAAAAGTTCCTGGCTCCTTGAATGCCGTTCCTGGAGACAATGCGATCAATGAGGGAGATATGTCAAGATGTGTGTTGCTTTTGAGGACGGCTCTCTGGAGAGTCTTAGCAAAGAGGTCACACGGATAATCAGAGCAATTCTCAGAGACACTGAGAACAAGCTCCACAATTCCTCCTGGCATTTTCCCTGTAGGAGATACCGCAAGACGTTTCTGTATATTGGGCACAGCACTCTGCAGGCTGTTAGCAGAGACTTTCCCGGGACACTAAAACCCGACATCAGAGACACTGAGAAGAAGCCCCAATGTTCCTGCCAGTCATTTTCAGTGTGGGTGCCTTCTCCACGTGGTTCCTGGTTTCACTGCAGCTCTGAAGAGAATGTTAGCAAAGAGGTAATCGGGACAGTGAAAACAGTCCTCAAAGACAGGGAGAGCAAGCTCTCTCTTGGCACTTTCGATGTGGGACATACAGCGAGATGTTTGCTGCTTTTGCGTTTGGCTGTTGGGAGATTTACAGCACAAAGATATCTAGTTGATTTGAAGCAGTTCTGAGAAAGTCTAAACATAATCCCCACTTTTCCCTCCTGGCATTTTCCATGTGGGAGATATAGCACAATGTATATTGGTTTTAAGGAACTGTCCCCGGACAGTGTGGGTAGAAAAGTTCCTGGCTCCTTGAATGCCGTTTCTGGAGACACTGCGATCAATGAGGGAGATATGTCAAGATGTGTGTTGCTTTTGAGGACGTCTCTCTGGAGAGTCTTAGCAAAGAGGTCACAGGGATAATCAGAGCAATTCTCACAGACACTGAGACCAAGCTCCACAATTCCTCCTGGCACTTTCCCTGTAGGAGATACTGCAAGACGTTTCTGTATATTGGGCACCGCGCTATGCAGGCTGTTAGCAGAGACTTTCCCGGCACAGTGAAACCCTATGTCAGAGACACTGAGAAGAAGCCCCAATGTTCCTGCCAGTCATTTTCAGTGTGGGTGCCTTCGCCACGTGGTTCCTGGTTTCACTGCAGCTCTGAAGAGAATGTTTGCAAAGAGGTAATCGGGACAGTGAAAACAGTACTCAAAGACAGGGAGAGCAAGCTCTACATTACTCTCTTGGCACTTTGGATGCGGGACATACAGCGAGATGTTTGCTGCTTTTGCGTTTGACTGTTGGGAGATTTACAGCACAAAGATATCTAGTTGATTTGAAGCAGTTCTGAGAAAGTCTAAACATAATCCCCACTTTTCCCTCCTGGCATTTTCCGTGTGGGAGATATAGCACGATGTATATTTGTTTGGAGGACAACTCAATGGACAGTGTAGGGAGAAAAGTTTCTGGCTCATTGAATGCCGTTTCTGGAGACACTGCGATCAATGAGGGAGATATGTCAAGATGTGTGTTGCTTTTGAGGACGTCTCTCTGGAGAGTCTTAGCAAAGAGGTCACACGGATAATCAGAGCAATTCTCAGAGACACTGAGAACAAGATCGACAATTTGCTCTTGGCACTTTCCCTGTAGGAGATACCGCAAGACGTTTCTGTATATTGGGCACAGCACTCTGCAGGCTGTTAGCAGAGACTTTCCCGGGACACTAAAACCCGACATCAGAGACACTGAGAAAAAGCCCCAATGTTCCTTCCAGTCATTTTCAGTGTGGGTGCCTTCTCCACGTGGTTCCTGGTTTCACTGCAGCTCTGAAGAGAATGTTAGCAAAGAGGTAATCGGGACAGTGAAAACAGTACTCAAAGACAGGGAGAGCAAGCTCTACATTACTCTCTTGGCACTTTCGATGCGGGACATACAGCGAGATGTTTGCTGCTTTTGCGTTTGGCTGTTGGGAGATTTACAGCACAAAGATATCTAGTTGATTTGAAGCAGTTCTGAGAAAGTCTAAACATAATCCCCACTTTTCCCTCCTGGCATTTTCCATGTGGGAGATATAGCACGATGTATATTTGTTTGGAGGACAACTCAATGGACAGTGTAGGGAGAAAAGTTTCTGGCTCATTGAATGCCGTTTCTGGAGACACTGCGATCAATGAGGGAGATATGTCAAGATGTGTGTTGCTTTTGAGGACGTCTCTCTGGAGAGTCTTAGCAAAGAGGTCACACGGATAATCAGAGCAATTCTCAGAGACACTGAGAACAAGATCGACAATTTGCTCTTGGCACTTTCCCTGTAGGAGATACCGCAAGAGGTTTCTGTATATTGGGCACAGCACTCTGCAGGCTGTTAGCAGAGACTTTCCCGGGACACTAAAACCCGACATCAGAGACACTGAGAAAAAGCCCCAATGTTCCTTCCAGTCATTTTCAGTGTGGGTGCCTTCTCCACGTGGTTCCTGGTTTCACTGCAGCTCTGAAGAGAATGTTAGCAAAGAGGTAATCGGGACAGTGAAAACAGTACTCAAAGACAGGGAGAGCAAGCTCTACATTACTCTCTTGGCACTTTCGATGCGGGACATACAGCGAGATGTTTGCTGCTTTTGCGTTTGGCTGTTGGGAGATTTACAGCACAAAGATATCTAGTTGATTTGAAGCAGTTCTGAGAAAGTCTAAACATAATCCCCACTTTTCCCTCCTGGCATTTTCCATGTGGGAGATATAGCAGGTTGTATATTGGTTTTAAGGAATTGTCCCCGGACAGTGTGGGTAGAAAAGCTCCTGGCTCCTTGAATGCCGTTCCTGGAGACACTGCGATCAATGAGGGAGATATGTCAAGATGTGTGTTGCTTTTGAGGACGGCTCTCTGGAGAGTCTTAGCAAAGAGGTCACACGGATAATCAGAGCAATTCTCAGAGACACTGAGACCAAGCTCCACAATTCCTCCTGGCACTTTCCCTGTAGGAGATACCGCAAGACGTTTCTGTATATTGGGCACCGCGCTCTGCAGGCTGTTAGCAGAGACATTCCCGGCACTGTGAAACCCTATGTCAGAGACACTGAGAAGAAGCCCCAATGTTCCTGCCAGTCATTTTCAGTGTGGGTGCCTTCGCCACGTGGTTCCTGGTTTCACTGCAGCTCTGAAGAGAATGTTTGCAAAGAGGTAATCGGGCCAGTGAAAACAGTACTCAAAGACAGGGAGAGCAAGCTCTACATTACTCTCTTGGCACTTTGGATGCGGGACATACAGCGAGATGTTTGCTGCTTTTGCGTTTGACTGTTGGGAGATTTACAGCACAAAGATATCTAGTTGATTTGAAGCAGTTCTGAGAAAGTCTAAACATAATCCCCACTTTTCCCTCCTGGCATTTTCCGTGTGGGAGATATAGCACGATCTATATGTGTTTTAAGGACAACTCAATGGACAGTGTAGGGAGAAAAGTTCCTGGCTCCTTGAATGCCGTTTCTGGAGACCCTGCGATCAATGAGGGAGATATGTCAAGATGTGTGTTGCTTTTGAGGACGGCTCTCTGGAGAGTCTTAGCAAAGAGGTCACACGGATAATCAGAGCAATTCTCAGAGACACTGAGAACAACCATACAATTCACTTTTGGCCCTTTGCGTGTTTTACGTATAACAAGACGTTTATGGATTTTGAGGAGAACTCCTCGAGGGTGTAGGCACAAAAGTTGGTGGCACACTGAATGCCGTTATTGGAGACACTGAGAAACAAGCCCTACAATTCCCTCCTGGCTCTTTCCATGTTGGAGGTAGAGCAAGAAGATTGTTGGTTGGTTTTGCGCCTAGCTCTATGGCGAGAGTAGGCAGAGACATAATTAGGTGACTTGAAGCAGTTCCTATCGAGTCCAAGAACAGTCCCCACCTTTCCCTGCTGGCAGTTTCCATGTGGACGTATGTCTTGATATGTGCTTTGCTTTTGAGCACAACTCTCTCTCGAGAGAATGTTAGCAAAGAGGTAACGGGGAGAGTAGAAAGCAGTACTCAAAGACAGGGAGAACAAGATCTACATTTCCCACCTGGCACTTCCCATGTAGGAGATATAGCAGGATGTATACTGGTTTTGAGGACAGCTCAATGGACAATGAAGGGAGAAAAGTTCCTGGCTCATTGAATGCCGTTCCTGGAGACACTGCGATCAATGTGGGAGATATGTCAAGATGTGTGTTGCTTTTGAGGACGGCTCTCTGGAGAGTCTTAGCAAAGAGGTCACACGGATAATCAGAGCAATTCTCAGAGACACTGAGAACAAGATCGACAATTCGCTCTTGGCACTTTCCCTGTAGGAGATACCGCAAGAGGTTTCTGTATATTGGGCACAGCACTCTGCAGGCTGTTAGCAGAGACTTTCCCGGGACACTAAAACCCGACATCAGAGACACTGAGAAAAAACCCCAATGTTCCTTCCAGTCATTTTCAGTGTGGGTGCCTTCTCCACATGGTTCCTGGTTTCACTGCAGCTCTGAAGAGAATGTTAGCAAAGAGGTAATCGGGACAGTGAAAACAGTCCTCAAAGACAGGGAGAGCAAGCTCTCTCTTGGCACTTTCGATGTGGGACATACAGCGAGATGTTTGCTGCTTTTACATTTGGCTGTTGGGAGATTTACAGCACAAAGATATCTAGTTGATTTGAAGCAGTTCTGAGAAAGTCTAAACATAATCCCCACTTTTCCCTCCTGGCATTTTCCATGTGGGAGATATAGCACGATGTATATTGGTTTTAAGGAACTGTCCCCGGACAGTGTGGGCAGAAAAGTTCCTGGCTCTTTGAATGCCGTTTCTGGAGACACTGCGATCAATGAGGGAGATATGTCAAGATGTGTGTTGCTTTTGAGGACGGCTCTCTGGAGAGTCTTAGCAAAGAGGTCACACGGATAATCAGAGCAATTCTCAGAGACACTGAGACCAAGCTCCACAACTCCTCCTGGCACTTTCCCTGTAGGAGATACCGCAAGACGTTTCTGTATATTGGGCACAGCGCTCTGCAGGCTGTTAGCAGAGACTTTCCCGGGACACTAAAACCCGACATCAGAGACACTGAGAAAAAGCCCCAATGTTCCTTCCAGTCATTTTCAGTGTGGGTGCCTTCTCCACGTGGTTCCTGGTTTCACTGCAGCTCTGAAGAGAATGTTAGCAAAGAGGTAATCGGGACAGTGAAAACAGTCCTCAAAGACAGGGAGAGCAAGCTCTCTCTTGGCACTTTCGATGTGGGACATACAGCGAGATGTTTGCTGCTTTTACATTTGGCTGTTGGGAGATTTACAGCACAAAGATAGCTAGTTGATTTGAAGCAGTTCTGAGAAAGTCTAAACATAATCCCCACTTTTCCCTCCTGGCATTTTCCATGTGGGAGATATAGCACGATGTATATTGGTTTTAAGGAACTGTCCCCGGACAGTGTGGGTAGAAAAGTTCCTGGCTCCTTGAATGCCGTTCCTGGAGACACTGCGATCAATGAGGGAGATATGTCAAGATGTGTGTTGCTTTTGAGGACGGCTCTCTGGAGAGTCTTAGCAAAGAGGTCACACGGATAATCAGAGCAATTCTCAGAGACACTGAGACCAAGCTCCACAATTCCTCCTGGCACTTTCCCTGTAGGAGATACCGCAAGACGTTTCTGTATATTGGGCACAGCGCTCTGCAGGCTGTTAGCAGAGACTTTCCCGGCACAGTGAAACCCTATATCAGAGACACTGAGAAGAAGCCCCAACGTTCCTTCCAGTCATTTTCAGTGTGGGTGCCTTCTCCACGTGGTTCCTGGTTTCACTGCAGCTCTGAAGAGAATGTTAGCAAAGAGGTAATCGGGCCAGTGAAAACAGTACTCAAAGACAGGGAGAGCAAGCTCTACATTACTCTCTTGGCACTTTCGATGCGGGACATACAGCGAGATGTTTGCTGCTTTTGTGTTTGGCTGTTGGGAGATTTACAGCACAAAGATATCTAGTTGATTTGAAGCAGTTCTGAGAAAGTCTAAACATAATCCCCACTTTTCCCTCCTGGCATTTTCCATGTGGGAGATATAGCACGATGTATATTTGTTTGGAGGACAACTCAATGGACAGTGTAGGGAGAAAAGTTTCTGGCTCATTGAATGCCGTTTCTGGAGACACTGCGATCAATGAGGGAGATATGTCAAGATGTGTGTTGCTTTTGAGGACGTCTCTCTGGAGAGTCTTAGCAAAGAGGTCACACGGATAATCAGAGCAATTCTCAGAGACACTGAGAACAACCATACAATTCACTTTTGGCCCTTTGCGTGTTTTACGTATAACAAGACGTTTATGGATTTTGAGGAGAACTCCTCGAGGGTGTAGGCACAAAAGTTGGTGGCCCACTGAATGCCGTTATTGGAGACACTGAGAAACAAGCCCTACAATTCCCTCCTGGCTCTTTCCATGTTGGAGGTAGAGCAAGAAGATTGTTGGTTGGTTTTGCGCCTAGCTCTATGGCGAGAGTAGGCAGAGACATAATTAGGTGACTTGAAGCAGTTCCTATCGAGTCCAAGAACAGTCCCCACCTTTCCCTGCTGGCAGTTTCCATGTGGACATATGTCTTGATATGTGCTTTGCTTTTGAGCACAACTCTCTCTCGAGAGAATGTTAGCAAAGAGGTAACGGGGAGAGTAGAAAGCAGTACTCAAAGACAGGGAGAACAAGATCTACATTTCCCACTTGGCACTTCCCATGTAGGAGATATAGCAGGATGTATACTGGTTTTGAGGACAACTCAATGGACAATGAAGGGAGAAAAGTTCCTGGCTCATTGAATGCCGTTTCTGGAGACCCTGCGATCAATGAGGGAGATATGTCAAGATGTGTGTTGCTTTTGAGGACGGCTCTCTGGAGAGTCTTAGCAAAGAGGTCACACGGATAATCAGAGCAATTCTCAGAGACACTGAGAACAACCATACAATTCACTTTTGGCCCTTTGCGTGTTTTATGTATAACAAGACGTTTATGGATTTTGAGGAGAACTCCTCAAGGGTGTAGGCACAAAAGTCGGTGGCACACTGAATGCCGTTATTGGAGACACTGAGAAAGAAGCCCTACAATTCCCTCCTGGCTCTTTCCATGTTGGAGGTAGAGCAAGAAGATTGTTGGTTGGTTTTGCGCCTAGCTCTATGGCGAGAGTAGGCAGAGACATAATTAGGTGACTTGAAGCAGTTCCTATCGAGTCCAAGAACAGTCCCCACCTTTCCCTGCTGGCAGTTTCCATGTGGACGTATGTCTTGATATGTGCTTTGCTTTTGAGCACAACTCTCTCTCGAGAGAATGTTAGCAAAGAGGTAACGGGGAGAGTAGAAAGCAGTACTCAAAGACAGGGAGAACAAGATCTACATTTCCCACCTGGCACTTCCCATGTAGGAGATATAGCAGGATGTATACTTGTTTTGAGGACAACTCAATGGACAATGTAGGGAGAAAAGTTCCTGGCTCATTGAATGCCGTTTCTGGAGACCCTGCGATCAATGTGGGAGATATGTCAACACGTGTGTTGCTTTTGAGGACGGCTCTCTGGAGAGTCTTAGCAAAGAGGTCACACGGATAATCAGAGCAATTCTCAGAGACACTGAGAACAAGCTCCACAATTCGCTCTTGGCACTTTCCCTGTAGGAGATACCGCAAGACGTTTCTGTATATTGGGCACAGCACTCTGCAGGCTGTTAGCAGAGACTTTCCCGGGACACTAAAACCCGACATCAGAGACACTGAGAAAAAGCCCCAATGTTCCTGCCAGTCATTTTCAGTGTGGGTGCCTTCTCCACGTGGTTCCTGGTTTCACTGCAGCTCTGAAGAGAATGTTAGCAAAGAGGTAATCGGGACAGTGAAAACAGTCCTCAAAGACAGGGAGAGCAAGCTCTCTCTTGGCACTTTGGATGTGGGACATACAGCGAGATGTTTGCTGCTTTTACATTTGGCTGTTGGGAGATTTACAGCACAAAGATATCTAGTTGATTTGAAGCAGTTCTGAGAAAGTCTAAACATAATCCCCACTTTTCCCTCCTGGCATTTTCCATGTGGGAGATATAGCACGAGGTATATTGGTTTTAAGGAACTGTCCCCGGACAGTGTGGGCAGAAAAGTTCCTGGCTCATTGAATGCCGTTTCTGGAGACACTGCGATCAATGAGGGAGATATGTCAAGATGTGTGTTGCTTTTGAGGACGGCTCTCTGGAGAGTCTTAGCAAAGAGGTCACACGGATAATCAGAGCAATTCTCAGAGACACTGAGACCAAGCTCCACAATTCCTCCTGGCACTTTCCCTGTAGGAGATACCGCAAGACGTTTCTGTATATTGGGCACAGCGCTCTGCAGGCTGTTAGCAGAGACTTTCCCGGCACAGTGAAACCCTATATCAGAGACACTGAGAAGAAGCCCCAACGTTCCTTCCAGTCATTTTCAGTGTGGGTGCCTTCTCCACGTGGTTCCTGGTTTCACTGCAGCTCTGAAGAGAATGTTAGCAAAGAGGTAATCGGGCCAGTGAAAACAGTACTCAAAGACAGGGAGAGCAAGCTCTACATTACTCTCTTGGCACTTTCGATGCGGGACATACAGCGAGATGTTTGCTGCTTTTGTGTTTGGCTGTTGGGAGATTTACAGCACAAAGATATCTAGTTGATTTGAAGCAGTTCTGAGAAAGTCTAAACATAATCCCCACTTTTCCCTCCTGGCATTTTCCATGTGGGAGATATAGCACGATGTATATTTGTTTGGAGGACAACTCAATGGACAGTGTAGGGAGAAAAGTTTCTGGCTCATTGAATGCCGTTTCTGGAGACACTGCGATCAATGAGGGAGATATGTCAAGATGTGTGTTGCTTTTGAGGACGTCTCTCTGGAGAGTCTTAGCAAAGAGGTCACACGGATAATCAGAGCAATTCTCAGAGACACTGAGAACAACCATACAATTCACTTTTGGCCCTTTGCGTGTTTTACGTATAACAAGACGTTTATGGATTTTGAGGAGAACTCCTCGAGGGTGTAGGCACAAAAGTTGGTGGCACACTGAATGCCGTTATTGGAGACACTGACAAACAAGCCCTACAATTCCCTCCTGGCTCTTTCCATGTTGGAGGTAGAGCAAGAAGATTGTTGGTTGGTTTTGCGCCTAGCTCTATGGCGAGAGTAGGCAGAGACATAATTAGGTGACTTGAAGCAGTTCCTATCGAGTCCAAGAACAGTCCCCACCTTTCCCTGCTGGCAGTTTCCATGTGGACATATGTCTTGATATGTGCTTTGCTTTTGAGCACAACTCTCTCTCGAGAGAATGTTAGCAAAGAGGTAACGGGGAGAGTAGAAAGCAGTACTCAAAGACAGGGAGAACAAGATCTACATTTCCCACTTGGCACTTCCCATGTAGGAGATATAGCAGGATGTATACTGGTTTTGAGGACAACTCAATGGACAATGAAGGGAGAAAAGTTCCTGGCTCATTGAATGCCGTTTCTGGAGACCCTGCGATCAATGAGGGAGATATGTCAAGATGTGTGTTGCTTTTGAGGACGGCTCTCTGGAGAGTCTTAGCAAAGAGGTCACACGGATAATCAGAGCAATTCTCAGAGACACTGAGAACAACCATACAATTCACTTTTGGCCCTTTGCGTGTTTTATGTATAACAAGACGTTTATGGATTTTGAGGAGAACTCCTCAAGGGTGTAGGCACAAAAGTCGGTGGCACACTGAATGCCGTTATTGGAGACACTGAGAAAGAAGCCCTACAATTCCCTCCTGGCTCTTTCCATGTTGGAGGTAGAGCAAGAAGATTGTTGGTTGGTTTTGCGCCTAGCTCTATGGCGAGAGTAGGCAGAGACATAATTAGGTGACTTGAAGCAGTTCCTATCGAGTCCAAGAACAGTCCCCACCTTTCCCTGCTGGCAGTTTCCATGTGGACGTATGTCTTGATATGTGCTTTGCTTTTGAGCACAACTCTCTCTCGAGAGAATGTTAGCAAAGAGGTAACGGGGAGAGTAGAAAGCAGTACTCAAAGACAGGGAGAACAAGATCTACATTTCCCACCTGGCACTTCCCATGTAGGAGATATAGCAGGATGTATACTTGTTTTGAGGACAACTCAATGGACAATGTAGGGAGAAAAGTTCCTGGCTCATTGAATGCCGTTTCTGGAGACCCTGCGATCAATGTGGGAGATATGTCAACACGTGTGTTGCTTTTGAGGACGGCTCTCTGGAGAGTCTTAGCAAAGAGGTCACACGGATAATCAGAGCAATTCTCAGAGACACTGAGAACAAGCTCCACAATTCGCTCTTGGCACTTTCCCTGTAGGAGATACCGCAAGACGTTTCTGTATATTGGGCACAGCACTCTGCAGGCTGTTAGCAGAGACTTTCCCGGGACACTAAAACCCGACATCAGAGACACTGAGAAAAAGCCCCAATGTTCCTGCCAGTCATTTTCAGTGTGGGTGCCTTCTCCACGTGGTTCCTGGTTTCACTGCAGCTCTGAAGAGAATGTTAGCAAAGAGGTAATCGGGACAGTGAAAACAGTCCTCAAAGACAGGGAGAGCAAGCTCTCTCTTGGCACTTTGGATGTGGGACATACAGCGAGATGTTTGCTGCTTTTACATTTGGCTGTTGGGAGATTTACAGCACAAAGATATCTAGTTGATTTGAAGCAGTTCTGAGAAAGTCTAAACATAATCCCCACTTTTCCCTCCTGGCATTTTCCATGTGGGAGATATAGCACGAGGTATATTGGTTTTAAGGAACTGTCCCCGGACAGTGTGGGCAGAAAAGTTCCTGGCTCCTTGAATGCCGTTCCTGGAGACACTGCGATCAATGAGGGAGATATGTCAAGATGTGTGTTGCTTTTGAGGACGGCTCTCTGGAGAGTCTTAGCAAAGAGGTCCCACGGATAATCAGAGCAATTCTCAGAGACACTGAGACCAAGCTCCACAATTCCTCCTGGCACTTTCCCTGTAGGAGATACCGCAAGATGTTTCTGTATATTGGGCACAGCGCTCTGCAGGCTGTTAGCAGAGACTTTCCCGGCACAGTGAAACCCTATATCAGAGACACTGAGAAGAAGCCCCAACGTTCCTTCCAGTCATTTTCAGTGTGGGTGCCTTCTCCACGTGGTTCCTGGTTTCACTGCAGCTCTGAAGAGAATGTTAGCAAAGAGGTAATCGGGCCAGTGAAAACAGTACTCAAAGACAGGGAGAGCAAGCTCTACATTACTCTCTTGGCACTTTCGATGCGGGACATACAGCGAGATGTTTGCTGCTTTTGTGTTTGGCTGTTGGGAGATTTACAGCACAAAGATATCTAGTTGATTTGAAGCAGTTCTGAGAAAGTCTAAACATAATCCCCACTTTTCCCTCCTGGCATTTTCCATGTGGGAGATATAGCACGATGTATATTTGTTTGGAGGACAACTCAATGGACAGTGTAGGGAGAAAAGTTTCTGGCTCATTGAATGCCGTTTCTGGAGACACTGCGATCAATGAGGGAGATATGTCAAGATGTGTGTTGCTTTTGAGGACGTCTCTCTGGAGAGTCTTAGCAAAGAGGTCACACGGATAATCAGAGCAATTCTCAGAGACACTGAGAACAACCATACAATTCACTTTTGGCCCTTTGCGTGTTTTACGTATAACAAGACGTTTATGGATTTTGAGGAGAACTCCTCGAGGGTGTAGGCACAAAAGTTGGTGGCACACTGAATGCCGTTATTGGAGACACTGACAAACAAGCCCTACAATTCCCTCCTGGCTCTTTCCATGTTGGAGGTAGAGCAAGAAGATTGTTGGTTGGTTTTGCGCCTAGCTCTATGGCGAGAGTAGGCAGAGACATAATTAGGTGACTTGAAGCAGTTCCTATCGAGTCCAAGAACAGTCCCCACCTTTCCCTGCTGGCAGTTTCCATGTGGACATATGTCTTGATATGTGCTTTGCTTTTGAGCACAACTCTCTCTCGAGAGAATGTTAGCAAAGAGGTAACGGGGAGAGTAGAAAGCAGTACTCAAAGACAGGGAGAACAAGATCTACATTTCCCACTTGGCACTTCCCATGTAGGAGATATAGCAGGATGTATACTGGTTTTGAGGACAACTCAATGGACAATGAAGGGAGAAAAGTTCCTGGCTCATTGAATGCCGTTTCTGGAGACCCTGCGATCAATGAGGGAGATATGTCAAGATGTGTGTTGCTTTTGAGGACGGCTCTCTGGAGAGTCTTAGCAAAGAGGTCACACGGATAATCAGAGCAATTCTCAGAGACACTGAGAACAACCATACAATTCACTTTTGGCCCTTTGCGTGTTTTATGTATAACAAGACGTTTATGGATTTTGAGGAGAACTCCTCAAGGGTGTAGGCACAAAAGTCGGTGGCACACTGAATGCCGTTATTGGAGACACTGAGAAAGAAGCCCTACAATTCCCTCCTGGCTCTTTCCATGTTGGAGGTAGAGCAAGAAGATTGTTGGTTGGTTTTGCGCCTAGCTCTATGGCGAGAGTAGGCAGAGACATAATTAGGTGACTTGAAGCAGTTCCTATCGAGTCCAAGAACAGTCCCCACCTTTCCCTGCTGGCAGTTTCCATGTGGACGTATGTCTTGATATGTGCTTTGCTTTTGAGCACAACTCTCTCTCGAGAGAATGTTAGCAAAGAGGTAACGGGGAGAGTAGAAAGCAGTACTCAAAGACAGGGAGAACAAGATCTACATTTCCCACCTGGCACTTCCCATGTAGGAGATATAGCAGGATGTATACTTGTTTTGAGGACAACTCAATGGACAATGTAGGGAGAAAAGTTCCTGGCTCATTGAATGCCGTTTCTGGAGACCCTGCGATCAATGTGGGAGATATGTCAACACGTGTGTTGCTTTTGAGGACGGCTCTCTGGAGAGTCTTAGCAAAGAGGTCACACGGATAATCAGAGCAATTCTCAGAGACACTGAGAACAAGCTCCACAATTCGCTCTTGGCACTTTCCCTGTAGGAGATACCGCAAGACGTTTCTGTATATTGGGCACAGCACTCTGCAGGCTGTTAGCAGAGACTTTCCCGGGACACTAAAACCCGACATCAGAGACACTGAGAAAAAGCCCCAATGTTCCTGCCAGTCATTTTCAGTGTGGGTGCCTTCTCCACGTGGTTCCTGGTTTCACTGCAGCTCTGAAGAGAATGTTAGCAAAGAGGTAATCGGGACAGTGAAAACAGTCCTCAAAGACAGGGAGAGCAAGCTCTCTCTTGGCACTTTGGATGTGGGACATACAGCGAGATGTTTGCTGCTTTTACATTTGGCTGTTGGGAGATTTACAGCACAAAGATATCTAGTTGATTTGAAGCAGTTCTGAGAAAGTCTAAACATAATCCCCACTTTTCCCTCCTGGCATTTTCCATGTGGGAGATATAGCACGAGGTATATTGGTTTTAAGGAACTGTCCCCGGACAGTGTGGGCAGAAAAGTTCCTGGCTCCTTGAATGCCGTTCCTGGAGACACTGCGATCAATGAGGGAGATATGTCAAGATGTGTGTTGCTTTTGAGGACGGCTCTCTGGAGAGTCTTAGCAAAGAGGTCCCACGGATAATCAGAGCAATTCTCAGAGACACTGAGACCAAGCTCCACAATTCCTCCTGGCACTTTCCCTGTAGGAGATACCGCAAGATGTTTCTGTATATTGGGCACAGCGCTCTGCAGGCTGTTAGCAGAGACTTTCCCGGCACTGTGAAACCCTATATCAGAGACACTGAGAAGAAGCCCCAACGTTCCTTCCAGGCATTTTCAGTGTGGGTGCCTTCTCCACGTGGTTCCTGGTTTCACTGCAGCTCTGAAGAGAATGTTAGCAAAGAGGTAATCGGGCCAGTGAAAACAGTACTCAAAGACAGGGAGAGCAAGCTCTACATTACTCTCTTGGCACTTTCGATGCGGGACATACAGCGAGATGTTTGCTGCTTTTGTGTTTGGCTGTTGGGAGATTTACAGCACAAAGATATCTAGTTGATTTGAAGCAGTTCTGAGAAAGTCTAAACATAATCCCCACTTTTCCCTCCTGGCATTTTCCATGTGGGAGATATAGCACGATGTATATTTGTTTGGAGGACAACTCAATGGACAGTGTAGGGAGAAAAGTTTCTGGCTCATTGAATGCCGTTTCTGGAGACACTGCGATCAATGAGGGAGATATGTCAAGATGTGTGTTGCTTTTGAGGACGTCTCTCTGGAGAGTCTTAGCAAAGAGGTCACACGGATAATCAGAGCAATTCTCAGAGACACTGAGAACAACCATACAATTCACTTTTGGCCCTTTGCGTGTTTTACGTATAACAAGACGTTTATGGATTTTGAGGAGAACTCCTCGAGGGTGTAGGCACAAAAGTTGGTGGCCCACTGAATGCCGTTATTGGAGACACTGAGAAACAAGCCCTACAATTCCCTCCTGGCTCTTTCCATGTTGGAGGTAGAGCAAGAAGATTGTTGGTTGGTTTTGCGCCTAGCTCTATGGCGAGAGTAGGCAGAGACATAATTAGGTGACTTGAAGCAGTTCCTATCGAGTCCAAGAACAGTCCCCACCTTTCCCTGCTGGCAGTTTCCATGTGGACATATGTCTTGATATGTGCTTTGCTTTTGAGCACAACTCTCTCTCGAGAGAATGTTAGCAAAGAGGTAACGGGGAGAGTAGAAAGCAGTACTCAAAGACAGGGAGAACAAGATCTACATTTCCCACCTGGCACTTCCCATGTAGGAGATATAGCAGGATGTATACTGGTTTTGAGGACAACTCAATGGACAATGAAGGGAGAAAAGTTCCTGGCTCATTGAATGCCGTTTCTGGAGACCCTGCGATCAATGTGGGAGATATGTCAACACGTGTGTTGCTTTTGAGGACGGCTCTCTGGAGAGTCTTAGCAAAGAGGTCACACGGATAATCAGAGCAATTCTCAGAGACACTGAGACCAAGCTCCACAATTCCTCCTGGCACTTTCCCTGTAGGAGATACCGCAAGACGTTTCTGTATATTGGGCACAGCACTCTGCAGGCTGTTAGCAGAGACTTTCCCGGCACAGTGAAACCCTATGTCAGAGACACTGAGAAGAAGCCCCAACGTTCCTTCCAGTCATTTTCAGTGTGGGTGCCTTCTCCACGTGGTTCCTGGTTTCACTGCAGCTCTGAAGAGAATGTTAGCAAAGAGGTAATCGGGACAGTGAAAACAGTACTCAAAGACAGGGAGAGCAAGCTCTACATTACTCTCTTGGCACTTTCGATGCGGGACATACAGCGAGATGTATGCTGCTTATGCATTTGGCTGTTGGGAGATTTACAGCACAAAGATATCTAGTTGATTTGAAGCAGTTCTGAGAAAGTCTAAACATAATCCCCACTTTTCCCTCCTGGCATTTTCCATGTGGGAGATATAGCACGATCTATATTTGTTTTGAGGACAACTCAACGGACAGTGTGGGCAGAAAAGTTCCTGGCTCCTTGAATGCCGTTCCTGGAGACACTGCGATCAATGAGGGAGATATGTCAAGATGTGTGTTGCTTTTGAGGACGTCTCTCTGGAGAGTCTTAGCAAAGAGGTCACACGGATAATCAGAGCAATTCTCAGAGACACTGAGAACAACCATACAATTCACTTTTGGCCCTTTGCGTGTTTTACGTATAACAAGACGTTTATGGATTTTGAGGAGAACTCCTCGAGGGTGTAGGCACAAAAGTTGGTGGCACACTGAATGCCGTTATTGGAGACACTGACAAACAAGCCCTACAATTCCCTCCTGGCTCTTTCCATGTTGGAGGTAGAGCAAGAAGATTGTTGGTTGGTTTTGCGCCTAGCTCTATGGCGAGAGTAGGCAGAGACATAATTAGGTGACTTGAAGCAGTTCCTATCGAGTCCAAGAACAGTCCCCACCTTTCCCTGCTGGCAGTTTCCATGTGGACATATGTCTTGATATGTGCTTTGCTTTTGAGCACAACTCTCTCTCGAGAGAATGTTAGCAAAGAGGTAACGGGGAGAGTAGAAAGCAGTACTCAAAGACAGGGAGAACAAGATCTACATTTCCCACCTGGCACTTCCCATGTAGGAGATATAGCAGGATGTATACTGGTTTTGAGGACAACTCAATGGACAATGAAGGGAGAAAAGTTCCTGGCTCATTGAATGCCGTTACTGGAGACCCTGCGATCAATGTGGGAGATATGTCAACACGTGTGTTGCTTTTGAGGACGGCTCTCTGGAGAGTCTTAGCAAAGAGGTCACACGGATAATCAGAGCAATTCTCAGAGACACTGAGACCAAGCTCCACAATTCCTCCTGGCACTTTCCCTGTAGGAGATACCGCAAGACGTTTCTGTATATTGGGCACAGCACTCTGCAGGCTGTTAGCAGAGACTTTCCTGGCACAGTGAAACCCTATGTCAGAGACACTGAGAAGAAGCCCCAATGTTCCTTCCAGTCATTTTCAGTGTGGGTGCCTTCTCCACGTGGTTCCTGGTTTCACTGCAGCTCTGAAGAGAATGTTAGCAAAGAGGTAATCGGGACAGTGAAAACAGTACTCAAAGACAGGGAGAGCAAGCTCTCTCTTGGCACTATCGATGTGGGACATACAGCGAGATGTTTGCTGCTTTTACATTTGGCTGTTGGGAGATTTACAGCACAAAGATATCTAGTTGATTTGAAGCAGTTCTGAGAAAGTCTAAACATAATCCCCACTTTTCCCTCCTGGCATTTTCCATGTGGGACATATAGCACGATGTATATTGGTTTTAAGGAACTGTCCCCGGACAGTGTGGGCAGAAAAGTTCCTGGCTCCTTGAATGCCGTTCCTGGAGACACTGCGATCAATGAGGGAGATATGTCAAGATGTGTGTTGCTTTTGAGGACGGCTCTCTGGAGAGTCTTAGCAAAGAGGTCACACGGATAATCAGAGCAATTCTCAGAGACACTGAGACCAAGCTCCACAATTCCTCCTGGCACTTTCCCTGTAGGAGATACCGCAAGACGTTTCTGTATATTGGGCACAGCGCTCTGCAGGCTGTTAGCAGAGACTTTCCCGGCACAGTGAAACCCTATGTCAGAGACACTGAGAAGAAGCCCCAATGTTCCTTCCAGTCATTTTCAGTGTGGGTGCCTTCTCCACGTGGTTCCTGGTTTCACTGCAGCTCTGAAGAGAATGTTAGCAAAGAGGTAATCGGGACAGTGAAAACAGTACTCAAAGACAGGGAGAGCAAGCTCTACATTACTCTCTTGGCACTTTCGATGCGGGACATACAGCGAGATGTTTGCTGCTTTTACATTTGGCTGTTGGGAGATTTACAGCACAAAGATATCTAGTTGATTTGAAGCAGTTCTGAGAAAGTCTAAACATAATCCCCACTTTTCCCTCCTGGCATTTTCCATGTGGGACATATAGCACGATGTATATTTGTTTGGAGGACAACTCAATGGACAGTGTAGGGAGAAAAGTTCCTGGCTCCTTGAATGCCGTTTCTGGAGACACTGCGATCAATGAGGGAGATATGTCAAGATGTGTGTTGCTTTTGAGGACGGCTCTCTGGAGAGTCTTAGCAAAGAGGTCACACGGATAATCAGAGCAATTCTCAGAGACACTGAGAACAGCCATACAATTCACTTTTGGCCCTTTGCGTGTTTTACGTATAACAAGACGTTTATGGATTTTGAGGAGAACTCCTCGAGGGTGTAGGCACAAAAGTTGGTGGCCCACTGAATGCCGTTATTGGAGACACTGAGAAACAAGCCCTACAATTCCCTCCTGGCTCTTTCCATGTTGGAGGTAGAGCAAGAAGATTGTTGGTTGGTTTTGCGCCTAGCTCTATGGCGAGAGTAGGCAGAGACATAATTAGGTGACTTGAAGCAGTTCCTATCGAGTCCAAGAACAGTCCCCACCTTTCCCTGCTGGCAGTTTCCATGTGGACATATGTCTTGATATGTGCTTTGCTTTTGAGCACAACTCTCTCTCGAGAGAATGTTAGCAAAGAGGTAACGGGGAGAGTAGAAAGCAGTACTCAAAGACAGGGAGAACAAGATCTACATTTCCCACCTGGCACTTCCCATGTAGGAGATATAGCAGGATGTATACTGGTTTTGAGGACAACTCAATGGACAGTGTAGGGAGAAAAGTTCCTGGCTCATTGAATGCCGTTTCTGGAGACACTGCGATCAATGAGGGAGATATGTCAAGGTGTGTGTTGCTTTTGAGGACGTCTGTCTGGAGAGTCTTAGCAAAGAGGTCACACGGATAATCAGAGCAATTCTCAGAGACACTGAGAACAACCATACAATTCACTTTTGGCCCTTTGCGTGTTTTATGTATAACAAGACGTTTATGGATTTTGAGGAGAACTCCTCAAGGGTGTAGGCACAAAAGTCGGTGGCACACTGAATGCCGTTATTGGAGACACTGAGAAAGAAGCCCTACAATTCCCTCCTGGCTCTTTCCATGTTGGAGGTAGAGCAAGAAGATTGTTGGTTGGTTTTGCGCCTAGCTCTATGGCGAGAGTAGGCAGAGACATAATTAGGTGACTTGAAGCAGTTCCTATCGAGTCCAAGAACAGTCCCCACCTTTCCCTGCTGGCAGTTTCCATGTGGACGTATGTCTTGATATGTGCTTTGCTTTTGAGCACAACTCTCTCTCGAGAGAATGTTAGCAAAGAGGTAACGGGGAGAGTAGAAAGCAGTACTCAAAGACAGGGAGAACAAGATCTACATTTCCCACCTGGCACTTCCCATGTAGGAGATATAGCAGGATGTATACTTGTTTTGAGGACAACTCAATGGACAATGTAGGGAGAAAAGTTCCTGGCTCATTGAATGCCGTTTCTGGAGACCCTGCGATCAATGTGGGAGATATGTCAACACGTGTGTTGCTTTTGAGGACGGCTCTCTGGAGAGTCTTAGCAAAGAGGTCACACGGATAATCAGAGCAATTCTCAGAGACACTGAGAACAAGCTCCACAATTCGCTCTTGGCACTTTCCCTGTAGGAGATACCGCAAGACGTTTCTGTATATTGGGCACAGCACTCTGCAGGCTGTTAGCAGAGACTTTCCCGGGACACTAAAACCCGACATCAGAGACACTGAGAAAAAGCCCCAATGTTCCTGCCAGTCATTTTCAGTGTGGGTGCCTTCTCCACGTGGTTCCTGGTTTCACTGCAGCTCTGAAGAGAATGTTAGCAAAGAGGTAATCGGGACAGTGAAAACAGTCCTCAAAGACAGGGAGAGCAAGCTCTCTCTTGGCACTTTGGATGTGGGACATACAGCGAGATGTTTGCTGCTTTTACATTTGGCTGTTGGGAGATTTACAGCACAAAGATATCTAGTTGATTTGAAGCAGTTCTGAGAAAGTCTAAACATAATCCCCACTTTTCCCTCCTGGCATTTTCCATGTGGGAGATATAGCACGAGGTATATTGGTTTTAAGGAACTGTCCCCGGACAGTGTGGGCAGAAAAGTTCCTGGCTCCTTGAATGCCGTTCCTGGAGACACTGCGATCAATGAGGGAGATATGTCAAGATGTGTGTTGCTTTTGAGGACGGCTCTCTGGAGAGTCTTAGCAAAGAGGTCCCACGGATAATCAGAGCAATTCTCAGAGACACTGAGACCAAGCTCCACAATTCCTCCTGGCACTTTCCCTGTAGGAGATACCGCAAGATGTTTCTGTATATTGGGCACAGCGCTCTGCAGGCTGTTAGCAGAGACTTTCCCGGCACTGTGAAACCCTATATCAGAGACACTGAGAAGAAGCCCCAACGTTCCTTCCAGGCATTTTCAGTGTGGGTGCCTTCTCCACGTGGTTCCTGGTTTCACTGCAGCTCTGAAGAGAATGTTAGCAAAGAGGTAATCGGGCCAGTGTAAACAGTACTCAAAGACAGGGAGAGCAAGCTCTACATTACTCTCTTGGCACTTTCGATGCGGGACATACAGCGAGATGTTTGCTGCTTTTGTGTTTGCCTGTTGGGAGATTTACAGCACAAAGATATCTAGTTGATTTGAAGCAGTTCTGAGAAAGTCTAAACATAATCCCCACTTTTCCCTCCTGGCATTTTCCATGTGGGAGATATAGCACGATGTATATTTGTTTGGAGGACAACTCAATGGACAGTGTAGGGAGAAAAGTTCCTGGCTCATTGAATGCCGTTTCTGGAGACACTGCGATCAATGAGGGAGATATGTCAAGATGTGTGTTGCTTTTGAGGACGGCTCTCTGGAGAGTCTTAGCAAAGAGGTCACACGGATAATCAGAGCAATTCTCAGAGACACTGAGAACAACCATACAATTCACTTTTGGCCCTTTGCGTGTTTTACGTATAACAAGACGTTTATGGATTTTGAGGAGAACTCCTCGAGGGTGTAGGCACAAAAGTTGGTGGCCCACTGAATGCCGTTATTGGAGACACTGAGAAACAAGCCCTACAATTCCCTCCTGGCTCTTTCCATGTTGGAGGTAGAGCAAGAAGATTGTTGGTTGGTTTTGCGCCTAGCTCTATGGCGAGAGTAGGCAGAGACATAATTAGGTGACTTGAAGCAGTTCCTATCGAGTCCAAGAACAGTCCCCACCTTTCCCTGCTGGCAGTTTCCATGTGGACATATGTCTTGATATGTGCTTTGCTTTTGAGCACAACTCTCTCTCGAGAGAATGTTAGCAAAGAGGTAACGGGGAGAGTAGAAAGCAGTACTCAAAGACAGGGAGAACAAGATCTACATTTCCCACCTGGCACTTCCCATGTAGGAGATATAGCAGGATGTATACTGGTTTTGAGGACAACTCAATGGACAATGAAGGGAGAAAAGTTCCTGGCTCATTGAATGCCGTTTCTGGAGACCCTGCGATCAATGTGGGAGATATGTCAACACGTGTGTTGCTTTTGAGGACGGCTCTCTGGAGAGTCTTAGCAAAGAGGTCACACGGATAATCAGAGCAATTCTCAGAGACACTGAGACCAAGCTCCACAATTCCTCCTGGCACTTTCCCTGTAGGAGATACCGCAAGACGTTTCTGTATATTGGGCACAGCACTCTGCAGGCTGTTAGCAGAGACTTTCCCGGCACAGTGAAACCCTATGTCAGAGACACTGAGAAGAAGCCCCAACGTTCCTTCCAGTCATTTTCAGTGTGGGTGCCTTCTCCACGTGGTTCCTGGTTTCACTGCAGCTCTGAAGAGAATGTTAGCAAAGAGGTAATCGGGACAGTGAAAACAGTACTCAAAGACAGGGAGAGCAAGCTCTACATTACTCTCTTGGCACTTTCGATGCGGGACATACAGCGAGATGTATGCTGCTTATGCATTTGGCTGTTGGGAGATTTACAGCACAAAGATATCTAGTTGATTTGAAGCAGTTCTGAGAAAGTCTAAACATAATCCCCACTTTTCCCTCCTGGCATTTTCCATGTGGGAGATATAGCACGATCTATATTTGTTTTGAGGACAACTCAACGGACAGTGTGGGCAGAAAAGTTCCTGGCTCCTTGAATGCCGTTCCTGGAGACACTGCGATCAATGAGGGAGATATGTCAAGATGTGTGTTGCTTTTGAGGACGTCTCTCTGGAGAGTCTTAGCAAAGAGGTCACACGGATAATCAGAGCAATTCTCAGAGACACTGAGAACAACCATACAATTCACTTTTGGCCCTTTGCGTGTTTTACGTATAACAAGACGTTTATGGATTTTGAGGAGAACTCCTCGAGGGTGTAGGCACAAAAGTTGGTGGCACACTGAATGCCGTTATTGGAGACACTGACAAACAAGCCCTACAATTCCCTCCTGGCTCTTTCCATGTTGGAGGTAGAGCAAGAAGATTGTTGGTTGGTTTTGCGCCTAGCTCTATGGCGAGAGTAGGCAGAGACATAATTAGGTGACTTGAAGCAGTTCCTATCGAGTCCAAGAACAGTCCCCACCTTTCCCTGCTGGCAGTTTCCATGTGGACATATGTCTTGATATGTGCTTTGCTTTTGAGCACAACTCTCTCTCGAGAGAATGTTAGCAAAGAGGTAACGGGGAGAGTAGAAAGCAGTACTCAAAGACAGGGAGAACAAGATCTACATTTCCCACCTGGCACTTCCCATGTAGGAGATATAGCAGGATGTATACTGGTTTTGAGGACAACTCAATGGACAATGAAGGGAGAAAAGTTCCTGGCTCATTGAATGCCGTTACTGGAGACCCTGCGATCAATGTGGGAGATATGTCAACACGTGTGTTGCTTTTGAGGACGGCTCTCTGGAGAGTCTTAGCAAAGAGGTCACACGGATAATCAGAGCAATTCTCAGAGACACTGAGACCAAGCTCCACAATTCCTCCTGGCACTTTCCCTGTAGGAGATACCGCAAGACGTTTCTGTATATTGGGCACAGCACTCTGCAGGCTGTTAGCAGAGACTTTCCTGGCACAGTGAAACCCTATGTCAGAGACACTGAGAAGAAGCCCCAATGTTCCTTCCAGTCATTTTCAGTGTGGGTGCCTTCTCCACGTGGTTCCTGGTTTCACTGCAGCTCTGAAGAGAATGTTAGCAAAGAGGTAATCGGGACAGTGAAAACAGTACTCAAAGACAGGGAGAGCAAGCTCTCTCTTGGCACTATCGATGTGGGACATACAGCGAGATGTTTGCTGCTTTTACATTTGGCTGTTGGGAGATTTACAGCACAAAGATATCTAGTTGATTTGAAGCAGTTCTGAGAAAGTCTAAACATAATCCCCACTTTTCCCTCCTGGCATTTTCCATGTGGGAGATATAGCAGGATGTATATTGGTTTTAAGGAACTGTCCCCGGACAGTGTGGGCAGAAAAGTTCCTGGCTCCTTGAATGCCGTTCCTGGAGACACTGCGATCAATGAGGGAGATATGTCAAGATGTGTGTTGCTTTTGAGGACGGCTCTCTGGAGAGTCTTAGCAAAGAGGTCACACGGATAATCAGAGCAATTCTCAGAGACACTGAGACCAAGCTCCACAATTCCTCCTGGCACTTTCCCTGTAGGAGATACCGCAAGACGTTTCTGTATATTGGGCACAGCGCTCTGCAGGCTGTTAGCAGAGACTTTCCCGGCACAGTGAAACCCTATGTCAGAGACACTGAGAAGAAGCCCCAATGTTCCTTCCAGTCATTTTCAGTGTGGGTGCCTTCTCCACGTGGTTCCTGGTTTCACTGCAGCTCTGAAGAGAATGTTAGCAAAGAGGTAATCGGGACAGTGAAAACAGTACTCAAAGACAGGGAGAGCAAGCTCTACATTACTCTCTTGGCACTTTCGATGCGGGACATACAGCGAGATGTTTGCTGCTTTTACATTTGGCTGTTGGGAGATTTACAGCACAAAGATATCTAGTTGATTTGAAGCAGTTCTGAGAAAGTCTAAACATAATCCCCACTTTTCCCTCCTGGCATTTTCCATGTGGGACATATAGCACGATGTATATTTGTTTGGAGGACAACTCAATGGACAGTGTAGGGAGAAAAGTTCCTGGCTCCTTGAATGCCGTTTCTGGAGACACTGCGATCAATGAGGGAGATATGTCAAGATGTGTGTTGCTTTTGAGGACGGCTCTCTGGAGAGTCTTAGCAAAGAGGTCACACGGATAATCAGAGCAATTCTCAGAGACACTGAGAACAGCCATACAATTCACTTTTGGCCCTTTGCGTGTTTTACGTATAACAAGACGTTTATGGATTTTGAGGAGAACTCCTCGAGGGTGTAGGCACAAAAGTTGGTGGCCCACTGAATGCCGTTATTGGAGACACTGAGAAACAAGCCCTACAATTCCCTCCTGGCTCTTTCCATGTTGGAGGTAGAGCAAGAAGATTGTTGGTTGGTTTTGCGCCTAGCTCTATGGCGAGAGTAGGCAGAGACATAATTAGGTGACTTGAAGCAGTTCCTATCGAGTCCAAGAACAGTCCCCACCTTTCCCTGCTGGCAGTTTCCATGTGGACATATGTCTTGATATGTGCTTTGCTTTTGAGCACAACTCTCTCTCGAGAGAATGTTAGCAAAGAGGTAACGGGGAGAGTAGAAAGCAGTACTCAAAGACAGGGAGAACAAGATCTACATTTCCCACCTGGCACTTCCCATGTAGGAGATATAGCAGGATGTATACTGGTTTTGAGGACAACTCAATGGACAGTGTAGGGAGAAAAGTTCCTGGCTCATTGAATGCCGTTTCTGGAGACACTGCGATCAATGAGGGAGATATGTCAAGGTGTGTGTTGCTTTTGAGGACGGCTCTCTGGAGAGTCTTAGCAAAGAGGTCACACGGATAATCAGAGCAATTCTCAGAGACACTGAGACCAAGCTCCACAATTCCTCCTGGCACTTTCCCTGTAGGAGATACCGCAAGACGTTTCTGTATATTGGGCACAGCGCTCTGCAGGCTGTTAGCAGAGACTTTCCCGGCACAGTGAAACCCTATGTCAGAGACACTGAGAAGAAGCCCCAATGTTCCTTCCAGTCATTTTCAGTGTGGGTGCCTTCTCCACGTGGTTCCTGGTTTCACTGCAGCTCTGAAGAGAATGTTAGCAAAGAGGTAATCGGGACAGTGAAAACAGTACTCAAAGACAGGGAGAGCAAGCTCTCTCTTGGCACTTTCGATGTGGGACATACAGCGAGATGTTTGCTGCTTTTACATTTGGCTGTTGGGAGATTTACAGCACAAAGATATCTAGTTGATTTGAAGCAGTTCTGAGAAAGTCTAAACATAATCCCCACTTTTCCCTCCTGGCATTTTCCATGTGGGAGATATAGCACGATGTATATTGGTTTTAAGGAACTGTCCCCGGACAGTGTGGGTAGAAAAGTTCCTGGCTCCTTGAATGCCGTTCCTGGAGACACTGCGATCAATGAGGGAGATATGTCAAGATGTGTGTTGCTTTTGAGGACGGCTCTCTGGAGAGTCTTAGCAAAGAGGTCACACGGATAATCAGAGTAATTCTCAGAGACACTGAGACCAAGCTCCACAATTCCTCCTGGCACTTTCCCTGTAGGAGATACCGCAAGACGTTTCTGTATATTGGGCACAGCGCTCTGCAGGCTGTTAGCAGAGACTTTCCCGGCACAGTGAAACCCTATATCAGAGACACTGAGAAGAAGCCCCAACGTTCCTGCCAGTCATTTTCAGTGTGGGTGCCTTCTCCACGTGGTTCCTGGTTTCACTGCAGCTCTGAAGAGAATGTTAGCAAAGAGGTAATCGGGCCAGTGAAAACAGTACTCAAAGACAGGGAGAGCAAGCTCTACATTACTCTCTTGGCACTTTCGATGCGGGACATACAGCGAGATGTTTGCTGCTTTTGTGTTTGGCTGTTGGGAGATTTACAGCACAAAGATATCTAGTTGATTTGAAGCAGTTCTGAGAAAGTCTAAACATAATCCCCACTTTTCCCTCCTGGCATTTTCCATGTGGGAGATATAGCACGATGTATATTTGTTTGGAGGACAACTCAATGGACAGTGTAGGGAGAAAAGTTTCTGGCTCATTGAATGCCGTTTCTGGAGACCCTGCGATCAATGAGGGAGATATGTCAAGATGTGTGTTGCTTTTGAGGACGTCTCTCTGGAGAGTCTTAGCAAAGAGGTCACACGGATAATCAGAGCAATTCTCAGAGACACTGAGAACAACCATACAATTCACTTTTGGCCCTTTGCGTGTTTTACGTATAACAAGACGTTTATGGATTTTGAGGAGAACTCCTCGAGGGTGTAGGCACAAAAGTTGTTGGCCCACTGAATGCCGTTATTGGAGACACTGAGAAACAAGCCCTACAATTCCCTCCTGGCTCTTTCCATGTTGGAGGTAGAGCAAGAAGATTGTTGGTTGGTTTTGCGCCTAGCTCTATGGCGAGAGTAGGCAGAGACATAATTAGGTGACTTGAAGCAGTTCCTATCGAGTCCAAGAACAGTCCCCACCTTTCCCTGCTGGCAGTTTCCATGTGGACATATGTCTTGATATGTGCTTTGCTTTTGAGCACAACTCTCTCTCGAGAGAATGTTAGCAAAGAGGTAACGGGGAGAGTAGAAAGCAGTACTCAAAGACAGGGAGAACAAGATCTACATTTCCCACTTGGCACTTCCCATGTAGGAGATATAGCAGGATGTATACTGGTTTTGAGGACAACTCAATGGACAATGAAGGGAGAAAAGTTCCTGGCTCATTGAATGCCGTTTCTGGAGACCCTGCGATCAATGAGGGAGATATGTCAAGATGTGTGTTGCTTTTGAGGACGGCTCTCTGGAGAGTCTTAGCAAAGAGGTCACACGGATAATCAGAGCAATTCTCAGAGACACTGAGAACAACCATACAATTCACTTTTGGCCCTTTGCGTGTTTTATGTATAACAAGACGTTTATGGATTTTGAGGAGAACTCCTCAAGGGTGTAGGCACAAAAGTCGGTGGCACACTGAATGCCGTTATTGGAGACACTGAGAAAGAAGCCCTACAATTCCCTCCTGGCTCTTTCCATGTTGGAGGTAGAGCAAGAAGATTGTTGGTTGGTTTTGCGCCTAGCTCTATGGCGAGAGTAGGCAGAGACATAATTAGGTGACTTGAAGCAGTTCCTATCGAGTCCAAGAACAGTCCCCACCTTTCCCTGCTGGCAGTTTCCATGTGGACGTATGTCTTGATATGTGCTTTGCTTTTGAGCACAACTCTCTCTCGAGAGAATGTTAGCAAAGAGGTAACGGGGAGAGTAGAAAGCAGTACTCAAAGACAGGGAGAACAAGATCTACATTTCCCACCTGGCACTTCCCATGTAGGAGATATAGCAGGATGTATACTTGTTTTGAGGACAACTCAATGGACAATGTAGGGAGAAAAGTTCCTGGCTCATTGAATGCCGTTTCTGGAGACCCTGCGATCAATGTGGGAGATATGTCAACACGTGTGTTGCTTTTGAGGACGGCTCTCTGGAGAGTCTTAGCAAAGAGGTCACACGGATAATCAGAGCAATTCTCAGAGACACTGAGAACAAGCTCCACAATTCGCTCTTGGCACTTTCCCTGTAGGAGATACCGCAAGACGTTTCTGTATATTGGGCACAGCACTCTGCAGGCTGTTAGCAGAGACTTTCCCGGGACACTAAAACCCGACATCAGAGACACTGAGAAAAAGCCCCAATGTTCCTGCCAGTCATTTTCAGTGTGGGTGCCTTCTCCACGTGGTTCCTGGTTTCACTGCAGCTCTGAAGAGAATGTTAGCAAAGAGGTAATCGGGACAGTGAAAACAGTCCTCAAAGACAGGGAGAGCAAGCTCTCTCTTGGCACTTTGGATGTGGGACATACAGCGAGATGTTTGCTGCTTTTACATTTGGCTGTTGGGAGATTTACAGCACAAAGATATCTAGTTGATTTGAAGCAGTTCTGAGAAAGTCTAAACATAATCCCCACTTTTCCCTCCTGGCATTTTCCATGTGGGAGATATAGCACGAGGTATATTGGTTTTAAGGAACTGTCCCCGGACAGTGTGGGCAGAAAAGTTCCTGGCTCCTTGAATGCCGTTCCTGGAGACACTGCGATCAATGAGGGAGATATGTCAAGATGTGTGTTGCTTTTGAGGACGGCTCTCTGGAGAGTCTTAGCAAAGAGGTCACACGGATAATCAGAGCAATTCTCAGAGACACTGAGACCAAGCTCCACAATTCCTCCTGGCACTTTCCCTGTAGGAGATACCGCAAGATGTTTCTGTATATTGGGCACAGCGCTCTGCAGGCTGTTAGCAGAGACTTTCCCGGCACTGTGAAACCCTATATCAGAGACACTGAGAAGAAGCCCCAACGTTCCTTCCAGGCATTTTCAGTGTGGGTGCCTTCTCCACGTGGTTCCTGGTTTCACTGCAGCTCTGAAGAGAATGTTAGCAAAGAGGTAATCGGGCCAGTGAAAACAGTACTCAAAGACAGGGAGAGCAAGCTCTACATTACTCTCTTGGCACTTTCGATGCGGGACATACAGCGAGATGTTTGCTGCTTTTGTGTTTGGCTGTTGGGAGATTTACAGCACAAAGATATCTAGTTGATTTGAAGCAGTTCTGAGAAAGTCTAAACATAATCCCCACTTTTCCCTCCTGGCATTTTCCATGTGGGAGATATAGCACGATGTATATTTGTTTGGAGGACAACTCAATGGACAGTGTAGGGAGAAAAGTTTCTGGCTCATTGAATGCCGTTTCTGGAGACACTGCGATCAATGAGGGAGATATGTCAAGATGTGTGTTGCTTTTGAGGACGTCTCTCTGGAGAGTCTTAGCAAAGAGGTCACACGGATAATCAGAGCAATTCTCAGAGACACTGAGAACAACCATACAATTCACTTTTGGCCCTTTGCGTGTTTTACGTATAACAAGACGTTTATGGATTTTGAGGAGAACTCCTCGAGGGTGTAGGCACAAAAGTTGGTGGCCCACTGAATGCCGTTATTGGAGACACTGAGAAACAAGCCCTACAATTCCCTCCTGGCTCTTTCCATGTTGGAGGTAGAGCAAGAAGATTGTTGGTTGGTTTTGCGCCTAGCTCTATGGCGAGAGTAGGCAGAGACATAATTAGGTGACTTGAAGCAGTTCCTATCGAGTCCAAGAACAGTCCCCACCTTTCCCTGCTGGCAGTTTCCATGTGGACATATGTCTTGATATGTGCTTTGCTTTTGAGCACAACTCTCTCTCGAGAGAATGTTAGCAAAGAGGTAACGGGGAGAGTAGAAAGCAGTACTCAAAGACAGGGAGAACAAGATCTACATTTCCCACCTGGCACTTCCCATGTAGGAGATATAGCAGGATGTATACTGGTTTTGAGGACAACTCAATGGACAATGAAGGGAGAAAAGTTCCTGGCTCATTGAATGCCGTTTCTGGAGACCCTGCGATCAATGTGGGAGATATGTCAACACGTGTGTTGCTTTTGAGGACGGCTCTCTGGAGAGTCTTAGCAAAGAGGTCACACGGATAATCAGAGCAATTCTCAGAGACACTGAGACCAAGCTCCACAATTCCTCCTGGCACTTTCCCTGTAGGAGATACCGCAAGACGTTTCTGTATATTGGGCACAGCACTCTGCAGGCTGTTAGCAGAGACTTTCCCGGCACAGTGAAACCCTATGTCAGAGACACTGAGAAGAAGCCCCAACGTTCCTTCCAGTCATTTTCAGTGTGGGTGCCTTCTCCACGTGGTTCCTGGTTTCACTGCAGCTCTGAAGAGAATGTTAGCAAAGAGGTAATCGGGACAGTGAAAACAGTACTCAAAGACAGGGAGAGCAAGCTCTACATTACTCTCTTGGCACTTTCGATGCGGGACATACAGCGAGATGTATGCTGCTTATGCATTTGGCTGTTGGGAGATTTACAGCACAAAGATATCTAGTTGATTTGAAGCAGTTCTGAGAAAGTCTAAACATAATCCCCACTTTTCCCTCCTGGCATTTTCCATGTGGGAGATATAGCACGATCTATATTTGTTTTGAGGACAACTCAACGGACAGTGTGGGCAGAAAAGTTCCTGGCTCCTTGAATGCCGTTCCTGGAGACACTGCGATCAATGAGGGAGATATGTCAAGATGTGTGTTGCTTTTGAGGACGTCTCTCTGGAGAGTCTTAGCAAAGAGGTCACACGGATAATCAGAGCAATTCTCAGAGACACTGAGAACAACCATACAATTCACTTTTGGCCCTTTGCGTGTTTTACGTATAACAAGACGTTTATGGATTTTGAGGAGAACTCCTCGAGGGTGTAGGCACAAAAGTTGGTGGCACACTGAATGCCGTTATTGGAGACACTGACAAACAAGCCCTACAATTCCCTCCTGGCTCTTTCCATGTTGGAGGTAGAGCAAGAAGATTGTTGGTTGGTTTTGCGCCTAGCTCTATGGCGAGAGTAGGCAGAGACATAATTAGGTGACTTGAAGCAGTTCCTATCGAGTCCAAGAACAGTCCCCACCTTTCCCTGCTGGCAGTTTCCATGTGGACATATGTCTTGATATGTGCTTTGCTTTTGAGCACAACTCTCTCTCGAGAGAATGTTAGCAAAGAGGTAACGGGGAGAGTAGAAAGCAGTACTCAAAGACAGGGAGAACAAGATCTACATTTCCCACCTGGCACTTCCCATGTAGGAGATATAGCAGGATGTATACTGGTTTTGAGGACAACTCAATGGACAATGAAGGGAGAAAAGTTCCTGGCTCATTGAATGCCGTTACTGGAGACCCTGCGATCAATGTGGGAGATATGTCAACACGTGTGTTGCTTTTGAGGACGGCTCTCTGGAGAGTCTTAGCAAAGAGGTCACACGGATAATCAGAGCAATTCTCAGAGACACTGAGACCAAGCTCCACAATTCCTCCTGGCACTTTCCCTGTAGGAGATACCGCAAGACGTTTCTGTATATTGGGCACAGCACTCTGCAGGCTGTTAGCAGAGACTTTCCTGGCACAGTGAAACCCTATGTCAGAGACACTGAGAAGAAGCCCCAATGTTCCTTCCAGGCATTTTCAGTGTGGGTGCCTTCTCCACGTGGTTCACGGTTTCACTGCAGCTCTGAAGAGAATGTTAGCAAAGAGGTAATCGGGACAGTGAAAACAGTACTCAAAGACAGGGAGAGCAAGCTCTCTCTTGGCACTTTGGATGTGGGACATACAGCGAGATGTTTGCTGCTTTTACATTTGGCTGTTGGGAGATTTACAGCACAAAGATATCTAGTTGATTTGAAGCAGTTCTGAGAAAGTCTAAACATAATCCCCACTTTTCCCTCCTGGCATTTTCCATGTGGGAGATATAGCAGGATGTATATTGGTTTTAAGGAACTGTCCCCGGACAGTGTGGGCAGAAAAGTTCCTGGCTCCTTGAATGCCGTTCCTGGAGACACTGCGATCAATGAGGGAGATATGTCAAGATGTGTGTTGCTTTTGAGGACGTCTCTCTGGAGAGTCTTAGCAAAGAGGTCACACGGATAATCAGAGCAATTCTCAGAGACACTGAGACCAAGCTCCACAATTCCTCCTGGCACTTTCCCTGTAGGAGATACCGCAAGACGTTTCTGTATATTGGGCACAGCGCTCTGCAGGCTGTTAGCAGAGACTTTCCCGGCACAGTGAAACCCTATGTCAGAGACACTGAGAAGAAGCCCCAATGTTCCTTCCAGTCATTTTCAGTGTGGGTGCCTTCTCCACGTGGTTCCTGGTTTCACTGCAGCTCTGAAGAGAATGTTAGCAAAGAGGTAAGCGGGACAGTGAAAACAGTACTCAAAGACAGGGAGAGCAAGCTCTACATTACTCTCTTGGCACTTTCGATGCGGGACATACAGCGAGATGTTTGCTGCTTTTACATTTGGCTGTTGGGAGATTTACAGCACAAAGATATCTAGTTGATTTGAAGCAGTTCTGAGAAAGTCTAAACATAATCCCCACTTTTCCCTCCTGGCATTTTCCATGTGGGAGATATAGCACGATGTATATTTGTTTGGAGGACAACTCAATGGACAGTGTAGGGAGAAAAGTTCCTGGCTCCTTGAATGCCGTTTCTGGAGACACTGCGATCAATGAGGGAGATATGTCAAGATGTGTGTTGCTTTTGAGGACGGCTCTCTGGAGAGTCTTAGCAAAGAGGTCACACGGATAATCAGAGCAATTCTCAGAGACACTGAGAACAGCCATACAATTCACTTTTGGCCCTTTGCGTGTTTTACGTATAACAAGACGTTTATGGATTTTGAGGAGAACTCCTCGAGGGTGTAGGCACAAAAGTTGGTGGCCCACTGAATGCCGTTATTGGAGACACTGAGAAACAAGCCCTACAATTCCCTCCTGGCTCTTTCCATGTTGGAGGTAGAGCAAGAAGATTGTTGGTTGGTTTTGCGCCTAGCTCTATGGCGAGAGTAGGCAGAGACATAATTAGGTGACTTGAAGCAGTTCCTATCGAGTCCAAGAACAGTCCCCACCTTTCCCTGCTGGCAGTTTCCATGTGGACATATGTCTTGATATGTGCTTTGCTTTTGAGCACAACTCTCTCTCGAGAGAATGTTAGCAAAGAGGTAACGGGGAGAGTAGAAAGCAGTACTCAAAGACAGGGAGAACAAGATCTACATTTCCCACCTGGCACTTCCCATGTAGGAGATATAGCAGGATGTATACTGGTTTTGAGGACAACTCAATGGACAGTGTAGGGAGAAAAGTTCCTGGCTCATTGAATGCCGTTTCTGGAGACACTGCGATCAATGAGGGAGATATGTCAAGGTGTGTGTTGCTTTTGAGGACGGCTCTCTGGAGAGTCTTAGCAAAGAGGTCACACGGATAATCAGAGCAATTCTCAGAGACACTGAGACCAAGCTCCACAATTCCTCCTGGCACTTTCCCTGTAGGAGATACCGCAAGACGTTTCTGTATATTGGGCACAGCGCTCTGCAGGCTGTTAGCAGAGACTTTCCCGGCACAGTGAAACCCTATGTCAGAGACACTGAGAAGAAGCCCCAATGTTCCTTCCAGTCATTTTCAGTGTGGGTGCCTTCTCCACGTGGTTCCTGGTTTCACTGCAGCTCTGAAGAGAATGTTAGCAAAGAGGTAATCGGGACAGTGAAAACAGTACTCAAAGACAGGGAGAGCAAGCTCTACATTACTCTCTTGGCACTTTCGATGCGGGACATACAGCGAGATGTTTGCTGCTTTTACATTTGGCTGTTGGGAGATTTACAGCACAAAGATATCTAGTTGATTTGAAGCAGTTCTGAGAAAGTCTAAACATAATCCCCACTTTTCCCTCCTGGCATTTTCCATGTGGGAGATATAGCACGATGTATATTTGTTTGGAGGACAACTCAATGGACAGTGTAGGGAGAAAAGTTCCTGGCTCATTGAATGCCGTTTCTGGAGACACTGCGATCAATGAGGGAGATATGTCAAGATGTGTGTTGCTTTTGAGGACGGCTCTCTGGAGAGTCTTAGCAAAGAGGTCACACGGATAATCAGAGCAATTCTCAGAGACACTGAGAACAACCATACAATTCACTTTTGGCCCTTTGCGTGTTTTACGTATAACAAGACGTTTATGGATTTTGAGGAGAACTCCTCGAGGGTGTAGGCACAAAAGTTGGTGGCCCACTGAATGCCGTTATTGGAGACACTGAGAAACAAGCCCTACAATTCCCTCCTGGCTCTTTCCATGTTGGAGGTAGAGCAAGAAGATTGTTGGTTGGTTTTGCGCCTAGCTCTATGGCGAGAGTAGGCAGAGACATAATTAGGTGACTTGAAGCAGTTCCTATCGAGTCCAAGAACAGTCCCCACCTTTCCCTGCTGGCAGTTTCCATGTGGACATATGTCTTGATATGTGCTTTGCTTTTGAGCACAACTCTCTCTCGAGAGAATGTTAGCAAAGAGGTAACGGGGAGAGTAGAAAGCAGTACTCAAAGACAGGGAGAACAAGATCTACATTTCCCACCTGGCACTTTCCATGTAGGAGATATAGCAGGATGTATACTGGTTTTGAGGACAACTCAATGGACAGTGTAGGGAGAAAAGTTCCTGGCTCATTGAATGCCGTTTCTGGAGACACTGCGATCAATGAGGGAGATATGTCAAGGTGTGTGTTGCTTTTGAGGACGGCTCTCTGGAGAGTCTTAGCAAAGAGGTCACACGGATAATCAGAGCAATTCTCAGAGACACTGAGACCAAGCTCCACAATTCCTCCTGGCACTTTCCCTGTAGGAGATACCGCAAGACGTTTCTGTATATTGGGCACAGCACTCTGCAGGCTGTTAGCAGAGACTTTCCCGGCACAGTGAAACCCTATGTCAGAGACACTGAGAAGAAGCCCCAACGTTCCTTCCAGTCATTTTCAGTGTGGGTGCCTTCTCCACGTGGTTCCTGGTTTCACTGCAGCTCTGAAGAGAATGTTAGCAAAGAGGTAAGCGGGACAGTGAAAACAGTACTCAAAGACAGGGAGAGCAAGCTCTACATTACTCTCTTGGCACTTTCGATGCGGGACATACAGCGAGATGTATGCTGCTTATGCATTTGGCTGTTGGGAGATTTACAGCACAAAGATATCTAGTTGATTTGAAGCAGTTCTGAGAAAGTCTAAACATAATCCCCACTTTTCCCTCCTGGCATTTTCCATGTGGGAGATATAGCACGATCTATATTTGTTTTGAGGACAACTCAACGGACAGTGTGGGCAGAAAAGTTCCTGGCTCCTTGAATGCCGTTCCTGGAGACACTGCGATCAATGAGGGAGATATGTCAAGATGTGTGTTGCTTTTGAGGACGTCTCTCTGGAGAGTCTTAGCAAAGAGGTCACACGGATAATCAGAGCAATTCTCAGAGACACTGAGAACAACCATACAATTCACTTTTGGCCCTTTGCGTGTTTTACGTATAACAAGACGTTTATGGATTTTGAGGAGAACTCCTCGAGGGTGTAGGCACAAAAGTTGGTGGCACACTGAATGCCGTTATTGGAGACACTGAGAAACAAGCCCTACAATTCCCTCCTGGCTCTTTCCATGTTGGAGGTAGAGCAAGAAGATTGTTGGTTGGTTTTGCGCCTAGCTCTATGGCGAGAGTAGGCAGAGACATAATTAGGTGACTTGAAGCAGTTCCTATCGAGTCCAAGAACAGTCCCCACCTTTCCCTGCTGGCAGTTTCCATGTGGACATATGTCTTGATATGTGCTTTGCTTTTGAGCACAACTCTCTCTCGAGAGAATGTTAGCAAAGAGGTAACGGGGAGAGTAGAAAGCAGTACTCAAAGACAGGGAGAACAAGATCTACATTTCCCACCTGGCACTTCCCATGTAGGAGATATAGCAGGATGTATACTGGTTTTGAGGACAACTCAATGGACAATGAAGGGAGAAAAGTTCCTGGCTCATTGAATGCCGTTACTGGAGACCCTGCGATCAATGAGGGAGATATGTCAACACGTGTGTTGCTTTTGAGGACGGCTCTCTGGAGAGTCTTAGCAAAGAGGTCACACGGATAATCAGAGCAATTCTCAGAGACACTGAGACCAAGCTCCACAATTCCTCCTGGCACTTTCCCTGTAGGAGATACCGCAAGACGTTTCTGTATATTGGGCACAGCACTCTGCAGGCTGTTAGCAGAGACTTTCCTGGCACAGTGAAACCCTATGTCAGAGACACTGAGAAGAAGCCCCAATGTTCCTTCCAGTCATTTTCAGTGTGGGTGCCTTCTCCACGTGGTTCCTGGTTTCACTGCAGCTCTGAAGAGAATGTTAGCAAAGAGGTAATCGGGACAGTGAAAACAGTACTCAAAGACAGGGAGAGCAAGCTCTCTCTTGGCACTTTGGATGTGGGACATACAGCGAGATGTTTGCTGCTTTTACATTTGGCTGTTGGGAGATTTACAGCACAAAGATATCTAGTTGATTTGAAGCAGTTCTGAGAAAGTCTAAACATAATCCCCACTTTTCCCTCCTGGCATTTTCCATGTGGGAGATATAGCAGGATGTATATTGGTTTTAAGGAACTGTCCCCGGACAGTGTGGGCAGAAAAGTTCCTGGCTCCTTGAATGCCGTTCCTGGAGACACTGCGATCAATGAGGGAGATATGTCAAGATGTGTGTTGCTTTTGAGGACGTCTCTCTGGAGAGTCTTAGCAAAGAGGTCACACGGATAATCAGAGCAATTCTCAGAGACACTGAGACCAAGCTCCACAATTCCTCCTGGCACTTTCCCTGTAGGAGATACCGCAAGACGTTTCTGTATATTGGGCACAGCGCTCTGCAGGCTGTTAGCAGAGACTTTCCCGGCACAGTGAAACCCTATGTCAGAGACACTGAGAAGAAGCCCCAATGTTCCTTCCAGTCATTTTCAGTGTGGGTGCCTTCTCCACGTGGTTCCTGGTTTCACTGCAGCTCTGAAGAGAATGTTAGCAAAGAGGTAATTGGGACAGTGAAAACAGCACTCAAAGACAGGGAGAGCAAGCCCTCTCTTGGCACTTTCGATGTGGGACATACAGCGAGATGTTTGCTGCTTTTACATTTGGCTGTTGGGAGATTTACAGCACAAAGATATCTAGTTGATTTGAAGCAGTTCTGAGAAAGTCTAAACATAATCCCCACTTTTCCCTCCTGGCATTTTCCATGTGGGAGATATAGCAGGATGTATATTGGTTTTAAGGAACTGTCCCCGGACAGTGTGGGCAGAAAAGTTCCTGGCTCCTTGAATGCCGTTCCTGGAGACACTGCGATCAATGAGGGAGATATGTCAAGATGTGTGTTGCTTTTGAGGACGGCTCTCTGGAGAGTCTTAGCAAAGAGGTCACACGGATAATCAGAGCAATTCTCAGAGACACTGAGAACAACCATACAATTCACTTTTGGCCCTTTGCATGTTTTACGTATAACAAGACGTTTATGGATTTTGAGGAGAACTCCTCGAGGGTGTAGGCACAAAAGTTGGTGGCACACTGAATGCCGTTATTGGAGACACTGAGAAACAAGCCCTACAATTCCCTCCTGGCTCTTTCCATGTTGGAGGTAGAGCAAGAAGATTGTTGGTTGGTTTTGCGCCTAGCTCTATGGCGAGAGTAGGCAGAGACATAATTAGGTGACTTGAAGCAGTTCCTATCGAGTCCAAGAACAGTCCCCACCTTTCCCTGCTGGCAGTTTCCATGTGGACATATGTCTTGATATGTGCTTTGCTTTTGAGCACAACTCTCTCGAGAGAGAGAATGTTAGCAAAGAGGTAACGGGGAGAGTAGAAAGCAGTACTCAAAGACAGGGAGAACAAGATCTACATTTCCCACCTGGCACTTCCCATGTAGGAGATATAGCAGGATGTATACTGGTTTTGAGGACAACTCAATGGACAGTGTAGGGAGAAAAGTTCCTGGCTCATTGAATGCCGTTTCTGGAGACCCTGCGATCAATGAGGGAGATATGTCAACACGTGTGTTGCTTTTGAGAACGGCTCTCTGGAGAGTCTTAGCAAAGAGGTCACACGGATAATCAGAGCAATTCTCAGAGACACTGAGAACAAGATCGACAATTCGCTCCTGGCACTTTCCCTGTAGGAGATACCGCAAGACGTTTCTGTATATTGGGCACAGCACTCTGCAGGCTGTCAGCAGAGACTTTCCCGGGACACTAAAACCCGACATCAGAGACACTGAGAAAAAGCCCCAATGTTCCTGCCAGTCATTTTCAGTGTGGGTGCCTTCTCCACGTGGTTCCTGGTTTCACTGCAGCTCTGAAGAGAATGTTAGCAAAGAGGTAAGCGGGACAGTGAAAACAGTACTCAAAGACAGGGAGAGCAAGCTCTACATTACTCTCTTGGCACTTTCGATGCGGGACATACAGCGAGATGTTTGCTGCTTTTGCGTTTGGCTGTTGGGAGATTTACAGCACAAAGATATCTAGTTGATTTGAAGCAGTTCTGAGAAAGTCTAAACATAATCCCCACTTTTCCCTCCTGGCATTTTCCATGTGGGAGATATAGCACGATGTATATTTGTTTTGAGGACAACTCAATGGACAGTGTGGGTAGAAAAGTTCCTGGCTCCTTGAATGCCGTTCCTGGAGACACTGCGATCAATGAGGGAGATATGTCAAGATGTGTGTTGCTTTTGAGGACGTCTCTCTGGAGAGTCTTAGCAAAGAGGTCACACGGATAATCAGAGCAATTCTCAGAGACACTGAGAACAAGCTCCACAATTCCTCCTGGCACTTTCCCTGTAGGAGATACCGCAAGACGTTTCTGTATATTGGGCACAGCACTCTGCAGGCTGTTAGCAGAGACTTTCCCGGCACAGTGAAACCCTATGTCAGAGACACTGAGAAAAAGCCCCAATGTTCCTTCCAGTCATTTTCAGTGTGGGTGCCTTCTCCACGTGGTTCCTGGTTTCACTGCAGCTCTGAAGAGAATGTTAGCAAAGAGGTAATTGGGACAGTGAAAACAGCACTCAAAGACAGGGAGAGCAAGCCCTCTCTTGGCACTTTCGATGTGGGACATACAGCGAGATGTTTGCTGCTTTTACATTTGGCTGTTGGGAGATTTACAGCACAAAGATATCTAGTTGATTTGAAGCAGTTCTGAGAAAGTCTAAACATAATCCCCACTTTTCCCTCCTGGCATTTTCCATGTGGGAGATATAGCAGGATGTATATTGGTTTTAAGGAACTGTCCCCGGACAGTGTGGGCAGAAAAGTTCCTGGCTCCTTGAATGCCGTTCCTGGAGACACTGCGATCAATGAGGGAGATATGTCAAGATGTGTGTTGTTTTTGAGGACGTCTCTCTGGAGAGTCTTAGCAAAGAGGTCACACGGATAATCAGAGCAATTCTCAGAGACACTGAGAACAACCATACAATTCACTTTTGGCCCTTTGCGTGTTTTACGTATAACAAGACGTTTATGGATTTTGAGGAGAACTCCTCGAGGGTGTAGGCACAAAAGTTGGTGGCACACTGAATGCCGTTATTGGAGACACTGAGAAACAAGCCCTACAATTCCCTCCTGGCTCTTTCCATGTTGGAGGGAGAGCAAGAAGATTGTTGGTTGGTTTTGCGCCTAGCTCTATGGCGAGAGTAGGCAGAGACATAATTAGGTGACTTGAAGCAGTTCCTATCGAGTCCAAGAACAGTCCCCACCTTTCCCTGCTGGCAGTTTCCATGTGGACATATGTCTTGATATGTGCTTTGCTTTTGAGCACAACTCTCTCTCGAGAGAATGTTAGCAAAGAGGTAACGGGGAGAGTAGAAAGCAGTACTCAAAGACAGGGAGAACAAGATCTACATTTCCCACCTGGCACTTCCCATGTAGGAGATATAGCAGGATGTATACTGGTTTTGAGGACAACTCAATGGACAATGAAGGGAGAAAAGTTCCTGGCTCATTGAATGCCGTTTCTGGAGACCCTGCAATCAATGTGGGAGATATGTCAACAAGTGTGTAGCTTTTGAGGACGGCTCTCTGGAGAGTCTTAGCAAAGAGGTCACACGGATAATCAGAGCAATTCTCAGAGACACTGAGAACAAGATCGACAATTCGCTCTTGGCACTTTCCCTGTAGGAGATACCGCAAGACGTTTCTGTATATTGGGCACAGCACTCTGCAGGCTGTTAGCAGAGACTTTCCCGGGACACTAAAACCCGACATCAGAGACACTGAGAAAAAGCCCCAATGTTCCTTCCAGTCATTTTCAGTGTGGGTGCCTTCTCCACATGGTTCCTGGTTTCACTGCAGCTCTGAAGAGAATGTTAGCAAAGAGGTAATCGGGACAGTGAAAACAGTACTCAAAGACAGGGAGAGCAAGCTCTCTCTTGGCACTTTGGATGTGGGACATACAGCGAGATGTTTGCTGCTTTTACATTTGGCTGTTGGGAGATTTACAGCACAAAGATATCTAGTTGATTTGAAGCAGTTCTGAGAAAGTCTAAACATAATCCCCACTTTTCCCTCCTGGCATTTTCCATGTGGGAGATATAGCAGGATGTATATTGGTTTTAAGGAACTGTCCCCGGACAGTGTGGGTAGAAAAGTTCCTGGCTCCTTGAATGCCGTTCCTGGAGACACTGCGATCAATGAGGGAGATATGTCAAGATGTGTGTTGTTTTTGAGGACGTCTCTCTGGAGAGTCTTAGCAAAGAGGTCACACGGATAATCAGAGCAATTCTCAGAGACACTGAGACCAAGCTCCACAATTCCTCCTGGCACTTTCCCTGTAGGAGATACCGCAAGAGGTTTCTGTATATTGGGCACAGCGCTCTGCAGGCTGTTAGCAGAGGCTTTCCCGGCACAGTGAAACCCTATGTCAGAGACACTGAGAAGAAGCCCCAACGTTCCTGCCAGTCATTTTCAGTGTGGGTGCCTTCTCCACGTGGTTCCTGGTTTCACTGCAGCTCTGAAGAGAATGTTAGCAAAGAGGTAATTGGGACAGTGAAAACAGTACTCAAAGACAGGGAGAGCAAGCTCTACATTACTCTCTTGGCACTTTCGATGCGGGACATACAGCGAGATGTTTGCTGCTTTTGCGTTTGGCTGTTGGGAGATTTACAGCACAAAGATATCTAGTTGATTTGAAGCAGTTCTGAGAAAGTCTAAACATAATCCCCACTTTTCCCTCCTGGCATTTTCATGTGGGAGATATAGCACGATCTATATTTGTTTTGAGGACAACTCAACGGACAGTGTGGGCAGAAAAGTTCCTGGCTCCTTGAATGCCGTTTCTGGAGACACTGCGATCAATGAGGGAGATATGTCAAGATGTGTGTTGCTTTTGAGGACGGCTCTCTGGAGAGTCTTAGCAAAGAGGTCACACGGATAATCAGAGCAATTCTCAGAGACACTGAGACCAAGCTCCACAATTCCTCCTGGCACTTTCCCTGTAGGAGATACCGCAAGACGTTTCTGTATATTAGGCACAGCGCTCTGCAGGCTGTTAGCAGAGACTTTCCCGGCACAGTGAAACCCTATGTCAGAGACACTGAGAAGAAGCCCCAATTTTCCTGCCAGTCATTTTCAGTGTGGGTGCCTTCTCCACGTGGTTCCTGGTTTCACTGCAGCTCTGAAGAGAATGTTAGCAAAGAGGTAATCGGGACAGTGAAAACAGTACTCAAAGACAGGGAGAGCAAGCTCTACATTACTCTCTTGGCACTTTCGATGCGGGACATACAGCGAGATGTTTGATGCTTTTGCGTTTGGCTGTTGGGAGATTTACAGCACAAAGATATCTAGTTGATTTGAAGCAGTTCTGAGAAAGTCTAAACATAATCCCCACTTTTCCCTCCTGGCATTTTCCATGTGGGAGATATAGCACGATCTATATGTGTTTTGAGGACAACTCAATGGACAGTGTAGGGAGAAAAGTTCCTGGCTCCTTGAATGCCGTTTCTGGAGACACTGCGATCAATGAGGGAGATATGTCAAGATGTGTGTTGCTTTTGAGGACGGCTCTCTGGAGAGTCTTAGCAAAGAGGTCACACGGATAATCAGAGCAATTCTCAGAGACACTGAGAACAACCATACAATTCACTTTTGGCCCTTTGCGTGTTTTACGTATAACAAGACGTTTATGGATTTTGAGGAGAACTCCTCGAGGGTGTAGGCACAAAAGTTGGTGGCACACTGAATGCCGTTATTGGAGACACTGAGAAACAAGCCCTACAATTCCCTCCTGGCTCTTTCCATGTTGGAGGTAGAGCAAGAAGATTGTTGGTTGGTTTTGCGCCTAGCTCTATGGCGAGAGTAGGCAGAGACATAATTAGGTGACTTGAAGCAGTTCCTATCGAGTCCAAGAACAGTCCCCACCTTTCCCTGCTGGCAGTTTCCATGTGGACATATGTCTTGATATGTGCTTTGCTTTTGAGCACAACTCTCTCTCGAGAGAATGTTAGCAAAGAGGTAACGGGGAGAGTAGAAAGCAGTACTCAAAGACAGGGAGAACAAGATCTACATTTCCCACCTGGCACTTCCCATGTAGGAGATATAGCAGGATGTATACTGGTTTTGAGGACAACTCAATGGACAATGAAGGGAGAAAAGTTCCTGGCTCATTGAATGCCGTTTCTGGAGACCCTGCGATCAATGTGGGAGATATGTCAACACGTGTGTTGCTTTTGAGGACGGCTCTCTGGAGAGTCTTAGCAAAGAGGTCACACGGATAATCAGAGCAATTCTCAGAGACACTGAGAACAAGATTGACAATTCGCTCTTGGCACTTTCCCTGTAGGAGATACCGCAAGACGTTTCTGTATATTGGGCACAGCACTCTGCAGGCTGTTAGCAGAGACTTTCCCGGGACAGTGAAACCCTATGTCAGAGACACTGAGAAGAAGCCCCAATGTTCCTTCCAGTCATTTTCAGTGTGGGTGCCTTCTCCACGTGGTTCCTGGTTTCACTGCAGCTCTGAAGAGAATGTTAGCAAAGAGGTAATTGGGACAGTGAAAACAGCACTCAAAGACAGGGAGAGCAAGCCCTCTCTTGGCACTTTCGATGTGGGACATACAGCGAGATGTTTGCTGCTTTTACATTTGGCTGTTGGGAGATTTACAGCACAAAGATATCTAGTTGATTTGAAGCAGTTCTGAGAAAGTCTAAACATAATCCCCACTTTTCCCTCCTGGCATTTTCCATGTGGGAGATATAGCAGGATGTATATTGGTTTTAAGGAACTGTCCCCGGACAGTGTGGGCAGAAAAGTTCCTGGCTCCTTGAATGCCGTTCCTGGAGACACTGCGATCAATGAGGGAGATATGTCAAGATGTGTGTTGCTTTTGAGGACGGCTCTCTGGAGAGTCTTAGCAAAGAGGTCACACGGATAATCAGAGCAATTCTCAGAGACACTGAGAACAACCATACAATTCACTTTTGGCCCTTTGCGTGTTTTACGTATAACAAGACGTTTATGGATTTTGAGGAGAACTCCTCGAGGGTGTAGGCACAAAAGTTGGTGGCACACTGAATGCCGTTATTGGACACACTGAGAAACAAGCCCTACAATTCCCTCCTGGCTCTTTCCATGTTGGAGGTAGAGCAAGAAGATTGTTGGTTGGTTTTGCGCCTAGCTCTATGGCGAGAGTAGGCAGAGACATAATTAGGTGACTTGAAGCAGTTCCTATCGAGTCCAAGAACAGTCCCCACCTTTCCCTGCTGGCAGTTTCCATGTGGACATATGTCTTGATATGTGCTTTGCTTTTGAGCACAACTCTCTCTCGAGAGAATGTTAGCAAAGAGGTAACGGGGAGAGTAGAAAGCAGTACTCAAAGACAGGGAGAACAAGATCTACATTTCCCACCTGGCACTTCCCATGTAGGAGATATAGCAGGATGTATACTGGTTTTGAGGACAACTCAATGGACAGTGTAGGGAGAAAATTTCCTGGCTCCTTGAATGCCGTTTCTGGAGACCCTGCGATCAATGAGGGAGATATGTCAACACGTGTGTTGCTTTTGAGGACGGCTCTCTGGAGAGTCTTAGCAAAGAGGTCACACGGATAATCAGAGCAATTCTCAGAGACACTGAGAACAAGATCGACAATTCGCTCTTGGCACTTTCCCTGTAGGAGATACCGCAAGAGGTTTCTGTATATTGGGCACAGCACTCTGCAGGCTGTTAGCAGAGACTTTCCCGGCACAGTGAAACCCTATGTCAGAGACACTGAGAAGAAGCCCCAATGTTCCTTCCAGTCATTTTCAGTGTGGGTGCCTTGTCCACATGGTTCCTGGTTTCACTGCAGCTCTGAAGAGAATGTTAGCAAAGAGGTAATCGGGACAGTGAAAACAGTACTCAAAGACAGGGAGAGCAAGCTCTCTCTTGGCACTTTGGATGTGGGACATACAGCGAGATGTTTGCTGCTTTTACATTTGGCTGTTGGGAGATTTACAGCACAAAGATATCTAGTTGATTTGAAGCAGTTCTGAGAAAGTCTAAACATAATCCCCACTTTTCCCTCCTGGCATTTTCCATGTGGGAGATATAGCACGATCTATATTTGTTTTGAGGACAACTCAACGGACAGTGTGGGTAGAAAAGTTCCTGGCTCCTTGAATGCCGTTTCTGGAGACACTGCGATCAATGAGGGAGATATGTCAACACGTGTGTTGCTTTTGAGGACGGCTCTCTGGAGAGTCTTAGCAAAGAGGTCACACGGATAATCAGAGCAATTCTCAGAGACACTGAGACCAAGCTCCACAATTCCTCCTGGCACTTTCCTTGTAGGAGATACCGCAAGATGTTTCTGTATATTGGGCACAGCGCTCTGCAGGCTGTTAGCAGAGACTTTCCCGGCACAGTGAAACCCTATGTCAGAGACACTGAGAAGAAGCCCCAATTTTCCTGCCAGTCATTTTCAGTGTGGGTGCCTTCTCCACGTGGTTCCTGGTTTCACTGCAGCTCTGAAGAGAATGTTAGCAAAGAGGTAATCGGGACAGTGAAAACAGTACTCAAAGACAGGGAGAGCAAGCTCTACATTACTCTCTTGGCACTTTCGATGCGGGACATACAGCGAGATGTTTGCTGCTTTTGCGTTTGGCTGTTGGAAGATTTACAGCACAAAGATATCTAGTTGATTTGAAGCAGTTCTGAGAAAGTCTAAACATAATCCCCACTTTTCCCTCCTGGCATTTTCCATGTGGGAGATATAGCACGATCTATATTTGTTTGGAGGACAACTCAATGGACAGTGTAGGGAGAAAAGTTCCTGGCTCCTTGAATGCCGTTTCTGGAGACACTGCGATCAATGAGGGAGATATGTCAACACGTGTGTTGGTTTTGAGGACGGCTCTCTGGAGAGTCTTAGCAAAGAGGTCACACGGATAATCAGAGCAATTCTCAGAGACACTGAGAACAACCATACAATTCACTTTTGGCCCTTTGCGTGTTTTACGTATAACAAGACGTTTATGGATTTTGAGGAGTACTCCTCGAGGGTGTAGGCACAAAAGTTGGTGGCACACTGAATGCCGTTATTGGAGACACTGAGAAACAAGCCCTACAATTCCCTCCTGGCTCTTTCCATGTTGGAGGTAGAGCAAGAAGATTGTTGGTTGGTTTTGCGCCTAGCTCTATGGCGAGAGTAGGCAGAGACATAATTAGGTGACTTGAAGCAGTTCCTATCGAGTCCAAGAACAGTCCCCACCTTTCCCTGCTGGCAGTTTCCATGTGGACATATGTCTTGATATGTGCTTTGCTTTTGAGCACAACTCTCTCTCGAGAGAATGTTAGCAAAGAGGTAACGGGGAGAGTAGAAAGCAGTACTCAAAGACAGGGAGAACAAGATCTACATTTCCCACCTGGCACTTCCCATGTAGGAGATATAGCAGGATGTATACTGGTTTTGAGGACAACTCAATGGACAATGAAGGGAGAAAAGTTCCTGGCTCCTTGAATGCCGTTTCTGGAGACCCTGCGATCAATGTGGGAGATATGTCAACACGTGTGTTGGTTTTGAGGACGGCTCTCTGGAGAGTCTTAGCAAAGAGGTCACACGGATAATCAGAGCAATTCTCAGAGACACTGAGAACAAGATCGACAATTCGCTCTTGGCACTTTCCCTGTAGGAGATACCGCAAGAGGTTTCTGTATATTGGGCACAGCACTCTGCAGGCTGTCAGCAGAGACTTTCCCGGGACACTAAAACCCGACATCAGAGACACTGAGAAAAAGCCCCAATGTTCCTTCCAGTCATTTTCAGTGTGGGTGCCTTCTCCACGTGGTTCCTGGTTTCACTGCAGCTCTGAAGAGAATGTCAGCAAAGAGGTAACCGGGACAGTGAAAACAGTACTCAAAGACAGGGAGAGCAAGCTCTCTCTTGGCACTTTGGATGTGGGACATACAGCGAGATGTTTGCTGCTTTTACATTTGGCTGTTGGGAGATTTACAGCACAAAGATATCTAGTTGATTTGAAGCAGTTCTGAGAAAGTCTAAACATAATCCCCACTTTTCCCTCCTGGCATTTTCCATGTGGGAGATATAGCAGGATGTATATTGGTTTTAAGGAACTGTCCCCGGACAGTGTGGGTAGAAAAGTTCCTGGCTCCTTGAATGCCGTTCCTGGAGACACTGCGATCAATGAGGGAGATATGTCAAGATGTGTGTTGCTTTTGAGGACGTCTCTCTGGAGAGTCTTAGCAAAGAGGTCACACGGATAATCAGAGCAATTCTCAGAGACACTGAGACCAAGCTCCACAATTCCTCCTGGCACTTTCCCTGTAGGAGATACCGCAAGACTTTTCTGTATATTGGGCACAGCGCTCTGCAGGCTGTTAGCAGAGACTTTCCCGGCACAGTGAAACCCTATGTCAGAGACACTGAGAAGAAGCCCCAACGTTCCTTCCAGTCATTTTCAGTGTGGGTGCCTTCTCCACGTGTTTCCTGGTTTCACTGTGTTGCGTGAAACGGGGCCAAGCGGTTTTGGCAGAAGATAAACCCCCTTGCGTTCTAACACTCCTCACCGAGGTGGGAGGCTAGGTGCGGCTAGGTTTAAATTCTGAGTGATGCCCAATTCAGCACTATCAGTCCAATCGCGTTTAATATGTATTAAACTACTACGATTTGGATACACTAATAGTGGACTGCACCTTCAGTCTAGTCGTACTCCTGAACTAGCACGGCCTCTCTGTAGTTTTGGTCGCGTTCAGTGAGAAAGCGAAACGACTAGCTACTTAAACAGTGCAGTTTATTTAAACAACAGATATACAGGTTCTTTAGGATTGCCGGTGATAAATACACTGTCTGCAAAGCACGTGCAAATAAAGATATTGCTAAGTATACAAACGCGCGACAAAATTATAAACGATACAGCCTGGCTATAAACGTAGGGTAGAGATTCTCTAGAGAAATTTCTAAGTCCCCGAGAAAGCGCTCGGTGTAATCGAAGTCTTACCCAAAGGCGTCCCTATGGGGGGGAAGAGAGGCTCAGCCCGTCGACTGATCCCGGAAATCAGCGGTGGAATTCTTCGCGATGGTGTCTTCCCTGACATCCCCTCTCTCTTGGGCTATTTTTATATTATTTTTTTATCTTCAAAGTGGAGTTTGAGTGACTTTAGTCATACATACTTTTATTATGATTAATGTATTCAAGGAGGAGTGTTCACACCTCGGGGGCGGATAGCCTCCGGGATGGAGGTGTGTTTTGGTACATTGTGGTGAGCAAAGTTCGCACAAAAGGACAGCATTTCATCAACATTTGACGAAATGTTGGCTCGGGTAGCGTGTAGGCCGCTTATCAGTTCCGTAGTACCATCTCGTCCCCATATCTGCTATTCGTCACAAGGGAAGGCCACGGAACAAGCGTGTTCCGTTCCATCCCTCGTGTAGTTTCGCAAACAACCTTGTACAGGGAATCACAGATGTTGCATTCTTCGTGTGCTAGCTGCGGCTGTATTCTACCTCAGAAGCCTCTTGATTTTATGACTTTCCTTAATGTGTGAACAATGCTGTATTTTTGTATTCTTGGCCAATTTAGTAATTATTCCACACACTGCAGCTCTGAAGAGAATGTTAGCAAAGAGGTAATCGGGGCAGTGAAAACAGTACTCAAAGACAGGGAGAGCAAGCTCTACATTACTCTCTTGGCACTTTCGATGCGGGACATACAGCGAGATGTTTGATGCTTTTGCGTTTGGCTGTTGGGAGATTTACAGCACAAAGATATCTAGTTGATTTGAAGCAGTTCTGAGAAAGTCTAAACATAATCCCCACTTTTCCCTCCTGGCATTTTCCATGTGGGAGATATAGCACGATCTATATGTGTTTTGAGGACAACTCAATGGACAGTGTAGGGAGAAAAGTTCCTGGCTCCTTGAATGCCGTTCCTGGAGACACTGAGATCAATGAGGGAGATATGTCAACACGTGTGTTGGTTTTGAGGACGTCTCTCTGGAGAGTCTTAGCAAAGAGGTCACACGGATAATCAGAGCAATTCTCAGAGACACTGAGAACAAGATCGACAATTCGCTCTTGGCACTTTCCCTGTAGGAGATACCGCAAGAGGTTTCTGTATATTGGGCACAGCACTCTGCAGGGTGTTAGCAGAGACTTTCCCGGGACACTAAAACCCGACATCAGAGACACTGAGAAGAAGCCCCAATGTTCCTGCCAGTCATTTTCAGTGTGGGTGCCTTCTCCACGTGGTTCCTGGTTTCACTACAGCTCTGAAGAGAATGTTAGCAAAGAGGTAATCGGGACAGTGAAAACAGTACTCAAAGACGGGGAGAGCAAGCTCTACATTGCTCTCTTGGCACTTTCGATGCGGGACATACAGCGAGATGTTTGCTGCTTTTACATTTGGCTGTTGGGAGATTTACAGCACAAAGATATCTAGTTGATTTGAAGCAGTTCTGAGAAAGTCTAAACATAATCCCCACTTTTCCCTCCTGGCATTTTCCATGTGGGAGATATAGCACGATCTATATGTGTTTTGAGGACAACTCAACGGACAGTGTGGGTAGAAAAGTTCCTGGCTCCTTGAATGCCGTTCCTGGAGACACTGCGATCAATGAGGGAGATATGTCAAGATGTGTGTTGCTTTTGAGGACGTCTCTCTGGAGAGTCTTAGCAAAGAGGTCACACGGATAATCAGAGCAATTCTCAGAGACACTGAGACCAAGCTCCACAATTCCTCCTGGCACTTTCCCTGTAGGAGATACCGCAAGATGTTTCTGTATATTGGGCACAGCGCTCTGCAGGCTGTTAGCAGAGACTTTCCCGGCACAGTGAAACCCTATGTCAGAGACACTGAGAAGAAGCCCCAACGTTCCTTCCAGTCATTTTCAGTGTGGGTGCCTTCTCCACGTGGTTCCTGGTTTCACTGCAGCTCTGAAGAGAATGTTAGCAAAGAGGTAATCGGGACAGTGAAAACAGTACTCAAAGACAGGGAGAGCAAGCTCTACATTACTCTCTTGGCACTTTGGATGCGGGACATACAGCGAGATGTTTGCTGCTTTTGCGTTTGGCTGTTGGGAGATTTACAGCACAAAGATATCTAGTTGATTTGAAGCAGTTCTGAGAAAGTCTAAACATAATCCCCACTTTTCCCTCCTGGCATTTTCCATGTGGGAGATATAGCACGATCTATAGGTGTTTTGAGGACAACTCAATGGACAGTGTAGGGAGAAAAGTTCCTGGCTCCTTGAATGCCGTTCCTGGAGACACTGCGATCAATGAGGGAGATATGTCAACACGTGTGTTGCTTTTGAGGACGGCTCTCTGGAGAGTCTTAGCAAAGAGGTCACACGGATAATCAGAGCAATTCTCAGAGACACTGAGAACAAGATCGACAATTCGCTCTTGGCACTTTCCCTGTAGGAGATACCGCAAGAGGTTTCTGTATATTGGGCACAGCACTCTGCAGGCTGTTAGCAGAGACTTTCCCGGGACACTAAAACCCGACATCAGAGACACTGAGAAGAAGCCCCAATGTTCCTGCCAGTCATTTTCAGTGTGGGTGCCTTCTCCACGTGGTTCCTGGTTTCACTGCAGCTCTGAAGAGAATGTTAGCAAAGAGGTAATCGGGACAGTGAAAACAGTACTCAAAGACGGGGAGAGCAAGCTCTACATTGCTCTCTTGGCACTTTGGATGCGGGACATACAGCGAGATGTTTGCTGCTTTTACATTTGGCTGTTGGGAGATTTACAGCACAAAGATATCTAGTTGATTTGAAGCAGTTCTGAGAAAGTCTAAACATAATCCCCACTTTTCCCTCCTGGCATTTTCCATGTGGGAGATATAGCACGATCTATATTTGTTTTGAGGACAACTCAACGGACAGTGTGGGTAGAAAAGTTCCTGGCTCCTTGAATACCGTTCCTGGAGACACTGCGATCAATGAGGGAGATATGTCAACACGTGTGTTGCTTTTGAGGACGGCTCTCTGGAGAGTCTTAGCAAAGAGGTCACACGGATAATCAGAGCAATTCTCAGAGACACTGAGACCAAGCTCCACAATTCCTCCTGGCACTTTCCCTGTAGGAGATACCGCAAGATGTTTCTGTATATTGGGCACAGCGCTCTGCAGGCTGTTAGCAGAGACTTTCCCGGCACAGTGAAACCCTATGTCAGAGACACTGAGAAGAAGCCCCAATTTTCCTGCCAGTCATTTTCAGTGTGGGTGCCTTCTCCACGTGGTCCCTGGTTTCACTGCAGCTCTGAAGAGAATGTTAGCAAAGAGGTAATCGGGACAGTGAAAACAGTACTCAAAGACAGGGAGAGCAAGCTCTACATTACTCTCTTGGCACTTTCGATGCGGGACATACAGCGAGATGTTTGCTGCTTTTGCGTTTGGCTGTTGGGAGATTTACAGCACAAAGATATCTAGTTGATTTGAAGCAGTTCTGAGAAAGTCTAAACATAATCCCCACTTTTCCCTCCTGGCATTTTCCATGTGGGAGATATAGCACGATCTATATGTGTTTTGAGGACAACTCAATGGACAGTGTAGGGAGAAAAGTTCCTGGCTCCTTGAATGCCGTTCCTGGAGACACTGCGATCGATGAGGGAGATATGTCAACACGTGTGTTGCTTTTGAGGACGGCTCTCTGGAGAGTCTTAGCAAAGAGGTCACACGGATAATCAGAGCAATTCTCAGAGACACTGAGAACAAGATCGACAATTCGCTCTTGGCACTTTCCCTGTAGGAGATACCGCAAGACGTTTCTGTATATTGGGCACAGCACTCTGCAGGCTGTTAGCAGAGACTTTCCCGGGACACTAAAACCCGACATCAGAGACACTGAGAAAAAGCCCCAATGTTTCTTCCAGTCATTTTCAGTGTGGGTGCCTTCTCCACGTGGTTCCTGGTTTCACTGCAGCTCTGAAGAGAATGTTAGCAAAGAGGTAATCGGGACAGTGAAAACAGTACTCAAAGACAGGGAGAGCAAGCTCTACATTGCTCTCTTGGCACTTTCGATGCGGGACATACAGCGAGATGTTTGCTGCTTTTACATTTGGCTGTTGGGAGATTTACAGCACAAAGATATCTAGTTGATTTGAAGCAGTTCTGAGAAAGTCTAAACATAATCCCCACTTTTCCCTCCTGGCATTTTCCATGTGGGAGATATAGCAGGATGTATATTGGTTTTAAGGAACTGTCCGCGGACAGTGTGGGCAGAAAAGTTCCTGGCTCCTTGAATGCCGTTCCTGGAGACACTGCGATCAATGAGGGAGATATGTCAAGATGTGTGTTGCTTTTGAGGACGTCTCTCTGGAGAGTCTTAGCAAAGAGGTCACACGGATAATCAGAGCAATTCTCAGAGACACTGAGACCAAGCTCCACAATTCTTGCTGGCACTTTCCCTGTAGGAGATACCGCAAGACGTTTCTGTATATTGGGCACAGCGCTCTGCAGGCTGTTAGCAGAGACTTTCCCGGCACAGTGAAACCCTATGTCAGAGACACTGAGAAGAAGCCCCAATGTTCCTTCCAGTCATTTTCAGTGTGGGTGCCTTCTCCACGTGGTTCCTGGTTTCACTGCAGCTCTGAAGAGAATGTTAGCAAAGAGGTAATGGGGACACTGAAAACAGTACTCAAAGACAGGGAGAGCAAGCTCTACATTACTCTCTTGGCACTTTCGATGCGGGACATACAGCGAGATGTTTGCTGCTTTTGCGTTTGGCTGTTGGGAGATTTACAGCACAAAGATATCTAGTTGATTTGAAGCAGTTCTGAGAAAGTCTAAACATAATCCCCACTTTTCCCTCCTGGCATTTTCCATGTGGGAGATATAGCACGATCTATATTTGTTTTGAGGACAACTCAACGGACAGTGTGGGTAGAAAAGTTCCTGGCTCCTTGAATGCCGTTCCTGGAGACACTGCGATCAATGAGGGAGATATGTCAACACGTGTGTTGCTTTTGAGGACGGCTCTCTGGAGAGTCTTAGCAAAGAGGTCACACGGATAATCAGAGCAATTCTCAGAGACACTGAGACCAAGCTCCACAATTCCTCCTGGCACTTTCCCTGTAGGAGATACCGCAAGATGTTTCTGTATATTGGGCACAGCGCTCTGCAGGCTGTTAGCAGAGACTTTCCCGGCACAGTGAAACCCTATGTCAGAGACACTGAGAAGAAGCCCCAATTTTCCTGCCAGTCATTTTCAGTGTGGGTGCCTTCTCCACGTGGTCCCTGGTTTCACTGCAGCTCTGAAGAGAATGTTAGCAAAGAGGTAATCGGGACAGTGAAAACAGTACTCAAAGACAGGGAGAGCAAGCTCTACATTACTCTCTTGGCACTTTCGATGCGGGACATACAGCGAGATGTTTGCTGCTTTTGCGTTTGGCTGTTGGGAGATTTACAGCACAAAGATATCTAGTTGATTTGAAGCAGTTCTGAGAAAGTCTAAACATAATCCCCACTTCTCCCTCCTGGCATTTTCCATGTGGGAGATATAGCACGATCTATATGTGTTTTGAGGACAACTCAATGGACAGTGTAGGGAGAAAAGTTCCTGGCTCCTTGAATGCCGTTCCTGGAGACACTGCGATCAATGAGGGAGATATGTCAACACGTGTGTTGCTTTTGAGGACGGCTCTCTGGAGAGTCTTAGCAAAGAGGTCACACGGATAATCAGAGCAACTCTCAGAGACACTGAGACCAAGCTCCACAATTCCTCCTGGCACTTTCCCTGTAGGAGATACCGCAAGACGTTTCTGTATATTGGGCACAGCGCTCTGCAGGCTGTTAGCAGAGACTTTCCCGGGACACTAAAACCCGACATCAGAGACACTGAGAAAAAGCCCCAATGTTTCTTCCAGTCATTTTCAGTGTGGGTGCCTTCTCCACGTGGTTCCTGGTTTCACTGCAGCTCTGAAGAGAATGTTAGCAAAGAGGTAATCGGGACAGTGAAAACAGTACTCAAAGACAGGGAGAGCAAGCTCTACATTGCTCTCTTGGCACTTTGGATGTGGGACATACAGCGAGATGTTTGCTGCTTTTACATTTGGCTGTTGGGAGATTTACAGCACAAAGATATCTAGTTGATTTGAAGCAGTTCTGAGAAAGTCTAAACATAATCCCCACTTTTCCCTCCTGGCATTTTCCATGTGGGAGATATAGTACGATCTATATTTGTTTTGAGGACAACTCAACGGATAGTGTGGGTAGAAAAGTTCCTGGCTCCTTGAATGCCGTTCCTGGAGACACTGCGATCAATGAGGGAGATATGTCAACACGTGTGTTGCTTTTGAGGACGGCTCTCTGGAGAGTCTTAGCAAAGAAGTCACACGGATAATCAGAGCAATTCTCAGAGACACTGAGACCAAGCTCCACAATTCCTCCTGGCACTTTCCCTGTAGGAGATACCGCAAGATGTTTCTGTATATTGGGCACAGCGCTCTGCAGGCTGTTAGCAGAGACTTTCCCGGCACAGTGAAACCCTATGTCAGAGACACTGAGAAGAAGCCCCAATTTTCCTGCCAGTCATTTTCAGTGTGGGTGCCTTCTCCACGTGGTCCCTGGTTTCACTGCAGCTCTGAAGAGAATGTTAGCAAAGAGGTAATCGGGACAGTGAAAACAGTACTCAAAGACAGGGAGAGCAAGCTCTACATTACTCTCTTGGCACTTTCGATGCGGGACATACAGCGAGATGTTTGCTGCTTTTGCGTTTGGCTGTTGGGAGATTTACAGCACAAAGATATCTAGTTGATTTGAAGCAGTTCTGAGAAAGTCTAAACATAATCCCCACTTTTCCCTCCTGGCATTTTCCATGTGGGAGATATAGCAGGATGTATATTGGTTTTAAGGAACTGTCCGCGGACAGTGTGGGCAGAAAAGTTCCTGGCTCCTTGAATGCCGTTCCTGGAGACACTGCGATCAATGAGGGAGATATGTCAAGATGTGTGTTGCTTTTGAGGACGGCTCTCTGGAGAGTCTTAGCAAAGAGGTCACATGGATAATCAGAGCAATTCTCAGAGACACTGAGAACAAGATCGACAATTCGCTCTTGGCACTTTCCCTGTAGGAGATACCGCAAGACTTTTCTGTATATTGCGCACAGCGCTCTGCAGGCTGTTAGCAGAGACTTTCCCGGCACAGTGAAACCCTATGTCAGAGACACTGAGAAGAAGCCCCAACGTTCCTTCCAGTCATTTTCAGTGTGGGTGCCTTCTCCACGTGGTTCCTGGTTTCACTGCAGCTCTGAAGAGAATGTTAGCAAAGAGGTAATCGGGACAGTGAAAACAGTACTCAAAGACAGGGAGAGCAAGCTCTACATTACTCTCTTGGCACTTTGGATGTGGGACATACAGCGAGATGTTTGCTGCTTTTGCGTTTGGCTGTTGGGAGATTTACAGCACAAAGATATCTAGTTGATTTGAAGCAGTTCTGAGAAAGTCTAAACATAATCCCCACTTTTCCCTCCTGGCATTTTCCATGTGGGAGATATAGCACGAGGTATATTTGTTTAGAGGACAACTCAATGGACAGTGTAGGGAGAAAAGTTCCTGGCTCCTTGAATGCCGTTTCTGGAGACCCTGCGATCAATGAGGGAGATATGTCAACACGTGTGTTGGTTTTGAGGACGGCTCTCTGGAGAGTCTTAGCAAAGAGGTCACACGGATAATCAGAGCAATTCTCAGAGACACTGAGAACAACCATACAATTCACTTTTGGCCCTTTGCGTGTTTTACGTATAACAAGACGTTTATGGATTTTGAGGAGTACTCCTCGAGGGTGTAGGCACAAAAGTTGGTGGCACACTGAATGCCGTTATTGGAGACACTGAGAAACAAGCCCTACAATTCCCTCCTGGCTCTTTCCATGTTGGAGGTAGAGCAAGAAGATTGTTGGTTGGTTTTGCGCCTAGCTCTATGGCGAGAGTAGGCAGAGACATAATTAGGTGACTTGAAGCAGTTCCTATCGAGTCCAAGAACAGTCCCCACCTTTCCCTGCTGGCAGTTTCCATGTGGACATATGTCTTGATATGTGCTTTGCTTTTGAGCACAACTCTCTCTCGAGAGAATGTTAGCAAAGAGGTAACGGGGAGAGTAGAAAGCAGTACTCAAAGACAGGGAGAACAAGATCTACATTTCCCACCTGGCACTTCCCATGTAGGAGATATAGCAGGATGTATACTGGTTTTGAGGACAACTCAATAGACAATGAAGGGAGAAAAGTTCCTGGCTCATTGAATGCCGTTTCTGGAGACCCTGCGATCAATGTGGGAGATATGTCAACACGTGTGTTGCTTTTGAGGACGGCTCTCTGGAGAGTCTTAGCAAAGAGGTCACACGGATAATCAGAGCAATTCTCAGAGACACTGAGAACAAGATCGACAATTCGCTCTTGGCACTTTCCCTGTAGGAGATACCGCAAGACGTTTCTGTATATTGGGCACAGCACTCTGCAGGCTGTCAGCAGAGACTTTCCCGGGACACTAAAACCCGACATCAGAGACACTGAGAAAAAGCCCCAATGTTCCTTCCAGTCATTTTCAGTGTGGGTGCCTTCTCCACGTGGTTCCTGGTTTCACTGCAGCTCTGAAGAGAATGTCAGCAAAGAGGTAACCGGGACAGTGAAAACAGTACTCAAAGACAGGGAGAGCAGGCTCTCTCTTGGCACTTTGGATGTGGGACATACAGCGAGATGTTTGCTGCTTTTACATTTGGCTGTTGGGAGATTTACAGCACAAAGATATCTAGTTGATTTGAAGCAGTTCTGAGAAAGTCTAAACATAATCCCCACTTTTCCCTCCTGGCATTTTCCATGTGGGAGATATAGCAGGATGTATATTGGTTTTAAGGAACTGTCCCCGGACAGTGTGGGTAGAAAAGTTCCTGGCTCATTGAATGCCGTTCCTGGAGACACTGCGATCAATGAGGGAGATATGTCAAGATGTGTGTTGCTTTTGAGGACGTCTCTCTGGAGAGTCTTAGCAAAGAGGTCACACGGATAATCAGAGCAATTCTCAGAGACACTGAGACCAAGCTCCACAATTCCTCCTGGCACTTTCCCTGTAGGAGATACCGCAAGACGTTTCTGTATATTGGGCACAGCGCTCTGCAGGCTGTTAGCAGAGACTTTCCCGGCACAGTGAAACCCTATGTCAGAGACACTGAGAAGAAGCCCCAATGTTCCTTCCAGTCATTTTCAGTGTGGGTGCCTTCTCCACGTGGTTCCTGGTTTCACTGCAGCTCTGAAGAGAATGTTAGCAAAGAGGTAATGGGGACACTGAAAACAGTACTCAAAGACAGGGAGAGCAAGCTCTACATTACTCTCTTGGCACTTTCGATGCGGGACATACAGCGAGATGTTTGCTGCTTTTGCGTTTGGCTGTTGGGAGATTTACAGCACAAAGATATCTAGTTGATTTGAAGCAGTTCTGAGAAAGTCTAAACATAATCCCCACTTTTCCCTCCTGGCATTTTCCATGTGGGAGATATAGCACGATCTATATTTGTTTTGAGGACAACTCAACGGACAGTGTGGGTAGAAAAGTTCCTGGCTCCTTGAATGCCGTTCCTGGAGACACTGCGATCAATGAGGGAGATATGTCAACACGTGTGTTGCTTTTGAGGACGGCTCTCTGGAGAGTCTTAGCAAAGAGGTCACACGGATAATCAGAGCAATTCTCAGAGACACTGAGACCAAGCTCCACAATTCCTCCTGGCACTTTCCCTGTAGGAGATACCGCAAGATGTTTCTGTATATTGGGCACAGCGCTCTGCAGGCTGTTAGCAGAGACTTTCCCGGCACAGTGAAACCCTATGTCAGAGACACTGAGAAGAAGCCCCAATTTTCCTGCCAGTCATTTTCAGTGTGGGTGCCTTCTCCACGTGGTCCCTGGTTTCACTGCAGCTCTGAAGAGAATGTTAGCAAAGAGGTAATCGGGACAGTGAAAACAGTACTCAAAGACAGGGAGAGCAAGCTCTACATTACTCTCTTGGCACTTTCGATGCGGGACATACAGCGAGATGTTTGCTGCTTTTGCGTTTGGCTGTTGGGAGATTTACAGCACAAAGATATCTAGTTGATTTGAAGCAGTTCTGAGAAAGTCTAAACATAATCCCCACTTCTCCCTCCTGGCATTTTCCATGTGGGAGATATAGCACGATCTATATGTGTTTTGAGGACAACTCAATGGACAGTGTAGGGAGAAAAGTTCCTGGCTCCTTGAATGCCGTTCCTGGAGACACTGCGATCAATGAGGGAGATATGTCAACACGTGTGTTGCTTTTGAGGACGGCTCTCTGGAGAGTCTTAGCAAAGAGGTCACACGGATAATCAGAGCAACTCTCAGAGACACTGAGACCAAGCTCCACAATTCCTCCTGGCACTTTCCCTGTAGGAGATACCGCAAGACGTTTCTGTATATTGGGCACAGCGCTCTGCAGGCTGTTAGCAGAGACTTTCCCGGGACACTAAAACCCGACATCAGAGACACTGAGAAAAAGCCCCAATGTTTCTTCCAGTCATTTTCAGTGTGGGTGCCTTCTCCACGTGGTTCCTGGTTTCACTGCAGCTCTGAAGAGAATGTTAGCAAAGAGGTAATCGGGACAGTGAAAACAGTACTCAAAGACAGGGAGAGCAAGCTCTACATTGCTCTCTTGGCACTTTGGATGTGGGACATACAGCGAGATGTTTGCTGCTTTTACATTTGGCTGTTGGGAGATTTACAGCACAAAGATATCTAGTTGATTTGAAGCAGTTCTGAGAAAGTCTAAACATAATCCCCACTTTTCCCTCCTGGCATTTTCCATGTGGGAGATATAGTACGATCTATATTTGTTTTGAGGACAACTCAACGGATAGTGTGGGTAGAAAAGTTCCTGGCTCCTTGAATGCCGTTCCTGGAGACACTGCGATCAATGAGGGAGATATGTCAACACGTGTGTTGCTTTTGAGGACGGCTCTCTGGAGAGTCTTAGCAAAGAAGTCACACGGATAATCAGAGCAATTCTCAGAGACACTGAGACCAAGCTCCACAATTCCTCCTGGCACTTTCCCTGTAGGAGATACCGCAAGATGTTTCTGTATATTGGGCACAGCGCTCTGCAGGCTGTTAGCAGAGACTTTCCCGGCACAGTGAAACCCTATGTCAGAGACACTGAGAAGAAGCCCCAATTTTCCTGCCAGTCATTTTCAGTGTGGGTGCCTTCTCCACGTGGTCCCTGGTTTCACTGCAGCTCTGAAGAGAATGTTAGCAAAGAGGTAATCGGGACAGTGAAAACAGTACTCAAAGACAGGGAGAGCAAGCTCTACATTACTCTCTTGGCACTTTCGATGCGGGACATACAGCGAGATGTTTGCTGCTTTTGCGTTTGGCTGTTGGGAGATTTACAGCACAAAGATATCTAGTTGATTTGAAGCAGTTCTGAGAAAGTCTAAACATAATCCCCACTTTTCCCTCCTGGCATTTTCCATGTGGGAGATATAGCAGGATGTATATTGGTTTTAAGGAACTGTCCGCGGACAGTGTGGGCAGAAAAGTTCCTGGCTCCTTGAATGCCGTTCCTGGAGACACTGCGATCAATGAGGGAGATATGTCAAGATGTGTGTTGCTTTTGAGGACGGCTCTCTGGAGAGTCTTAGCAAAGAGGTCACATGGATAATCAGAGCAATTCTCAGAGACACTGAGAACAAGATCGACAATTCGCTCTTGGCACTTTCCCTGTAGGAGATACCGCAAGACTTTTCTGTATATTGGGCACAGCGCTCTGCAGGCTGTTAGCAGAGACTTTCCCGGCACAGTGAAACCCTATGTCAGAGACACTGAGAAGAAGCCCCAACGTTCCTTCCAGTCATTTTCAGTGTGGGTGCCTTCTCCACGTGGTTCCTGGTTTCACTGCAGCTCTGAAGAGAATGTTAGCAAAGAGGTAATCGGGACAGTGAAAACAGTACTCAAAGACAGGGAGAGCAAGCTCTACATTACTCTCTTGGCACTTTGGATGTGGGACATACAGCGAGATGTTTGCTGCTTTTGCGTTTGGCTGTTGGGAGATTTACAGCACAAAGATATCTAGTTGATTTGAAGCAGTTCTGAGAAAGTCTAAACATAATCCCCACTTTTCCCTCCTGGCATTTTCCATGTGGGAGATATAGCACGAGGTATATTTGTTTAGAGGACAACTCAATGGACAGTGTAGGGAGAAAAGTTCCTGGCTCCTTGAATGCCGTTTCTGGAGACCCTGCGATCAATGAGGGAGATATGTCAACACGTGTGTTGGTTTTGAGGACGGCTCTCTGGAGAGTCTTAGCAAAGAGGTCACACGGATAATCAGAGCAATTCTCAGAGACACTGAGAACAACCATACAATTCACTTTTGGCCCTTTGCGTGTTTTACGTATAACAAGACGTTTATGGATTTTGAGGAGTACTCCTCGAGGGTGTAGGCACAAAAGTTGGTGGCACACTGAATGCCGTTATTGGAGACACTGAGAAACAAGCCCTACAATTCCCTCCTGGCTCTTTCCATGTTGGAGGTAGAGCAAGAAGATTGTTGGTTGGTTTTGCGCCTAGCTCTATGGCGAGAGTAGGCAGAGACATAATTAGGTGACTTGAAGCAGTTCCTATCGAGTCCAAGAACAGTCCCCACCTTTCCCTGCTGGCAGTTTCCATGTGGACATATGTCTTGATATGTGCTTTGCTTTTGAGCACAACTCTCTCTCGAGAGAATGTTAGCAAAGAGGTAACGGGGAGAGTAGAAAGCAGTACTCAAAGACAGGGAGAACAAGATCTACATTTCCCACCTGGCACTTCCCATGTAGGAGATATAGCAGGATGTATACTGGTTTTGAGGACAACTCAATAGACAATGAAGGGAGAAAAGTTCCTGGCTCATTGAATGCCGTTTCTGGAGACCCTGCGATCAATGTGGGAGATATGTCAACACGTGTGTTGCTTTTGAGGACGGCTCTCTGGAGAGTCTTAGCAAAGAGGTCACACGGATAATCAGAGCAATTCTCAGAGACACTGAGAACAAGATCGACAATTCGCTCTTGGCACTTTCCCTGTAGGAGATACCGCAAGACGTTTCTGTATATTGGGCACAGCACTCTGCAGGCTGTCAGCAGAGACTTTCCCGGGACACTAAAACCCGACATCAGAGACACTGAGAAAAAGCCCCAATGTTCCTTCCAGTCATTTTCAGTGTGGGTGCCTTCTCCACGTGGTTCCTGGTTTCACTGCAGCTCTGAAGAGAATGTCAGCAAAGAGGTAACCGGGACAGTGAAAACAGTACTCAAAGACAGGGAGAGCAGGCTCTCTCTTGGCACTTTGGATGTGGGACATACAGCGAGATGTTTGCTGCTTTTACATTTGGCTGTTGGGAGATTTACAGCACAAAGATATCTAGTTGATTTGAAGCAGTTCTGAGAAAGTCTAAACATAATCCCCACTTTTCCCTCCTGGCATTTTCCATGTGGGAGATATAGCAGGATGTATATTGGTTTTAAGGAACTGTCCCCGGACAGTGTGGGTAGAAAAGTTCCTGGCTCCTTGAATGCCGTTCCTGGAGACACTGCGATCAATGAGGGAGATATGTCAAGATGTGTGTTGCTTTTGAGGACGTCTCTCTGGAGAGTCTTAGCAAAGAGGTCACACGGATAATCAGAGCAATTCTCAGAGACACTGAGACCAAGCTCCACAATTCCTCCTGGCACTTTCCCTGTAGGAGATACCGCAAGACGTTTCTGTATATTGGGCACAGCGCTCTGCAGGCTGTTAGCAGAGACTTTCCCGGCACAGTGAAACCCTATGTCAGAGACACTGAGAAGAAGCCCCAACGTTCCTTCCAGTCATTTTCAGTGTGGGTGCCTTCTCCACGTGGTTCCTGGTTTCACTGTGTTGCGTGAAACGGGACCAAGCGGTTTTGGCAGAAGATAAACCCCCTTGCGTTCTAACACTCCTCACCGAGGTGGGAGGCTAGGTGCGGCTAGGTTTAAATTCTGAGTGATGCCCAATTCAGCACTATCAGTCCAATCCCATTTAATATGTATTAAACTACTACGATTTGGATACACTAATAGTGGACTGCACCTTCAGTCTAGTCGTACTCCTGAACTAGCACGGCCTCTCTGTAGTTTTGGTCGCGTTCAGTGAGAAAGCGAAACGACTAGCTACTTAAACAGTGCAGTTTATTTAAACAACAGATATACAGGTTCTTTAGGATTGCCGGTGATAAATACACTGTCTGCAAAGCACGTGCAAATAAAGATATTGCTAAGTATACAAACGCGCGACAAAATTATAAACGATACAGCCTGGCTATAAACGTAGGGTAGAGATTCTCTAGAGAAATTTCTAAGTCCCCGAGAAAGCGCTCGGTGTAATCGAAGTCTTACCCAAAGGCGTCCCTATGGGGGGGAAGAGAGGCTCAGCCCGTCGACTGATCCCGGAAATCAGCGGTGGAATTCTTCGCGATGGTGTCTTCCCTGACATCCCCTCTCTCTTGGGCTATTTTTATATTATTTTTTTATCTTCAAAGTGGAGTTTGAGTGACTTTAGTCATACATACTTTTATTATGATTAATGTATTCAAGGAGGAGTGTTCACACCTCGGGGGCGGATAGCCTCCGGGATGGAGGTGTGTTTTGGTACATTGTGGTGAGCAAAGTTCGCACAAAAGGACAGCATTTCATCAACATTTGACGAAATGTTGGCTCGGGTAGCGTGTAGGCCGCTTATCAGTTCCGTAGTACCATCTCGTCCCCATATCTGCTATTCGTCACAAGGGAAGGCCACGGAACAAGCGTGTTCCGTTCCATCCCTCGTGTAGTTTCGCAAACAACCTTGTACAGGGAATCACAGATGTTGCATTCTTCGTGTGCTAGCTGCGGCTGTATTCTACCTCAGAAGCCTCTTGATTTTATGACTTTCCTTAATGTGTGAACAATGCTGTATTTTTGTATTCTTGGCCAATTTAGTAATTATTCCACATAATCCACCCCGTGACTACAGTCACTCAAGCTCCATGATAATCAATACTGATGGGGAATATCACATGTCCTCTTATGGCGAGGGATATCAAGTGCAAATACTTCTTGTGGGGTGATTAAGCGAGTTAAGCTTTTCATCATAATCCAAAGTCTAATATACAAAACAATTGTCAAAGCAAAGCACAATACAGTGAGTACTAGTAGAACAACAACAGGATGGAGCATCTTGTTAAAAAGTCCTGTAGCTGTTGGTGACCATCCAAAGAGGGTGTCCCACCATTCATGTCCACCGTCTCTCTTGACCCTTTCCAGTACATGGTGTATTTCTTCAACATCATGATGGACAGTAATCAGAGTTCTTTGTCCATTTTCTTGGGCCTCTTTCAACAATCGCTTCAATTCATCGTGTTGTAGCAACTTCCTCACTAGTGAGAGATTCATTCCGATAGGGGTAGGCAGCAAATCTCGAATCAATGTGTAATTAGATTGTAGCAATTGAAAAGACGTAACAGGAGCTGAATAACTGAAGTCACATCCAATGATGTTAGTAAAGTTACAAACACAAAGATTTGAGTTATTACTTATATCTACTGCTATGTCATCTACGAATACAAGAGTACAGGGAGACCTCATGCAAACACACCCTTTCCCAATATATACAAGCACAGTTTCTGGGGTTTCATCAGGTTGTATCTCAAAATGACAAACATTCTGGTTGGTGTCAAGACAAATGTCTTGTGCCTTGAGAGTATTACTCTCACAAATGAATCCTTGTTGATCTCGTGAAATGCATGCTTCAACATCAACAGTTTGCCATTTATTCTCGTTTTGTTGTGCCCACACTCTATGCTCTACTGGATGGAGTATAGCTCCATGGTGATTCAACCCCAGTGCGATGATTGGGTATATGGTGTATACTGAGGCATTGCGTATTGTTAAGACAAAAGCTGTGGCTTTGCTCTCAGTGGGATCATAGGTGAAATTAACCAGATACCACCAGGATTGAAATTTTCTCTCAAACTCAATTGAATTATCCCATATTACTTTTCGAATTTCGGTGGGCAAGGTGCCTTCTTCACCTTCCCTTATAATTGCAGCTGTCATAGATTGCATCCACAGTTGGGCTTGGATACAACTAAGGGCCAAGGAAACATTGTTTTGGGTTGTACCAAGTGCATTTGTGATCAGCTGATGGTCTTTTTCACCTGTTTCCTCCCACTGAGGCAATATATTCGATAAAAGCCATTGGTGATTTCCCAATGCTGATAGAGAGGACTGTAGAGGATGTTTTAATTTGTCTAGATCACTAGTAGTTGTGACTAGTTTGTTTGCAAGTATCTCAGCATCTATACTATTTAAGACTCCCAGTCCTTTTCCTAAGATACCAGTCACCTCTCTCTTCAGTCGTTGTGAGGTGGCAACAGTTCGTCTGTCCACGTACAGTTCATTTAAGGTTCCTGTAAGACACAAAAGAAAAGGGAATCTGCTCGGTCTTACTTGACCGACGGGGTTAAAAAGACAGCGAGGTTCACCAGGAATAGTTGTTAAAAACACTCCTGGTCCCCAAGAATCTCCTGCTTCTTCCTCACTCAGCATAATTCTGTCCCCCCCCCTCAGAAGAAACTCGCCACACGTACTCAACAGCTGACTCTTCTGGTCGCCTCGAATATTTCTCCCTTATTTTTGTTAACTCGGTTGGTGTCCATGGAACGGTACGCACAGTGGTGTGAATTTCATCATCGTCATCAACCGCAGTTTCAGTTTTAACCAGAGGACGTAAAGGAAAAACTTGGGATTTCAAAGTAAAAGTCCTTTCCTCCTCATCTTCTTCGTCATCCTCACTATTAGACAAAAAATCTCCGGTCTGGGTTCCGGAATTTGGATAACACATTAACTTACAAATCTGTTGGACCTGGGTCGAGGGCTGCATTTTATCTAAGAGCCCAGTCACCCTTTCCAATAACATTTTAAGTTGGAGATTTTCACTCCCAAGTTGAGCATTCCGGTTTCCTAAACATTCATTCTCGCTCACAAGCTTATCCACTTGAGTTCTTAATTTTTCTCCTGTCTCCTTTTGCAAGGCTAATGATGACTTCAGCACCTCATTCTCCGATTTCAGGGTTGCATATTCTACAGCTGAAATCAGATTAGGAGCAGGGGTTTCTCTAGCTTCTTGTTGTGCACAAGATAAACAGGCGCCTAACACAGCACAAATCACACCCTTGCCTTTCCCCGCTCTGAGCTTCTGTGAAACCCGACACTCTTCAATACGTTCCAACACTTTCTCTTCATCCTTCCAAAATTTTTAGGCCCACTCCTTCCCAGCCTGGGAAGGGGCACAATCATATTTTTGCAGCAGTTTATCCATGGCAATCCCACCGGACTACGCCAAATTCTGTTGCGTGAAACGGGGCCAAGTGGTTTTGGCAGAAGATAAACCCCCTTGCGTTCTAACACTCCTCACCGAGGTGGGAGGCTAGGTGCGGCTAGGTTTAAATTCTGAGTGATGCCCAATTCAGCACTATCAGTCCAATCCCGTTTAATATGTATTAAACTACTACGATTTGGATACACTAATAGTGGACTGCACCTTCAGTCTAGTCATACTCCTGAACTAGCACGGCCTCTCTGTAGTTTTGGTCGCGTTCAGTGAGAAAGCGAAACGACTAGCTACTTAAACAGTGCAGTTTATTTAAACAACAGATATACAGGTTCTTTAGGATTGCCGGTGATAAATACACTGTCTGCAAAGCACGTGCAAATAAAGATATTGCTAAGTATACAAACGCGCGACAAAATTATAAACGATACAGCCTGGCTATAAACGTAGGGTAGAGATTCTCTAGAGAAATTTCTAAGTCCCCGAGAAAGCGCTCGGTGTAATCGAAGTCTTACCCAAAGGCGTCCCTATGGGGGGGAAGAGAGGCTCAGCCCGTCGACTGATCCCGGAAATCAGCGGCGGAATTCTTCGCGATGGTGTCTTCCCTGACATCCCCTCTCTCTTGGGCTATTTTTATATTATTTTTTTATCTTCAAAGTGGAGTTTGAGTGACTTTAGTCATACATACTTTTATTATGATTAATGTATTCAAGGAGGAGTGTTCACACCTCGGGGGCGGATAGCCTCCGGGATGGAGGTGTGTTTTGGTACATTGTGGTGAGCAAAGTTCGCACAAAAGGACAGCATTTCATCAACATTTGACGAAATGTTGGCTCGGGTAGCATGTAGGCCGCTTATCAGTTCCGTAGTACCATCTCGTCCCCATATCTGCTATTCGTCACAAGGGAAGGCCACGGAACAAGCGTGTTCCGTTCCATCCCTCGTGTAGTTTCGCAAACAACCTTGTACAGGGAATCACAGATGTTGCATTCTTCGTGTGCTAGCTGCGGCTGTATTCTACCTCAGAAGCCTCTTGATTTTATGACTTTCCTTAATGTGTGAACAATGCTGTATTTTTGTATTCTTGGCCAATTTAGTAATTATTCCACATAATCCACCCCGTGACTACAGTCACTCAAGCTCCATGATAATCAATACTGATGGGGAATATCACATGTCCTCTTATGGCGAGGGATATCAAGTGCAAATACTTCTTGTGGGGTGATTAAGCGAGTTAAGCTTTTCATCATAATCCAAAGTCTAATATACAAAACAATTGTCAAAGCAAAGCACAATACAGTGAGTACTAGTAGAACAACAACAGGATGGAGCATCTTGTTAAAAAGTCCTGTAGCTGTTGGTGACCATCCAAAGAGGGTGTCCCACCATTCATGTCCACCGTCTCTCTTGACCCTTTCCAGTACATGGTGTATTTCTTCAACATCATGATGGACAGTAATCAGAGTTCTTTGTCCATTTTCTTGGGCCTCTTTCAACAATCGCTTCAATTCATCGTGTTGTAGCAACTTCCTCACTAGTGAGAGATTCATTCCGATAGGGGTAGGCAGCAAATCTCGAATCAATGTGTAATTAGATTGTAGCAATTGAAAAGACGTAACAGGAGCTGAATAACTGAAGTCACATCCAATGATGTTAGTAAAGTTACAAACACAAAGGTTTGAGTTATTACTTATATCTACTGCTATGTCATCTACGAATACAAGAGTACAGGGAGACCTCATGCAAACACACCCTTTCCCAATATATACAAGCACAGTTTCTGGGGTTTCATCAGGTTGTATCTCGAAATGACAAACATTCTGGTTGGTGTCAAGACAAATGTCTTGTGCCTTGAGAGTATTACTCTCACAAATGAATCCTTGTTGATCTCGTGAAATGCATGCTTCAACATCAACAGTTTGCCATTTATTCTCGTTTTGTTGTGCCCACACTCTATGCTCTACTGGATGGAGTATAGCTCCATGGTGATTCAACCCCAGTGCGATGATTGGGTATATGGTGTATACTGAGGCATTGCGTATTGTTAAGACAAAAGCTGTGGCTTTGCTCTCAGTGGGATCATAGGTGAAATTAACCAGATACCACCAGGATTGAAATTTTCTCTCAAACTCAATTGAATTATCCCATATTACTTTTCGAATTTCGGTGGGCAAGGTGCCTTCTTCACCTTCCCTTATAATTGCAGCTGTCATAGATTGCATCCACAGTTGGGCTTGGATACAACTAAGGGCCAAGGAAACATTGTTTTGGGTTGTACCAAGTGCATTTGTGATCAGCTGATGGTCTTTTTCACCTGTTTCCTCCCACTGAGGCAATATATTCGATAAAAGCCATTGGTGATTTCCCAATGCTGATAGAGAGGACTGTAGAGGATGTTTTAATTTGTCTAGATCACTAGTAGTTGTGACTAGTTTGTTTGCAAGTATCTCAGCATCTATACTATTTAAGACTCCCAGTCCTGTTCCTAAGATACCAGTCACCTCTCTCTTCAGTCGTTGTGAGGTGGCAACAGTTCGTCTGTCCACGTACAGTTCATTTAAGGTTCCTGTAAGACACAAAAGAAAAGGGAATCTGCTCGGTCTTACTTGACCGACGGGGTTAAAAAGACAGCGAGGTTCACCAGGAATAGTTGTTAAAAACACTCCTGGTCCCCAAGAATCTCCTGCTTCTTCCTCACTCAGCATAATTCTGTCCCCCCCCTCAGAAGAAACTCGCCACACGTACTCAACAGCTGACTCTTCTGGTCGCCTCGAATATTTCTCCCTTATTTTTGTTAACTCGGTTGGTGTCCATGGAACGGTACGCACAGTGGTGTGAATTTCATCATCGTCATCAACCGCAGTTTCAGTTTTAACCAGAGGACGTAAAGGAAAAACTTGGGATTTCAAAGTAAAAGTCCTTTCCTCCTCATCTTCTTCGTCATCCTCACTATTAGACAAAAAATCTCCGGTCTGGGTTCCGGAATTTGGATAACACATTAACTTACAAATCTGTTGGACCTGGGTCGAGGGCTGCATTTTATCTAAGAGCCCAGTCACCCTTTCCAATAACATTTTAAGTTGGAGATTTTCACTCCCAAGTTGAGCATTCCGGTTTCCTAAACATTCATTCTCGCTCACAAGCTTATCCACTTGAGTTCTTAATTTTTCTCCTGTCTCCTTTTGCAAGGCTAATGATGACTTCAGCACCTCATTCTCCGATTTCAGGGTTGCATATTCTACAGCTGAAATCAGATTAGGAGCAGGGGTTTCTCTAGCTTCTTGTTGTGCACAAGATAAACAGGCGCCTAACACAGCACAAATCACACCCTTGCCTTTCCCCGCTCTGAGCTTCTGTGAAACCCGACACTCTTCAATACGTTCCAACACTTTCTCTTCATCCTTCCAAAATTTTTAGGCCCACTCCTTCCCAGCCTGGGAAGGGGCACAATCATATTTTTGCAGCAGTTTATCCATGGCAATCCCGCCGGACTACGCCAAATTCTGTTGCGTGAAATGGGGCCAAGTGGTTTTGGCAGAAGATAAACCCCCTTGCGTTCTAACACTCCTCACCGAGGTGGGAGGCTAGGTGCGGCTAGGTTTAAATTCTGAGTGATGCCCAATTCAGCACTATCAGTCCAATCCCGTTTAATATGTATTAAACTACTACGATTTGGATACACTAATAGTGGACTGCACCTTCAGTCTAGTCATACTCCTGAACTAGCACGGCCTCTCTGTAGTTTTGGTCGCGTTCAGTGAGAAAGCGAAACGACTAGCTACTTAAACAGTGCAGTTTATTTAAACAACAGATATACAGGTTCTTTAGGATTGCCGGTGATAAATACACTGTCTGCAAAGCACGTGCAAATAAAGATATTGCTAAGTATACAAACGCGCGACAAAATTATAAACGATACAGTCTGGCTATAAACGTAGGGTAGAGATTCTCTAGAGAAATTTCTAAGTCCCCGAGAAAGCGCTCGGTGTAATCGAAGTCTTACCCAAAGGCGTCCCTATGGGGGGGAAGAGAGGCTCAGCCCGTCGACTGATCCCGGAAATCAGCGGCGGAATTCTTCGCGATGGTGTCTTCCCTGACATCCCCTCTCTCTTGGGCTATTTTTATATCATTTTTTTATCTTCAAAGTGGAGTTTGAGTGACTTTAGTCATACATACTTTTATTATGATTAATGTATTCAAGGAGGAGTGTTCACACCTCGGGGGCGGATAGCCTCCGGGATGGAGGTGTGTTTTGGTACATTGTGGTGAGCAAAGTTCGCACAAAAGGACAGCATTTCATCAACATTTGACGAAATGTTGGCTCGGGTAGCGTGTAGGCCGCTTATCAGTTCCGTAGTACCATCTCGTCCCCATATCTGCTATTCGTCACAAGGGAAGGCCACGGAACAAGCGTGTTCCGTTCCATCCCTCGTGTAGTTTCGCAAACAACCTTGTACAGGGAATCACAGATGTTGCATTCTTCGTGTGCTAGCTGCGGCTGTATTCTACCTCAGAAGCCTCTTGATTTTATGACTTTCCTTAATGTGTGAACAATGCTGTATTTTTGTATTCTTGGCCAATTTAGTAATTATTCCACACACTGCAGCTCTGAAGAGAATGTTAGCAAAGAGGTAATCGGGACAGTGAAAACAGTACTCAAAGACAGGGAGAGCAAGCTCTACATTACTCTCTTGGCACTTTCGATGCGGGACATACAGCGAGATGTTTGCTGCTTTTGCGTTTGGCTGTTGGGAGATTTACAGCACAAAGATATCTAGTTGATTTGAAGCAGTTCTGAGAAAGTCTAAACATAATCCCCACTTTTCCCTCCTGGCACTTTCCATGTGGGAGATATAGCACGATGTATATTTGTTTGGAGGACAACTCAATGGACAGTGTAGGGAGAAAAGTTCCTGGCTCCTTGAATGCCGTTCCTGGAGACACTGCGATCAATGAGGGAGATATGTCAACACGTGTGTTGGTTTTGAGGACGGCTCTCTGGAGAGTCTTAGCAAAGACGTCACACGGATAATCAGAGCAATTCTCAGAGACACTGAGAACAACCATACAATTCACTTTTGGCCCTTTGCGTGTTTTACGTATAACAAGACGTTTATGGATTTTGAGGAGAACTCCTCGAGGGTGTAGGCACAAAAGTTGGTGGCACACTGAATGCCGTTATTGGAGACACTGAGAAACAAGCCCTACAATTCCCTCCTGGCTCTTTCCATGTTGGAGGTAGAGCAAGAAGATTGCTGGTTGGTTTTGCGCCTAGCTCTATGGCGAGAGTAGGCAGAGACATAATTAGGTGACTTGAAGCAGTTCCTATCGAGTCCAAGAACAGTCCCCACCTTTCCCTGCTGGCAGTTTCCATGTGGACATATGTCTTGATATGTGCTTTGCTTTTGAGCACAACTCTCTCTCGAGAGAATGTTAGCAAAGAGGTAACGGGGAGAGTAGAAAGCAGTACTCAAAGACAGGGAGAACAAGATCTACATTTCCCACCTGGCACTTCCCATGTAGGAGATATAGCAGGATGTATACTGGTTTTGAGGACAACTCAATGGACAATGAAGGGAGAAAAGTTCCTGGCTCATTGAATGCCGTTTCTGGAGACCCTGCGATCAATGTGGGAGATATGTCAACACGTGTGTTGCTTTTGAGGACGGCTCTCTGGAGAGTCTTAGCAAAGAGGTCACACGGATAATCAGAGCAATTCTCAGAGACACTGAGAACAAGATCGACAATTCGCTCTTGGCACTTTCCCTGTAGGAGATACCGCAAGAGGTTTCTGTATATTGGGCACAGCACTCTGCAGGCTGTTAGCAGAGACTTTCCCGGGAAACTAAAACCCGACATCAGAGACACTGAGAAGAAGCCCCAATGTTCCTTCCAGTCATTTTCAGTGTGGGTGCCTTCTCCACGTGGTTCCTGGTTTCACTGCAGCTCTGAAGAGAATGTTAGCAAAGAGGTAACCGGGACAGTGAAAACAGTACTCAAAGACAGGGAGAGCAAGCTCTCTCTTGGCACTTTGGATGTGGGACATACAGCGAGATGTTTGCTGCTTTTACATTTGGCTGTTGGGAGATTTACAGCACAAAGATATCTAGTTGATTTGAAGCAGTTCTGAGAAAGTCTAAACATAATCCCCACTTTTCCCTCCTGGCATTTTCCATGTGGGAGATATAGCAGGATGTATATTGGTTTTAAGGAACTGTCCCCGGACAGTGTGGGCAGAAAAGTTCCTGGCTCCTTGAATGCCGTTCCTGGAGACACTGCGATCAATGAGGGAGATATGTCAAGATGTGTGTTGCTTTTGAGGACGTCTCTCTGGAGAGTCTTAGCAAAGAGGTCACACGGATAATCAGAGCAATTCTCAGAGACACTGAGACCAAGCTCCACAATTCCTCCTGGCACTTTCCCTGTAGGAGATACCGCAAGACGTTTCTGTATATTGGGCACAGCGCTCTGCAGGGTGTTAGCAGAGACTTTCCCGGCACAGTGAAACCCTATGTCAGAGACACTGAGAAGAAGCCCCAACGTTCCTTCCAGTCATTTTCAGTGTGGGTGCCTTCTCCACGTGGTTCCTGGTTTCACTGTGTTGCGTGAAACGGGGCCAAGCGGTTTTGGCAGAAGATAAACCCCCTTGCGTTCTAACACTCCTCACCGAGGTGGGAGGCTAGGTGCGGCTAGGTTTAAATTCTGAGTGATGCCCAATTCAGCACTATCAGTCCAATCGCGTTTAATATGTATTAAACTACTACGATTTGGATACACTAATAGTGGACTGCACCTTCAGTCTAGTCGTACTCCTGAACTAGCACGGCCTCTCTGTAGTTTTGGTCGCGTTCAGTGAGAAAGCGAAACGACTAGCTACTTAAACAGTGCAGTTTATTTAAACAACAGATATACAGGTTCTTTAGGATTGCCGGTGATAAATACACTGTCTGCAAAGCACGTGCAAATAAAGATATTGCTAAGTATACAAACGCGCGACAAAATTATAAACGATACAGTCTGGCTATAAACGTAGGGTAGAGATTCTCTAGAGAAATTTCTAAGTCCCCGAGAAAGCGCTCGGTGTAATCGAAGTCTTACCCAAAGGCGTCCCTATGGGGGGGAAGAGAGGCTCAGCCCGTCGACTGATCCCAGAAATCAGCGGCGGAATTCTTCGCGATGGTGTCTTCCCTGACATCCCCTCTCTCTTGGGCTATTTTTATATTATTTTTTTATCTTCAAAGTGGAGTTTGAGTGACTTTAGTCATACATACTTTTATTATGATTAATGTATTCAAGGAGGAGTGTTCACACCTCGGGGGCGGATAGCCTCCGGGATGGAGGTGTGTTTTGGTACATTGTGGTGAGCAAAGTTCGCACAAAAGGACAGCATTTCATCAACATTTGACGAAATGTTGGCTCGGGTAGCGTGTAGGCCGCTTATCAGTTCCGTAGTACCATCTCGTCCCCATATCTGCTATTCGTCACAAGGGAAGGCCACGGAACAAGCGTGTTCCGTTCCATCCCTCGTGTAGTTTCGCAAACAACCTTGTACAGGGAATCACAGATGTTGCATTCTTCGTGTGCTAGCTGCGGCTGTATTCTACCTCAGAAGCCTCTTGATTTTATGACTTTCCTTAATGTGTGAACAATGCTGTATTTTTGTATTCTTGGCCAATTTAGTAATTATTCCACATAATCCACCCCGTGACTACAGTCACTCAAGCTCCATGATAATCAATACTGATGGGGAATATCACATGTCCTCTTATGGCGAGGGATATCAAGTGCAAATACTTCTTGTGGGGTGATTAAGCGAGTTAAGCTTTTCATCATAATCCAAAGTCTAATATACAAAACAATTGTCAAAGCAAAGCACAATACAGTGAGTACTAGTAGAACAACAACAGGATGGAGCATCTTGTTAAAAAGTCCTGTAGCTGTTGGTGACCATCCAAAGAGGGTGTCCCACCATTCATGTCCACCGTCTCTCTTGACCCTTTCCAGTACATGGTGTATTTCTTCAACATCATGATGGACAGTAATCAGAGTTCTTTGTCCATTTTCTTGGGCCTCTTTCAACAATCGCTTCAATTCATCGTGTTGTAGCAACTTCCTCACTAGTGAGAGATTCATTCCGATAGGGGTAGGCAGCAAATCTCGAATCAATGTGTAATTAGATTGTAGCAATTGAAAAGACGTAACAGGAGCTGAATAACTGAAGTCACATCCAATGATGTTAGTAAAGTTACAAACACAAAGGTTTGAGTTATTACTTATATCTACTGCTATGTCATCTACGAATACAAGAGTACAGGGAGACCTCATGCAAACACACCCTTTCCCAATATATACAAGCACAGTTTCTGGGGTTTCATCAGGTTGTATCTCGAAATGACAAACATTCTGGTTGGTGTCAAGACAAATGTCTTGTGCCTTGAGAGTATTACTCTCACAAATGAATCCTTGTTGATCTCGTGAAATGCATGCTTCAACATCAACAGTTTGCCATTTATTCTCGTTTTGTTGTGCCCACACTCTATGCTCTACTGGATGGAGTATAGCTCCATGGTGATTCAACCCCAGTGCGATGATTGGGTATATGGTGTATACTGAGGCATTGCGTATTGTTAAGACAAAAGCTGTGGCTTTGCTCTCAGTGGGATCATAGGTGAAATTAACCAGATACCACCAGGATTGAAATTTTCTCTCAAACTCAATTGAATTATCCCATATTACTTTTCGAATTTCGGTGGGCAAGGTGCCTTCTTCACCTTCCCTTATAATTGCAGCTGTCATAGATTGCATCCACAGTTGGGCTTGGATACAACTAAGGGCCAAGGAAACATTGTTTTGGGTTGTACCAAGTGCATTTGTGATCAGCTGATGGTCTTTTTCACCTGTTTCCTCCCACTGAGGCAATATATTCGATAAAAGCCATTGGTGATTTCCCAATGCTGATAGAGAGGACTGTAGAGGATGTTTTAATTTGTCTAGATCACTAGTAGTTGTGACTAGTTTGTTTGCAAGTATCTCAGCATCTATACTATTTAAGACTCCCAGTCCTGTTCCTAAGATACCAGTCACCTCTCTCTTCAGTCGTTGTGAGGTGGCAACAGTTCGTCTGTCCACGTACAGTTCATTTAAGGTTCCTGTAAGACACAAAAGAAAAGGGAATCTGCTCGGTCTTACTTGACCGACGGGGTTAAAAAGACAGCGAGGTTCACCAGGAATAGTTGTTAAAAACACTCCTGGTCCCCAAGAATCTCCTGCTTCTTCCTCACTCAGCATAATTCTGTCCCCCCCCTCAGAAGAAACTCGCCACACGTACTCAACAGCTGACTCTTCTGGTCGCCTCGAATATTTCTCCCTTATTTTTGTTAACTCGGTTGGTGTCCATGGAACGGTACGCACAGTGGTGTGAATTTCATCATCGTCATCAACCGCAGTTTCAGTTTTAACCAGAGGACGTAAAGGAAAAACTTGGGATTTCAAAGTAAAAGTCCTTTCCTCCTCATCTTCTTCGTCATCCTCACTATTAGACAAAAAATCTCCGGTCTGGGTTCCGGAATTTGGATAACACATTAACTTACGAATCTGTTGGACCTGGGTCGAGGGCTGCATTTTATCTAAGAGCCCAGTCACCCTTTCCAATAACATTTTAAGTTGGAGATTTTCACTCCCAAGTTGAGCATTCCGGTTTCCTAAACATTCATTCTCGCTCACAAGCTTATCCACTTGAGTTCTTAATTTTTCTCCTGTCTCCTTTTGCAAGGCTAATGATGACTTCAGCACCTCATTCTCCGATTTCAGGGTTGCATATTCTACAGCTGAAATCAGATTAGGAGCAGGGGTTTCTCTAGCTTCTTGTTGTGCACAAGATAAACAGGCGCCTAACACAGCACAAATCACACCCTTGCCTTTCCCCGCTCTGAGCTTCTGTGAAACCCGACACTCTTCAATACGTTCCAACACTTTCTCTTCATCCTTCCAAAATTTTTGGGCCCACTCCTTCCCAGCCTGGGAAGGGGCACAATCATATTTTTGCAGCAGTTTATCCATGGCAATCCCGCCAGACTACGCCAAATTCTGTTGCGTGAAACGGGGCCAAGCGGTTTTGGCAGAAGATAAACCCCCTTGCGTTCTAACACTCCTCACCAAGGTGGGAGGCTAGGTGCGGCTAGGTTTAAATTCTGAGTGATGCCCAATTCAGCACTATCAGTCCAATCCCGTTTAATATGTATTAAACTACTACGATTTGGATACACTAATAGTGGACTGCACCTTCAGTCTAGTCATACTCCTGAACTAGCACGGCCTCTCTGTAGTTTTGGTCGCGTTCAGTGAGAAAGCGAAACGACTAGCTACTTAAACAGTGCAGTTTATTTAAACAACAGATATACAGGTTCTTTAGGATTGCCGGTGATAAATACACTGTCTGCAAAGCACGTGCAAATAAAGATATTGCTAAGTATACAAACGCGCGACAAAATTATAAACGATACAGTCTGGCTATAAATGTAGGGTAGAGATTCTCTAGAGAAATTTCTAAGTCCCCGAGAAAGCGCTCGGTGTAATCGAAGTCTTACCCAAAGGCGTCCCTATGGGGGGGAAGAGAGGCTCAGCCCGTCGACTGATCCCGGAAATCAGCGGCGGAATTCTTCGCGATGGTGTCTTCCCTGACATCCCCTCTCTCTTGGGCTATTTTTATATTATTTTTTTATCTTCAAAGTGGAGTTTGAGTGACTTTAGTCATACATACTTTTATTATGATTAATGTATTCAAGGAGGAGTGTTCACACCTCGGGGGCGGATAGCCTCCCGGATGGAGGTGTGTTTTGGTACATTGTGGTGAGCAAAGTTCGCACAAAAGGACAGCATTTCATCAACATTTGACGAAATGTTGGCTCGGGTAGCGTGTAGGCCGCTTATCAGTTCCGTAGTACCATCTCGTCCCCATATCTGCTATTCGTCACAAGGGAAGGCCACGGAACAAGCGTGTTCCGTTCCATCCCTCGTGTAGTTTCGCAAACAACCTTGTACAGGGAATCACAGATGTTGCATTCTTCGTGTGCTAGCTGCGGCTGTATTCTACCTCAGAAGCCTCTTGATTTTATGACTTTCCTTAATGTGTGAACAATGCTGTATTTTTGTATTCTTGGCCAATTTAGTAATTATTCCACACACTGCAGCTCTGAAGAGAATGTTAGCAAAGAGGTAATCGGGACAGTGAAAACAGTACTCAAAGACAGGGAGAGCAAGCTCTACATTACTCTCTTGGCACTTTCGATGCGGGACATACAGCGAGATGTTTGCTGCTTTTGCGTTTGGCTGTTGGGAGATTTACAGCACAAAGATATCTAGTTGATTTGAAGCAGTTCTGAGAAAGTCTAAACATAATCCCCACTTTTCCCTCCTGGCACTTTCCATGTGGGAGATATAGCACGATGTATATTTGTTTGGAGGACAACTCAATGGACAGTGTAGGGAGAAAAGTTCCTGGCTCATTGAATGCCGTTCCTGGAGACACTGCGATCAATGAGGGAGATATGTCAACACGTGTGTTGGTTTTGAGGACGGCTCTCTGGAGAGTCTTAGCAAAGACGTCACACGGATAATCAGAGCAATTCTCAGAGACACTGAGAACAACCATACAATTCACTTTTGGCCCTTTGCGTGTTTTACGTATAACAAGACGTTTATGGATTTTGAGGAGAACTCCTTGAGGGTGTAGGCACAAAAGTTGGTGGCACACTGAATGCCGTTATTGGAGACACTGAGAAACAAGCCCTACAATTCCCTCCTGGCTCTTTCCATGTTGGAGGTAGAGCAAGAAGATTGCTGGTTGGTTTTGCGCCTAGCTCTATGGCGAGAGTAGGCAGAGACATAATTAGGTGACTTGAAGCAGTTCCTATCGAGTCCAAGAACAGTCCCCACCTTTCCCTGCTGGCAGTTTCCATGTGGACATATGTCTTGATATGTGCTTTGCTTTTGAGCACAACTCTCTCTCGAGAGAATGTTAGCAAAGAGGTAACGGGGAGAGTAGAAAGCAGTACTCAAAGACAGGGAGAACAAGATCTACATTTCCCACCTGGCACTTCCCATGTAGGAGATATAGCAGGATGTATACTGGTTTTGAGGACAACTGAATGGACAATGAAGGGAGAAAAGTTCCTGGCTCATTGAATGCCGTTTCTGGAGACCCTGCGATCAATGTGGGAGATATGTCAACACGTGTGTTGCTTTTGAGGACGGCTCTCTGGAGAGTCTTAGCAAAGAGGTCACACGGATAATCAGAGCAATTCTCAGAGACACTGAGAACAAGATCGACAATTCGCTCTTGGCACTTTCCCTGTAGGAGATACCGCAAGAGGTTTCTGTATATTGGGCACAGCACTCTGCAGGGTGTTAGCAGAGACTTTCCCGGGAAACTAAAACCCGACATCAGAGACACTGAGAAGAAGCCCCAATGTTCCTTCCAGTCATTTTCAGTGTGGGTGCCTTCTCCACGTGGTTCCTGGTTTCACTGCAGCTCTGAAGAGAATGTTAGCAAAGAGGTAACCGGGACAGTGAAAACAGTACTCAAAGACAGGGAGAGCAAGCTCTCTCTTGGCACTTTGGATGTGGGACATACAGCGAGATGTTTGCTGCTTTTACATTTGGCTGTTGGGAGATTTACAGCACAAAGATATCTAGTTGATTTGAAGCAGTTCTGAGAAAGTCTAAACATAATCCCCACTTTTCCCTCCTGGCATTTTCCATGTGGGAGATATAGCAGGATGTATATTGGTTTTAAGGAACTGTCCCCGGACAGTGTGGGCAGAAAAGTTCCTGGCTCCTTGAATGCCGTTCCTGGAGACACTGCGATCAATGAGGGAGATATGTCAAGATGTGTGTTGCTTTTGAGGACGTCTCTCTGGAGAGTCTTAGCAAAGAGGTCACACGGATAATCAGAGCAATTCTCAGAGACACTGAGACCAAGCTCCACAATTCCTCCTGGCACTTTCCCTGTAGGAGATACTGCAAGACGTTTCTGTATATTGGGCACAGCGCTCTGCAGGCTGTTAGCAGAGACTTTCCCGGCACAGTGAAACCCTATGTCAGAGACACTGAGAAGAAGCCCCAACGTTCCTTCCCTGGAGATTGGTCCCACGCCCAAAGAGCCAGCAGGGAAAACTATGCCTTGTTCTAAAGCTCTTTTGGAACCGCTTGCATAGCCCCACAGACCTGGGGGCTGCAGGCTTTCCTGCTGCCTTCAGCCTCAAAACCCCCTTTCCCACTTGGCGCCACGCCAGCCTCCAAAATATCCATATGTCTGGAGACTGGTCCCACGCCCAAAGAGCCAGCAGGGAAAACTGTGCCTTGTTCTAAAGCTCTTTGGGAAGCACTTGTGTGGCCCCACAGACCTGCGGGCTGCAGGCTTTCCTGCTGCCTTCAGCCTCAAAACCACCCTTTCCCACTTGCCGCCGCGCCAGGCACAAAAATGGCCATATGTCTGGAGGTTGGTCCCACGCCCAAAGATGTCGTAGGTCTCTGGGCAATGCAAGCGTCTTAGCAGAGATGTAGCCGGGGTCATGAGAACAATTCTGAGAGACACTGGGAACAAGCCCTAGAATTCCCTCCTGGCACTCTCCATGTTGGAGACACAGCAAGATGATTTTTTGATTGTTTTGCACCTATCTCTTTGAAGAATCTAGCCAAGGAGATAACTAGGTGACTTGAAGCAGATCCTATCGAGTCTAAGAGCAGTCCCCATTTTTCCCTGCTGGCACTTTCCATGTGGGAGATATGTCAAGATGTGTGTTGGTTTTGAGGGCAACTCCCTGGAGAGAATGTTAGCAAAGACTTAACCAGGAGAGTAGAAAGCAGTATTCAAAGATAGGCAGAGCAAGTCCTATATTTCCCTCCTGACACTTTCCATTTAGGACATATAGCAGGATGCTTATTGGTTTTGAGGAAATCTCCCTGGAGACTGTAGGCAGGAAAGTTTCTGGCACATTGAATGCCATTCTTGGAGGCACTGCGATGAATTCCTGCAATTCTCTCCTGGCACTTTACATGTTGGAGATAGCGCAAGATTTTTGTGTATATAGGGCACAGCGCTCTGCAGGGTGAGAGACACTGAGAAAAAGATCGACAATTCCCTCCTGGCACTTTCCTTGTAGGAGATACCGCAAGACGTTTCTGTATATTGGGCACTGCGCTCTGCAGGCTGTTAGCAGAGACTTTCCCGGCACAGTGAAACCCTATGTCAGAGACACTGAGAAGAAGCCCCAATGTTCCCTCCAGGCACTTTCAGTGTGGGTGCCTTCTCCACGTGGTTCCCGGTTTCACTGCAGCTCTGAAGAGAATGTTAGCAAAGAGGTAACCGGGACAGTGAAAACAGTACTCAAAGACAGGGAGAGCAAGCTCTCTCTTGGCACTTTGGATGTGGGACATACAGCGAGATGTTTGCTGCTTTTACATTTGGCTGTTGGGAGATTTACAGCACAAAGATATCTAGTTGATTTGAAGCAGTTCTGAGAAAGTCTAAACATAATCCCCACTTTTCCCTCCTGGCATTTTCCATGTGGGAGATATAGCAGGATGTATATTGGTTTTAAGGAACTGTCCCCGGACAGTGTGGGCAGAAAAGTTCCTGGCTCCTTGAATGCCGTTCCTGGAGACACTGCGATCAATGAGGGAGATATGTCAACACGTGTGTTGCTTTTGAGGACGGCTCTCTGGAGAGTCTTAGCAAAGAGGTCACACGGATAATCAGAGCAATTCTCAGAGACACTGAGACCAAGCTCCACAATTCCTCCTGGCACTTTCCCTGTAGGAGATACCGCAAGACGTTTCTGTATATTGGGCACAGCGCTCTGCAGGGTGTTAGCAGAGACTTTCCCGGCACAGTGAAACCCTATGTCAGAGACACTGAGAAGAAGCCCCAACGTTCCTTCCCTGGAGATTGGTCCCACGCCCAAAGAGCCAGCAGGGAAAACTATGCCTTGTTCTAAAGCTCTTTTGGAACCGCTTGCATAGCCCCACAGACCTGGGGGCTGCAGGCTTTCCTGCTGCCTTCAGCCTCAAAACCCCCTTCCCCACTTGGCGCCACGCCAGGCACAAAAATGGCCATATGTCTGGAGATTGGTCCCACGCCCAAAGAGCCAGCAGGGAAAACTGTGCCTTGTTCTAAAGCTCTTTGGGAACCACTTGCGTGGCCCCACAGACCTGCGGGCTGCAGGCTTTCCTGCTGCCTTCAGCCTCAAAACCACCCTTTCCCACTTGCCGCCGCGCCAGGCACAAAAATGGCCATATGTCTGGAGGTTGGTCCCACGCCCAAAGATGTCGTAGGTCTCTGGGCAATGCAAGCGTCTTAGCAGAGATGTAGCCGGGGTCATGAGAACAATTCTGAGAGACACTGGGAACAAGCCCTAGAATTCCCTCCTGGCACTCTCCATGTTGGAGACACAGCAAGATGATTTTTTGATTGTTTTGCACCTATCTCTTTGAAGAATCTAGCCAAGGAGATAACTAGGTGACTTGAAGCAGATCCTATCGAGTCCAAGAGCAGTCCCCATTTTTCCCTGCTGGCACTTTCCATGTGGGAGATATGTCAAGATGTGTGTTGGTTTTGAGGGCAACTCCCTGGAGAGAATGTTAGCAAAGACTTAACCAGGAGAGTAGAAAGCAGTATTCAAAGATAGGCAGAGCAAGTCCTATATTTCCCTCCTGACACTTTCCATTTAGGACATATAGCAGGATGCTTATTGGTTTTGAGGAAATCTCCCTGGAGACTGTAGGCAGGAAAGTTTCTGGCACATTGAATGCCATTCTTGGAGGCACTGCGATGAATTCCTGCAATTCTCTCCTGGCACTTTACATGTTGGAGATAGCGCAAGATTTTTGTGTATATAGGGCACAGCGCTCTGCAGGGTGAGAGACACTGAGAAAAAGATCGACAATTCCCTCCTGGCACTTTCCTTGTAGGAGATACCGCAAGACGTTTCTGTATATTGGGCACTGCGCTCTGCAGGCTGTTAGCAGAGACTTTCCCAGCACAGTGAAACCCTATGTCAGAGACACTGAGAAGAAGCCCCAATGTTCCCTCCAGGCACTTTCAGTGTGGGTGCCTTCTCCACGTGGTTCCCGGTTTCACTGCAGCTCTGAAGAGAATGTTAGCAAAGAGGTAACTGGGACAGTGAAAACAGTACTCAAAGACAGGGAGAGCAAGCTCTCTCTTGGCACTTTGGATGTGGGACATACAGCGAGATGTTTGCTGCTTTTACATTTGGCTGTTGGGAGATTTACAGCACAAAGATATCTAGTTGATTTGAAGCAGTTCTGAGAAAGTCTAAACATAATCCCCACTTTTCCCTCCTGGCATTTTCCATGTGGGAGATATAGCAGGATGTATATTGGTTTTAAGGAACTGTCCCCGGACAGTGTGGGCAGAAAAGTTCCTGGCTCCTTGAATGCCGTTCCTGGAGACACTGCGATCAATGAGGGAGATATGTCAAGATGTGTGTTGCTTTTGAGGACGTCTCTCTGGAGAGTCTTAGCAAAGAGGTCACACGGATAATCAGAGCAATTCTCAGAGACACTGAGACCAAGCTCCACAATTCCTCCTGGCACTTTCCCTGTAGGAGATACCGCAAGACGTTTCTGTATATTGGGCACAGCGCTCTGCAGGGTGTTAGCAGAGACTTTCCCGGCACAGTGAAACCCTATGTCAGAGACACTGAGAAGAAGCCCCAACGTTCCTTCCCTGGAGATTGGTCCCACGCCCAAAGAGCCAGCAGGGAAAACTGTGCCTTGTTCTAAAGCTCTTTGGGAACCACTTGCGTGGCCCCACAGACCTGCGGGCTGCAGGCTTTCCTGCTGCCTTCAGCCTCAAAACCACCCTTTCCCACTTGCCGCCGCGCCAGGCACAAAAATGGCCATATGTCTGGAGGTTGGTCCCACGCCCAAAGATGTCGTAGGTCTCTGGGCAATGCAAGCGTCTTAGCAGAGATGTAGCCGGGGTCATGAGAACAATTCTGAGAGACACTGGGAACAAGCCCTAGAATTCCCTCCTTGCACTCTCCATGTTGGAGACACAGCAAGATGATTTTTTGATTGTTTTGCACCTATCTCTTTGAAGAATCTAGCCAAGGAGATAACTAGGTGACTTGAAGCAGATCCTATCGAGTCTAAGAGCAGTCCCCATTTTTCCCTGCTGGCACTTTCCATGTGGGAGATATGTCAAGATGTGTGTTGGTTTTGAGGGCAACTCCCTGGAGAGAATGTTAGCAAAGACTTAACCAGGAGAGTAGAAAGCAGTATTCAAAGATAGGCAGAGCAAGTCCTATATTTCCCTCCTGACACTTTCCATTTAGGACATATAGCAGGATGCTTATTGGTTTTGAGGAAATCTCCCTGGAGACTGTAGGCAGGAAAGTTTCTGGCACATTGAATGCCATTCTTGGAGGCACTGCGATGAATTCCTGCAATTCTCTCCTGGCACTTTACATGTTGGAGATAGCGCAAGATTTTTGTGTATATAGGGCACAGCGCTCTGCAGGGTGAGAGACACTGAGAAAAAGATCGACAATTCCCTCCTGGCACTTTCCTTGTAGGAGATACCGCAAGACGTTTCTGTATATTGGGCACTGCGCTCTGCAGGCTGTTAGCAGAGACTTTCCCGGCACAGTGAAACCCTATGTCAGAGACACTGAGAAGAAGCCCCAATGTTCCCTCCAGGCACTTTCAGTGTGGGTGCCTTCTCCACGTGGTTCCTGGTTTCACTGCAGCTCTGAAGAGAATGTTAGCAAAGAGGTAACCGGGACAGTGAAAACAGTACTCAAAGACAGGGAGAGCAAGCTCTCTCTTGGCACTTTGGATGTGGGACATACAGCGAGATGTTTGCTGCTTTTACATTTGGCTGTTGGGAGATTTACAGCACAAAGATATCTAGTTGATTTGAAGCAGTTCTGAGAAAGTCTAAACATAATCCCCACTTTTCCCTCCTGGCATTTTCCATGTGGGAGATATAGCAGGATGTATATTGGTTTTAAGGAACTGTCCCCGGACAGTGTGGGCAGAAAAGTTCCTGGCTCCTTGAATGCCGTTCCTGGAGACACTGCGATCAATGAGGGAGATATGTCAAGATGTGTGTTGCTTTTGAGGACGTCTCTCTGGAGAGTCTTAGCAAAGAGGTCACACGGATAATCAGAGCAATTCTCAGAGACACTGAGACCAAGCTCCACAATTCCTCCTGGCACTTTCCCTGTAGGAGATACCGCAAGACGTTTCTGTATATTGGGCACAGCGCTCTGCAGGCTGTTAGCAGAGACTTTCCCGGCACAGTGAAACCCTATGTCAGAGACACTGAGAAGAAGCCCCAACGTTCCTTCCCTGGAGATTGGTCCCACGCCCAAAGAGCCAGCAGGGAAAACTATGCCTTGTTCTAAAGCTCTTTTGGAACCGCTTGCATAGCCCCACAGACCTGGGGGCTGCAGGCTTTCCTGCTGCCTTCAGCCTCAAAACCCCCTTTCCCACTTGGCGCCACGCCAGCCTCCAAAATATCCATATGTCTGGAGACTGGTCCCACGCCCAAAGAGCCAGCAGGGAAAACTGTGCCTTGTTCTAAAGCTCTTTGGGAAGCACTTGCGTGGCCCCACAGACCTGCGGGCTGCAGGCTTTCCTGCTGCCTTCAGCCTCAAAACCACCCTTTCCCACTTGCCGCCGCGCCAGGCACAAAAATGGCCATATGTCTGGAGGTTGGTCCCACGCCCAAAGATGTCGTAGGTCTCTGGGCAATGCAAGCGTCTTAGCAGAGATGTAGCCGGGGTCATGAGAACAATTCTGAGAGACACTGGGAACAAGCCCTAGAATTCCCTCCTGGCACTCTCCATGTTGGAGACACAGCAAGATGATTTTTTGATTGTTTTGCACCTATCTCTTTGAAGAATCTAGCCAAGGAGATAACTAGGTGACTTGAAGCAGATCCTATCGAGTCTAAGAACAGTCCCCATTTTTCCCTGCTGGCACTTTCCATGTGCGAGATATGTCAAGATGTGTGTTGGTTTTGAGGGCAACTCCCTGGAGAGAATGTTAGCAAAGACTTAACCAGGAGAGTAGAAAGCAGTATTCAAAGATAGGCAGAGCAAGTCCTATATTTCCCTCCTGACACTTTCCATTTAGGACATATAGCAGGATGCTTATTGGTTTTGAGGAAATCTCCCTGGAGACTGTAGGCAGGAAAGTTTCTGGCACATTGAATGCCATTCTTGGAGGCACTGCGATGAATTCCTGCAGTTCTCTCCTGGCACTTTACATGTTGGAGATAGCGCAAGATTTTTGTGTATATAGGGCACAGCGCTCTGCAGGGTGAGAGACACTGAGAAAAAGATCGACAATTCCCTCCTGGCACTTTCCTTGTAGGAGATACCGCAAGACGTTTCTGTATATTGGGCACTGCGCTCTGCAGGCTGTTAGCAGAGACTTTCCCGGCACAGTGAAACCCTATGTCAGAGACACTGAGAAGAAGCCCCAATGTTCCCTCCAGGCACTTTCAGTGTGGGTGCCTTCTCCACGTGGTTCACGGTTTCACTGCAGCTCTGAAGAGAATGTTAGCAAAGAGGTAACCGGGACAGTGAAAACAGTACTCAAAGACAGGGAGAGCAAGCTCTCTCTTGGCACTTTGGATGTGGGACATACAGCGAGATGTTTGCTGCTTTTACATTTGGCTGTTGGGAGATTTACAGCACAAAGATATCTAGTTGATTTGAAGCAGTTCTGAGAAAGTCTAAACATAATCCCCACTTTTCCCTCCTGGCATTTTCCATGTGGGAGATATAGCAGGATGTATATTGGTTTTAAGGAACTGTCCCCGGACAGTGTGGGCAGAAAAGTTCCTGGCTCCTTGAATGCCGTTCCTGGAGACACTGCGATCAATGAGGGAGATATGTCAAGATGTGTGTTGCTTTTGAGGACGGCTCTCTGGAGAGTCTTAGCAAAGAGGTCACACGGATAATCAGAGCAATTCTCAGAGACACTGAGACCAAGCTCCACAATTCCTCCTGGCACTTTCCCTGTAGGAGATACCGCAAGACGTTTCTGTATATTGGGCACAGCGCTCTGCAGGGTGTTAGCAGAGACTTTCCCGGCACAGTGAAACCCTATGTCAGAGACACTGAGAAGAAGCCCCAACGTTCCTTCCCTGGAGATTGGTCCCACGCCCAAAGAGCCAGCAGGGAAAACTATGCCTTGTTCTAAAGCTCTTTTGGAACCGCTTGCATAGCCCCACAGACCTGGGGGCTGCAGGCTTTCCTGCTGCCTTCAGCTTCAAAACCCCCTTTCCCACTTGGCGCCACGCCAGCCTCCAAAATATCCATATGTCTGGAGACTGGTCCCACGCCCAAAGAGCCAGCAGGGAAAACTGTGCCTTGTTCTAAAGCTCTTTGGGAACCACTTGCGTGGCCCCACAGACCTGCGGGCTGCAGGCTTTCCTGCTGCCTTCAGCCTCAAAACCACCCTTTCCCACTTGCCGCCGCGCCAGGCACAAAAATGGCCATATGTCTGGAGGTTGGTCCCACGCCCAAAGATGTCGTAGGTCTCTGGGCAATGCAAGCGTCTTAGCAGAGATGTAGCCGGGGTCATGAGAACAATTCTGAGAGACACTGGGAACAAGCCCTAGAATTCCCTCCTGGCACTCTCCATGTTGGAGACACAGCAAGATGATTTTTTGATTGTTTTGCACCTATCTCTTTGAAGAATCTAGCCAAGGAGATAACTAGGTGACTTGAAGCAGATCCTATCGAGTCTAAGAACAGTCCCCATTTTTCCCTGCTGGCACTTTCCATGTGGGAGATATGTCAAGATGTGTGTTGGTTTTGAGGGCAACTCCCTGGAGAGAATGTTAGCAAAGACTTAACCAGGAGAGTAGAAAGCAGTATTCAAAGATAGGCAGAGCAAGTCCTATATTTCCCTCCTGACACTTTCCATTTAGGACATATAGCAGGATGCTTATTGGTTTTGAGGAAATCTCCCTGGAGACTGTAGGCAGGAAAGTTTCTGGCACATTGAATGCCATTCTTGGAGGCACTGCGATGAATTCCTGCAATTCTCTCCTGGCACTTTACATGTTGGAGATAGCGCAAGATTTTTGTGTATATAGGGCACAGCGCTCTGCAGGGTGAGAGACACTGAGAAAAAGATCGACAATTCCCTCCTGGCACTTTCCTTGTAGGAGATACCGCAAGACGTTTCTGTATATTGGGCACTGCGCTCTGCAGGCTGTTAGCAGAGACTTTCCCGGCACAGTGAAACCCTATGTCAGAGACACTGAGAAGAAGCCCCAATGTTCCTTCCAGTCATTTTCAGTGTGGGTGCCTTCTCCACGTGGTTCCTAGTTTCACTGCAGCTCTGAAGAGAATGTTAGCAAAGAGGTAACCGGGACAGTGAAAACAGTACTCAAAGACAGGGAGAGCAAGCTCTCTCTTGGCACTTTGGATGTGGGACATACAGCGAGATGTTTGCTGCTTTTACATTTGGCTGTTGGGAGATTTACAGCACAAAGATATCTAGTTGATTTGAAGCAGTTCTGAGAAAGTCTAAACATAATCCCCACTTTTCCCTCCTGGCATTTTCCATGTGGGAGATATAGCAGGATGTATATTGGTTTTAAGGAACTGTCCCCGGACAGTGTGGGCAGAAAAGTTCCTGGCTCCTTGAATGCCGTTCCTGTATATTGGAGACACTGCGATCAATGAGGGAGATATGTCAAGATGTGTGTTGCTTTTGAGGACGGCTCTCTGGAGAGTCTTAGCAAAGAGGTCACACGGATAATCAGAGCAATTCTCAGAGACACTGAGACCAAGCTCCACAATTCCTCCTGGCACTTTCCCTGTAGGAGATACCGCAAGACGTTTCTGTATATTGGGCACAGCGCTCTGCAGGCTGTTAGCAGAGACTTTCCCGGCACAGTGAAACCCTATGTCAGAGACACTGAGAAGAAGCCCCAACGTTCCTTCCCTGGAGATTGGTCCCACGCCCAAAGAGCCAGCAGGGAAAACTATGCCTTGTTCTAAAGCTCTTTTGGAACCGCTTGCATAGCCCCACAGACCTGGGGGCTGCAGGCTTTCCTGCTGCCTTCAGCCTCAAAACCCCCTTTCCCACTTGGCGCCACGCCAGCCTCCAAAATATCCATATGTCTGGAGACTGGTCCCACGCCCAAAGAGCCAGCAGGGAAAACTGTGCCTTGTTCTAAAGCTCTTTGGGAACCACTTGCGTGGCCCCACAGACCTGCGGGCTGCAGGCTTTCCTGCTGCCTTCAGCCTCAAAACCACCCTTTCCCACTTGCCGCCGCGCCAGGCACAAAAATGGCCATATGTCTGGAGGTTGGTCCCACGCCCAAAGATGTCGTAGGTCTCTGGGCAATGCAAGCGTCTTAGCAGAGATGTAGCCGGGGTCATGAGAACAATTCTGAGAGACACTGGGAACAAGCCCTAGAATTCCCTCCTGGCACTCTCCATGTTGGAGACACAGCAAGATGATTTTTTGATTGTTTTGCACCTATCTCTTTGAAGAATCTAGCCAAGGAGATAACTAGGTGACTTGAAGCAGATCCTATCGAGTCTAAGAACAGTCCCCATTTTTCCCTGCTGGCACTTTCCATGTGCGAGATATGTCAAGATGTGTGTTGGTTTTGAGGGCAACTCCCTGGAGAGAATGTTAGCAAAGACTTAACCAGGAGAGTAGAAAGCAGTATTCAAAGATAGGCAGAGCAAGTCCTATATTTCCCTCCTGACACTTTCCATTTAGGACATATAGCAGGATGCTTATTGGTTTTGAGGAAATCTCCCTGGAGACTGTAGGCAGGAAAGTTTCTGGCACATTGAATGCCATTCTTGGAGGCACTGCGATGAATTCCTGCAATTCTCTCCTGGCACTTTACATGTTGGAGATAGCGCAAGATTTTTGTGTATATAGGGCACAGCGCTCTGCAGGGTGAGAGACACTGAGAAAAAGATCGACAATTCCCTCCTGGCACTTTCCTTGTAGGAGATACCGCAAGACGTTTCTGTATATTGGGCACTGCGCTCTGCAGGCTGTTAGCAGAGACTTTCCCGGCACAGTGAAACCCTATGTCAGAGACACTGAGAAGAAGCCCCAATGTTCCCTCCAGGCACTTTCAGTGTGGGTGCCTTCTCCACGTGGTTCCTGGTTTCACTGCAGCTCTGAAGAGAATGTTAGCAAAGAGGTAACCGGGACAGTGAAAACAGTACTCAAAGACAGGGAGAGCAAGCCCTCTCTTGGCACTTTGGATGTGGGACATACAGCGAGATGTTTGCTGCTTTTACATTTGGCTGTTGGGAGATTTACAGCACAAAGATATCTAGTTGATTTGAAGCAGTTCTGAGAAAGTCTAAACATAATCCCCACTTTTCCCTCCTGGCATTTTCCATGTGGGAGATATAGCAGGATGTATATTGGTTTTAAGGAACTGTCCCCGGACAGTGTGGGCAGAAAAGTTCCTGGCTCCTTGAATGCCGTTCCTGGAGACACTGCGATCAATGAGGGAGATATGTCAAGATGTGTGTTGGTTTTGAGGGCAACTCCCTGGAGAGAATGTTAGCAAAGACTTAACCAGGAGAGTAGAAAGCAGTATTCAAAGATAGGCAGAGCAAGTCCTATATTTCCCTCCTGACACTTTCCATTTAGGACATATAGCAGGATGCTTATTGGTTTTGAGGAAATCTCCCTGGAGACTGTAGGCAGGAAAGTTTCTGGCACATTGAATGCCATTCTTGGAGGCACTGCGATGAATTCCTGCAATTCTCTCCTGGCACTTTACATGTTGGAGATAGCGCAAGATTTTTGTGTATATAGGGCACAGCGCTCTGCAGGGTGAGAGACACTGAGAAAAAGATCGACAATTCCCTCCTGGCACTTTCCTTGTAGGAGATACCGCAAGACGTTTCTGTATATTGGGCACTGCGCTCTGCAGGCTGTTAGCAGAGACTTTCCCGGCACAGTGAAACCCTATGTCAGAGACACTGAGAAGAAGCCCCAATGTTCCCTCCAGGCACTTTCAGTGTGGGTGCCTTCTCCACGTGGTTCACGGTTTCACTGCAGCTCTGAAGAGAATGTTAGCAAAGAGGTAACCGGGACAGTGAAAACAGTACTCAAAGACAGGGAGAGCAAGCTCTCTCTTGGCACTTTGGATGTGGGACATACAGCGAGATGTTTGCTGCTTTTACATTTGGCTGTTGGGAGATTTACAGCACAAAGATATCTAGTTGATTTGAAGCAGTTCTGAGAAAGTCTAAACATAATCCCCACTTTTCCCTCCTGGCATTTTCCATGTGGGAGATATAGCAGGATGTATATTGGTTTTAAGGAACTGTCCCCGGACAGTGTGGGCAGAAAAGTTCCTGGCTCCTTGAATGCCGTTCCTGGAGACACTGCGATCAATGAGGGAGATATGTCAAGATGTGTGTTGCTTTTGAGGACGGCTCTCTGGAGAGTCTTAGCAAAGAGGTCACACGGATAATCAGAGCAATTCTCAGAGACACTGAGACCAAGCTCCACAATTCCTCCTGGCACTTTCCCTGTAGGAGATACCGCAAGACGTTTCTGTATATTGGGCACAGCGCTCTGCAGGCTGTTAGCAGAGACTTTCCCGGCACAGTGAAACCCTATGTCAGAGACACTGAGAAGAAGCCCCAACGTTCCTTCCCTGGAGATTGGTCCCACGCCCAAAGAGCCAGCAGGGAAAACTATGCCTTGTTCTAAAGCTCTTTTGGAACCGCTTGCATAGCCCCACAGACCTGGGGGCTGCAGGCTTTCCTGCTGCCTTCAGCTTCAAAACCCCCTTTCCCACTTGGCGCCACGCCAGCCTCCAAAATATCCATATGTCTGGAGACTGGTCCCACGCCCAAAGAGCCAGCAGGGAAAACTGTGCCTTGTTCTAAAGCTCTTTGGGAACCACTTGCGTGGCCCCACAGACCTGCGGGCTGCAGGCTTTCCTGCTGCCTTCAGCCTCAAAACCACCCTTTCCCACTTGCCGCCGCGCCAGGCACAAAAATGGCCATATGTCTGGAGGTTGGTCCCACGCCCAAAGATGTCGTAGGTCTCTGGGCAATGCAAGCGTCTTAGCAGAGATGTAGCCGGGGTCATGAGAACAATTCTGAGAGACACTGGGAACAAGCCCTAGAATTCCCTCCTGGCACTCTCCATGTTGGAGACACAGCAAGATGATTTTTTGATTGTTTTGCACCTATCTCTTTGAAGAATCTAGCCAAGGAGATAACTAGGTGACTTGAAGCAGATCCTATCGAGTCTAAGAACAGTCCCCATTTTTCCCTGCTGGCACTTTCCATGTGGGAGATATGTCAAGATGTGTGTTGGTTTTGAGGGCAACTCCCTGGAGAGAATGTTAGCAAAGACTTAACCAGGAGAGTAGAAAGCAGTATTCAAAGATAGGCAGAGCAAGTCCTATATTTCCCTCCTGACACTTTCCATTTAGGACATATAGCAGGATGCTTATTGGTTTTGAGGAAATCTCCCTGGAGACTGTAGGCAGGAAAGTTTCTGGCACATTGAATGCCATTCTTGGAGGCACTGCGATGAATTCCTGCAATTCTCTCCTGGCACTTTACATGTTGGAGATAGCGCAAGATTTTTGTGTATATAGGGCACAGCGCTCTGCAGGGTGAGAGACACTGAGAAAAAGATCGACAATTCCCTCCTGGCACTTTCCTTGTAGGAGATACCGCAAGACGTTTCTGTATATTGGGCACTGCGCTCTGCAGGCTGTTAGCAGAGACTTTCCCGGCACAGTGAAACCCTATGTCAGAGACACTGAGAAGAAGCCCCAATGTTCCTTCCAGTCATTTTCAGTGTGGGTGCCTTCTCCACGTGGTTCCTAGTTTCACTGCAGCTCTGAAGAGAATGTTAGCAAAGAGGTAACCGGGACAGTGAAAACAGTACTCAAAGACAGGGAGAGCAAGCTCTCTCTTGGCACTTTGGATGTGGGACATACAGCGAGATGTTTGCTGCTTTTACATTTGGCTGTTGGGAGATTTACAGCACAAAGATATCTAGTTGATTTGAAGCAGTTCTGAGAAAGTCTAAACATAATCCCCACTTTTCCCTCCTGGCATTTTCCATGTGGGAGATATAGCAGGATGTATATTGGTTTTAAGGAACTGTCCCCGGACAGTGTGGGCAGAAAAGTTCCTGGCTCCTTGAATGCCGTTCCTGTATATTGGAGACACTGCGATCAATGAGGGAGATATGTCAAGATGTGTGTTGCTTTTGAGGACGGCTCTCTGGAGAGTCTTAGCAAAGAGGTCACACGGATAATCAGAGCAATTCTCAGAGACACTGAGACCAAGCTCCACAATTCCTCCTGGCACTTTCCCTGTAGGAGATACCGCAAGACGTTTCTGTATATTGGGCACAGCGCTCTGCAGGGTGTTAGCAGAGACTTTCCCGGCACAGTGAAACCCTATGTCAGAGACACTGAGAAGAAGCCCCAACGTTCCTTCCCTGGAGATTGGTCCCACGCCCAAAGAGCCAGCAGGGAAAACTATGCCTTGTTCTAAAGCTCTTTTGGAACCGCTTGCATAGCCCCACAGACCTGGGGGCTGCAGGCTTTCCTGCTGCCTTCAGCCTCAAAACCCCCTTTCCCACTTGGCGCCACGCCAGCCTCCAAAATATCCATATGTCTGGAGACTGGTCCCACGCCCAAAGAGCCAGCAGGGAAAACTGTGCCTTGTTCTAAAGCTCTTTGGGAACCACTTGCGTGGCCCCACAGACCTGCGGGCTGCAGGCTTTCCTGCTGCCTTCAGCCTCAAAACCACCCTTTCCCACTTGCCGCCGCGCCAGGCACAAAAATGGCCATATGTCTGGAGGTTGGTCCCACGCCCAAAGATGTCGTAGGTCTCTGGGCAATGCAAGCGTCTTAGCAGAGATGTAGCCGGGGTCATGAGAACAATTCTGAGAGACACTGGGAACAAGCCCTAGAATTCCCTCCTGGCACTCTCCATGTTGGAGACACAGCAAGATGATTTTTTGATTGTTTTGCACCTATCTCTTTGAAGAATCTAGCCAAGGAGATAACTAGGTGACTTGAAGCAGATCCTATCGAGTCTAAGAACAGTCCCCATTTTTCCCTGCTGGCACTTTCCATGTGCGAGATATGTCAAGATGTGTGTTGGTTTTGAGGGCAACTCCCTGGAGAGAATGTTAGCAAAGACTTAACCAGGAGAGTAGAAAGCAGTATTCAAAGATAGGCAGAGCAAGTCCTATATTTCCCTCCTGACACTTTCCATTTAGGACATATAGCAGGATGCTTATTGGTTTTGAGGAAATCTCCCTGGAGACTGTAGGCAGGAAAGTTTCTGGCACATTGAATGCCATTCTTGGAGGCACTGCGATGAATTCCTGCAATTCTCTCCTGGCACTTTACATGTTGGAGATAGCGCAAGATTTTTGTGTATATAGGGCACAGCGCTCTGCAGGGTGAGAGACACTGAGAAAAAGATCGACAATTCCCTCCTGGCACTTTCCTTGTAGGAGATACCGCAAGACGTTTCTGTATATTGGGCACTGCGCTCTGCAGGCTGTTAGCAGAGACTTTCCCGGCACAGTGAAACCCTATGTCAGAGACACTGAGAAGAAGCCCCAATGTTCCCTCCAGGCACTTTCAGTGTGGGTGCCTTCTCCACGTGGTTCCTGGTTTCACTGCAGCTCTGAAGAGAATGTTAGCAAAGAGGTAACCGGGACAGTGAAAACAGTACTCAAAGACAGGGAGAGCAAGCCCTCTCTTGGCACTTTGGATGTGGGACATACAGCGAGATGTTTGCTGCTTTTACATTTGGCTGTTGGGAGATTTACAGCACAAAGATATCTAGTTGATTTGAAGCAGTTCTGAGAAAGTCTAAACATAATCCCCACTTTTCCCTCCTGGCATTTTCCATGTGGGAGATATAGCAGGATGTATATTGGTTTTAAGGAACTGTCCCCGGACAGTGTGGGCAGAAAAGTTCCTGGCTCCTTGAATGCCGTTCCTGGAGACACTGCGATCAATGAGGGAGATATGTCAAGATGTGTGTTGGTTTTGAGGGCAACTCCCTGGAGAGAATGTTAGCAAAGACTTAACCAGGAGAGTAGAAAGCAGTATTCAAAGATAGGCAGAGCAAGTCCTATATTTCCCTCCTGACACTTTCCATTTAGGACATATAGCAGGATGCTTATTGGTTTTGAGGAAATCTCCCTGGAGACTGTAGGCAGGAAAGTTTCTGGCACATTGAATGCCATTCTTGGAGGCACTGCGATGAATTCCTGCAATTCTCTCCTGGCACTTTACATGTTGGAGATAGCGCAAGATTTTTGTGTATATAGGGCACAGCTCTCTCACAGGGTGAGAGACACTGAGAAAAAGATCGACAATTCCCTCCTGGCACTTTCCTTGTAGGAGATACCGCAAGACGTTTCTGTATATTGGGCACTGCGCTCTGCAGGCTGTTAGCAGAGACTTTCCCGGCACAGTGAAACCCTATGTCAGAGACACTGAGAAGAAGCCCCAATGTTCCCTCCAGGCACTTTCAGTGTGGGTGCCTTCTCCACGTGGTTCACGGTTTCACTGCAGCTCTGAAGAGAATGTTAGCAAAGAGGTAACCGGGACAGTGAAAACAGTACTCAAAGACAGGGAGAGCAAGCTCTCTCTTGGCACTTTGGATGTGGGACATACAGCGAGATGTTTGCTGCTTTTACATTTGGCTGTTGGGAGATTTACAGCACAAAGATATCTAGTTGATTTGAAGCAGTTCTGAGAAAGTCTAAACATAATCCCCACTTTTCCCTCCTGGCATTTTCCATGTGGGAGATATAGCAGGATGTATATTGGTTTTAAGGAACTGTCCCCGGACAGTGTGGGCAGAAAAGTTCCTGGCTCCTTGAATGCCGTTCCTGGAGACACTGCGATCAATGAGGGAGATATGTCAAGATGTGTGTTGCTTTTGAGGACGGCTCTCTGGAGAGTCTTAGCAAAGAGGTCACACGGATAATCAGAGCAATTCTCAGAGACACTGAGACCAAGCTCCACAATTCCTCCTGGCACTTTCCCTGTAGGAGATACTGCAAGACGTTTCTGTATATTGGGCACAGCGCTCTGCAGGCTGTTAGCAGAGACTTTCCCGGCACAGTGAAACCCTATGTCAGAGACACTGAGAAGAAGCCCCAACGTTCCTTCCCTGGAGATTGGTCCCACGCCCAAAGAGCCAGCAGGGAAAACTATGCCTTGTTCTAAAGCTCTTTTGGAACCGCTTGCATAGCCCCACAGACCTGGGGGCTGCAGGCTTTCCTGCTGCCTTCAGCCTCAAAACCCCCTTCCCCACTTGGCGCCACGCCAGCCTCCAAAATATCCATATGTCTGGAGACTGGTCCCACGCCCAAAGAGCCAGCAGGGAAAACTGTGCCTTGTTCTAAAGCTCTTTGGGAAGCACTTGCGTGGCCCCACAGACCTGCGGGCTGCAGGCTTTCCTGCTGCCTTCAGCCTCAAAACCACCCTTTCCCACTTGCCGCCGCGCCAGGCACAAAAATGGCCATATGTCTGGAGGTTGGTCCCACGCCCAAAGATGTCGTAGGTCTCTGGGCAATGCAAGCGTCTTAGCAGAGATGTAGCCGGGGTCATGAGAACAATTCTGAGAGACACTGGGAACAAGCCCTAGAATTCCCTCCTGGCACTCTCCATGTTGGAGACACAGCAAGATGATTTTTTGATTGTTTTGCACCTATCTCTTTGAAGAATCTAGCCAAGGAGATAACTAGGTGACTTGAAGCAGATCCTATCGAGTCTAAGAGCAGTCCCCATTTTTCCCTGCTGGCACTTTCCATGTGGGAGATATGTCAAGATGTGTGTTGGTTTTGAGGGCAACTCCCTGGAGAGAATGTTAGCAAAGACTTAACCAGGAGAGTAGAAAGCAGTATTCAAAGATAGGCAGAGCAAGTCCTATATTTCCCTCCTGACACTTTCCATTTAGGACATATAGCAGGATGCTTATTGGTTTTGAGGAAATCTCCCTGGAGACTGTAGGCAGGAAAGTTTCTGGCACATTGAATGCCATTCTTGGAGGCACTGCGATGAATTCCTGCAATTCTCTCCTGGCACTTTACATGTTGGAGATAGCGCAAGATTTTTGTGTATATAGGGCACAGCGCTCTGCAGGGTGAGAGACACTGAGAAAAAGATCGACAATTCCCTCCTGGCACTTTCCTTGTAGGAGATACCGCAAGACGTTTCTGTATATTGGGCACTGCGCTCTGCAGGCTGTTAGCAGAGACTTTCCCGGCACAGTGAAACCCTATGTCAGAGACACTGAGAAGAAGCCCCAATGTTCCCTCCAGGCACTTTCAGTGTGGGTGCCTTCTCCACGTGGTTCACGGTTTCACTGCAGCTCTGAAGAGAATGTTAGCAAAGAGGTAACCGGGACAGTGAAAACAGTACTCAAAGACAGGGAGAGCAAGCTCTCTCTTGGCACTTTGGATGTGGGACATACAGCGAGATGTTTGCTGCTTTTACATTTGGCTGTTGGGAGATTTACAGCACAAAGATATCTAGTTGATTTGAAGCAGTTCTGAGAAAGTCTAAACATAATCCCCACTTTTCCCTCCTGGCATTTTCCATGTGGGAGATATAGCAGGATGTATATTGGTTTTAAGGAACTGTCCCCGGACAGTGTGGGCAGAAAAGTTCCTGGCTCCTTGAATGCCGTTCCTGGAGACACTGCGATCAATGAGGGAGATATGTCAAGATGTGTGTTGCTTTTGAGGACGGCTCTCTGGAGAGTCTTAGCAAAGAGGTCACACGGATAATCAGAGCAATTCTCAGAGACACTGAGACCAAGCTCCACAATTCCTCCTGGCACTTTCCCTGTAGGAGATACCGCAAGACGTTTCTGTATATTGGGCACAGCGCTCTGCAGGCTGTTAGCAGAGACTTTCCCGGCACAGTGAAACCCTATGTCAGAGACACTGAGAAGAAGCCCCAACGTTCCTTCCCTGGAGATTGGTCCCACGCCCAAAGAGCCAGCAGGGAAAACTATGCCTTGTTCTAAAGCTCTTTTGGAACCGCTTGCATAGCCCCACAGACCTGGGGGCTGCAGGCTTTCCTGCTGCCTTCAGCCTCAAAACCCCCTTCCCCACTTGGCGCCACGCCAGCCTCCAAAATATCCATATGTCTGGAGACTGGTCCCACGCCCAAAGAGCCAGCAGGGAAAACTGTGCCTTGTTCTAAAGCTCTTTGGGAAGCACTTGCGTGGCCCCACAGACCTGCGGGCTGCAGGCTTTCCTGCTGCCTTCAGCCTCAAAACCACCCTTTCCCACTTGCCGCCGCGCCAGGCACAAAAATGGCCATATGTCTGGAGGTTGGTCCCACGCCCAAAGATGTCGTAGGTCTCTGGGCAATGCAAGCGTCTTAGCAGAGATGTAGCCGGGGTCATGAGAACAATTCTGAGAGACACTGGGAACAAGCCCTAGAATTCCCTCCTGGCACTCTCCATGTTGGAGACACAGCAAGATGATTTTTTGATTGTTTTGCACCTATCTCTTTGAAGAATCTAGCCAAGGAGATAACTAGGTGACTTGAAGCAGATCCTATCGAGTCTAAGAGCAGTCCCCATTTTTCCCTGCTGGCACTTTCCATGTGGGAGATATGTCAAGATGTGTGTTGGTTTTGAGGGCAACTCCCTGGAGAGAATGTTAGCAAAGACTTAACCAGGAGAGTAGAAAGCAGTATTCAAAGATAGGCAGAGCAAGTCCTATATTTCCCTCCTGACACTTTCCATTTAGGACATATAGCAGGATGCTTATTGGTTTTGAGGAAATCTCCCTGGAGACTGTAGGCAGGAAAGTTTCTGGCACATTGAATGCCATTCTTGGAGGCACTGCGATGAATTCCTGCAATTCTCTCCTGGCACTTTACATGTTGGAGATAGCGCAAGATTTTTGTGTATATAGGGCACAGCGCTCTGCAGGGTGAGAGACACTGAGAAAAAGATCGACAATTCCCTCCTGGCACTTTCCTTGTAGGAGATACCGCAAGACGTTTCTGTATATTGGGCACTGCGCTCTGCAGGCTGTTAGCAGAGACTTTCCCGGCACAGTGAAACCCTATGTCAGAGACACTGAGAAGAAGCCCCAATGTTCCCTCCAGGCACTTTCAGTGTGGGTGCCTTCTCCACGTGGTTCACGGTTTCACTGCAGCTCTGAAGAGAATGTTAGCAAAGAGGTAACCGGGACAGTGAAAACAGTACTCAAAGACAGGGAGAGCAAGCTCTCTCTTGGCACTTTGGATGTGGGACATACAGCGAGATGTTTGCTGCTTTTACATTTGGCTGTTGGGAGATTTACAGCACAAAGATATCTAGTTGATTTGAAGCAGTTCTGAGAAAGTCTAAACATAATCCCCACTTTTCCCTCCTGGCATTTTCCATGTGGGAGATATAGCAGGATGTATATTGGTTTTAAGGAACTGTCCCCGGACAGTGTGGGCAGAAAAGTTCCTGGCTCCTTGAATGCCGTTCCTGGAGACACTGCGATCAATGAGGGAGATATGTCAAGATGTGTGTTGCTTTTGAGGACGGCTCTCTGGAGAGTCTTAGCAAAGAGGTCACACGGATAATCAGAGCAATTCTCAGAGACACTGAGACCAAGCTCCACAATTCCTCCTGGCACTTTCCCTGTAGGAGATACCGCAAGACGTTTCTGTATATTGGGCACAGCGCTCTGCAGGCTGTTAGCAGAGACTTTCCCGGCACAGTGAAACCCTATGTCAGAGACACTGAGAAGAAGCCCCAACGTTCCTTCCCTGGAGATTGGTCCCACGCCCAAAGAGCCAGCAGGGAAAACTATGCCTTGTTCTAAAGCTCTTTTGGAACCGCTTGCATAGCCCCACAGACCTGGGGGCTGCAGGCTTTCCTGCTGCCTTCAGCCTCAAAACCCCCTTCCCCACTTGGCGCCACGCCAGGCACAAAAATGGCCATATGTCTGGAGATTGGTCCCACGCCCAAAGAGCCAGCAGGGAAAACTGTGCCTTGTTCTAAAGCTCTTTGGGAACCACTTGCGTGGCCCCACAGACCTGCGGGCTGCAGGCTTTCCTGCTGCCTTCAGCCTCAAAACCACCCTTTCCCACTTGCCGCCGCGCCAGGCACAAAAATGGCCATATGTCTGGAGGTTGGTCCCACGCCCAAAGATGTCGTAGGTCTCTGGGCAATGCAAGCGTCTTAGCAGAGATGTAGCCGGGGTCATGAGAACAATTCTGAGAGACACTGGGAACAAGCCCTAGAATTCCCTCCTGGCACTCTCCATGTTGGAGACACAGCAAGATGATTTTTTGATTGTTTTGCACCTATCTCTTTGAAGAATCTAGCCAAGGAGATAACTAGGTGACTTGAAGCAGATCCTATCGAGTCTAAGAGCAGTCCCCATTTTTCCCTGCTGGCACTTTCCATGTGGGAGATATGTCAAGATGTGTGTTGGTTTTGAGGGCAACTCCCTGGAGAGAATGTTAGCAAAGACTTAACCAGGAGAGTAGAAAGCAGTATTCAAAGATAGGCAGAGCAAGTCCTATATTTCCCTCCTGACACTTTCCATTTAGGACATATAGCAGGATGCTTATTGGTTTTGAGGAAATCTCCCTGGAGACTGTAGGCAGGAAAGTTTCTGGCACATTGAATGCCATTCTTGGAGGCACTGCGATGAATTCCTGCAATTCTCTCCTGGCACTTTACATGTTGGAGATAGCGCAAGATTTTTGTGTATATAGGGCACAGCGCTCTGCAGGGTGAGAGACACTGAGAAAAAGATCGACAATTCCCTCCTGGCACTTTCCTTGTAGGAGATACCGCAAGACGTTTCTGTATATTGGGCACTGCGCTCTGCAGGCTGTTAGCAGAGACTTTCCCGGCACAGTGAAACCCTATGTCAGAGACACTGAGAAGAAGCCCCAATGTTCCCTCCAGGCACTTTCAGTGTGGGTGCCTTCTCCACGTGGTTCCTGGTTTCACTGCAGCTCTGAAGAGAATGTTAGCAAAGAGGTAACCGGGACAGTGAAAACAGTACTCAAAGACAGGGAGAGCAAGCCCTCTCTTGGCACTTTGGATGTGGGACATACAGCGAGATGTTTGCTGCTTTTACATTTGGCTGTTGGGAGATTTACAGCACAAAGATATCTAGTTGATTTGAAGCAGTTCTGAGAAAGTCTAAACATAATCCCCACTTTTCCCTCCTGGCATTTTCCATGTGGGAGATATAGCAGGATGTATATTGGTTTTAAGGAACTGTCCCCGGACAGTGTGGGCAGAAAAGTTCCTGGCTCCTTGAATGCCGTTCCTGGAGACACTGCGATCAATGAGGGAGATATGTCAAGATGTGTGTTGGTTTTGAGGGCAACTCCCTGGAGAGAATGTTAGCAAAGACTTAACCAGGAGAGTAGAAAGCAGTATTCAAAGATAGGCAGAGCAAGTCCTATATTTCCCTCCTGACACTTTCCATTTAGGACATATAGCAGGATGCTTATTGGTTTTGAGGAAATCTCCCTGGAGACTGTAGGCAGGAAAGTTTCTGGCACATTGAATGCCATTCTTGGAGGCACTGCGATGAATTCCTGCAATTCTCTCCTGGCACTTTACATGTTGGAGATAGCGCAAGATTTTTGTGTATATAGGGCACAGCGCTCTGCAGGGTGAGAGACACTGAGAAAAAGATCGACAATTCCCTCCTGGCACTTTCCTTGTAGGAGATACCGCAAGACGTTTCTGTATATTGGGCACTGCGCTCTGCAGGCTGTTAGCAGAGACTTTCCCGGCACAGTGAAACCCTATGTCAGAGACACTGAGAAGAAGCCCCAATGTTCCCTCCAGGCACTTTCAGTGTGGGTGCCTTCTCCACGTGGTTCACGGTTTCACTGCAGCTCTGAAGAGAATGTTAGCAAAGAGGTAACCGGGACAGTGAAAACAGTACTCAAAGACAGGGAGAGCAAGCTCTCTCTTGGCACTTTGGATGTGGGACATACAGCGAGATGTTTGCTGCTTTTACATTTGGCTGTTGGGAGATTTACAGCACAAAGATATCTAGTTGATTTGAAGCAGTTCTGAGAAAGTCTAAACATAATCCCCACTTTTCCCTCCTGGCATTTTCCATGTGGGAGATATAGCAGGATGTATATTGGTTTTAAGGAACTGTCCCCGGACAGTGTGGGCAGAAAAGTTCCTGGCTCCTTGAATGCCGTTCCTGGAGACACTGCGATCAATGAGGGAGATATGTCAAGATGTGTGTTGCTTTTGAGGACGGCTCTCTGGAGAGTCTTAGCAAAGAGGTCACACGGATAATCAGAGCAATTCTCAGAGACACTGAGACCAAGCTCCACAATTCCTCCTGGCACTTTCCCTGTAGGAGATACCGCAAGACGTTTCTGTATATTGGGCACAGCGCTCTGCAGGCTGTTAGCAGAGACTTTCCCGGCACAGTGAAACCCTATGTCAGAGACACTGAGAAGAAGCCCCAACGTTCCTTCCCTGGAGATTGGTCCCACGCCCAAAGAGCCAGCAGGGAAAACTATGCCTTGTTCTAAAGCTCTTTTGGAACCGCTTGCATAGCCCCACAGACCTGGGGGCTGCAGGCTTTCCTGCTGCCTTCAGCCTCAAAACCCCCTTCCCCACTTGGCGCCACGCCAGGCACAAAAATGGCCATATGTCTGGAGATTGGTCCCACGCCCAAAGAGCCAGCAGGGAAAACTGTGCCTTGTTCTAAAGCTCTTTGGGAAGCACTTGCGTGGCCCCACAGACCTGCGGGCTGCAGGCTTTCCTGCTGCCTTCAGCCTCAAAACCACCCTTTCCCACTTGCCGCCGCGCCAGGCACAAAAATGGCCATATGTCTGGAGGTTGGTCCCACGCCCAAAGATGTCGTAGGTCTCTGGGCAATGCAAGCGTCTTAGCAGAGATGTAGCCGGGGTCATGAGAACAATTCTGAGAGACACTGGGAACAAGCCCTAGAATTCCCTCCTGGCACTCTCCATGTTGGAGACACAGCAAGATGATTTTTTGATTGTTTTGCACCTATCTCTTTGAAGAATCTAGCCAAGGAGATAACTAGGTGACTTGAAGCAGATCCTATCGAGTCTAAGAGCAGTCCCCATTTTTCCCTGCTGGCATTTTCCATGTGGGAGATATAGCAGGATGTATATTGGTTTTAAGGAACTGTCCCCGGACAGTGTGGGCAGAAAAGTTCCTGGCTCCTTGAATGCCGTTCCTGGAGACACTGCGATCAATGAGGGAGATATGTCAAGATGTGTGTTGCTTTTGAGGACGTCTCTCTGGAGAGTCTTAGCAAAGAGGTCACACGGATAATCAGAGCAATTCTCAGAGACACTGAGACCAAGCTCCACAATTCCTCCTGGCACTTTCCCTGTAGGAGATACCGCAAGACGTTTCTGTATATTGGGCACAGCGCTCTGCAGGCTGTTAGCAGAGACTTTCCCGGCACAGTGAAACCCTATGTCAGAGACACTGAGAAGAAGCCCCAACGTTCCTTCCCTGGAGATTGGTCCCACGCCCAAAGAGCCAGCAGGGAAAACTGTGCCTTGTTCTAAAGCTCTTTGGGAAGCACTTGCGTGGCCCCACAGACCTGCGGGCTGCAGGCTTTCCTGCTGCCTTCAGCCTCAAAACCACCCTTTCCCACTTGCCGCCGCGCCAGGCACAAAAATGGCCATATGTCTGGAGGTTGGTCCCACGCCCAAAGATGTCGTAGGTCTCTGGGCAATGCAAGCGTCTTAGCAGAGATGTAGCCGGGGTCATGAGAACAATTCTGAGAGACACTGGGAACAAGCCCTAGAATTCCCTCCTTGCACTCTCCATGTTGGAGACACAGCAAGATGATTTTTTGATTGTTTTGCACCTATCTCTTTGAAGAATCTAGCCAAGGAGATAACTAGGTGACTTGAAGCAGATCCTATCGAGTCTAAGAGCAGTCCCCATTTTTCCCTGCTGGCACTTTCCATGTGGGAGATATGTCAAGATGTGTGTTGGTTTTGAGGGCAACTCCCTGGAGAGAATGTTAGCAAAGACTTAACCAGGAGAGTAGAAAGCAGTATTCAAAGATAGGCAGAGCAAGTCCTATATTTCCCTCCTGACACTTTCCATTTAGGACATATAGCAGGATGCTTATTGGTTTTGAGGAAATCTCCCTGGAGACTGTAGGCAGGAAAGTTTCTGGCACATTGAATGCCATTCTTGGAGGCACTGCGATGAATTCCTGCAATTCTCTCCTGGCACTTTACATGTTGGAGATAGCGCAAGATTTTTGTGTATATAGGGCACAGCGCTCTGCAGGGTGAGAGACACTGAGAAAAAGATCGACAATTCCCTCCTGGCACTTTCCTTGTAGGAGATACCGCAAGACGTTTCTGTATATTGGGCACTGCGCTCTGCAGGCTGTTAGCAGAGACTTTCCCGGCACAGTGAAACCCTATGTCAGAGACACTGAGAAGAAGCCCCAATGTTCCCTCCAGGCACTTTCAGTGTGGGTGCCTTCTCCACGTGGTTCCTGGTTTCACTGCAGCTCTGAAGAGAATGTTAGCAAAGAGGTAACCGGGACAGTGAAAACAGTACTCAAAGACAGGGAGAGCAAGCTCTCTCTTGGCACTTTGGATGTGGGACATACAGCGAGATGTTTGCTGCTTTTACATTTGGCTGTTGGGAGATTTACAGCACAAAGATATCTAGTTGATTTGAAGCAGTTCTGAGAAAGTCTAAACATAATCCCCACTTTTCCCTCCTGGCATTTTCCATGTGGGAGATATAGCAGGATGTATATTGGTTTTAAGGAACTGTCCGCGGACAGTGTGGGCAGAAAAGTTCCTGGCTCCTTGAATGCCGTTCCTGGAGACACTGCGATCAATGAGGGAGATATGTCAACACGTGTGTTGCTTTTGAGGACGTCTCTCTGGAGAGTCTTAGCAAAGAGGTCACACGGATAATCAGAGCAATTCTCAGAGACACTGAGACCAAGCTCCACAATTCCTCCTGGCACTTTCCCTGTAGGAGATACCGCAAGACGTTTCTGTATATTGGGCACAGCGCTCTGCAGGCTGTTAGCAGAGACTTTCCCGGCACAGTGAAACCCTATGTCAGAGACACTGAGAAGAAGCCCCAACGTTCCTTCCCTGGAGATTGGTCCCACGCCCAAAGAGCCAGCAGGGAAAACTATGCCTTGTTCTAAAGCTCTTTTGGAACCGCTTGCATAGCCCCACAGACCTGGGGGCTGCAGGCTTTCCTGCTGCCTTCAGCCTCAAAACCCCCTTTCCCACTTGGCGCCACGCCAGCCTCCAAAATATCCATATGTCTGGAGACTGGTCCCACGCCCAAAGAGCCAGCAGGGAAAACTGTGCCTTGTTCTAAAGCTCTTTGGGAAGCACTTGCGTGGCCCCACAGACCTGCGGGCTGCAGGCTTTCCTGCTGCCTTCAGCCTCAAAACCACCCTTTCCCACTTGCCGCCGCGCCAGGCACAAAAATGGCCATATGTCTGGAGGTTGGTCCCACGCCCAAAGATGTCGTAGGTCTCTGGGCAATGCAAGCGTCTTAGCAGAGATGTAGCCGGGGTCATGAGAACAATTCTGAGAGACACTGGGAACAAGCCCTAGAATTCCCTCCTGGCACTCTCCATGTTGGAGACACAGCAAGATGATTTTTTGATTGTTTTGCACCTATCTCTTTGAAGAATCTAGCCAAGGAGATAACTAGGTGACTTGAAGCAGATCCTATCGAGTCTAAGAGCAGTCCCCATTTTTCCCTGCTGGCACTTTCCATGTGGGAGATATGTCAAGATGTGTGTTGGTTTTGAGGGCAACTCCCTGGAGAGAATGTTAGCAAAGACTTAACCAGGAGAGTAGAAAGCAGTATTCAAAGATAGGCAGAGCAAGTCCTATATTTCCCTCCTGACACTTTCCATTTAGGACATATAGCAGGATGCTTATTGGTTTTGAGGAAATCTCCCTGGAGACTGTAGGCAGGAAAGTTTCTGGCACATTGAATGCCATTCTTGGAGGCACTGCGATGAATTCCTGCAATTCTCTCCTGGCACTTTACATGTTGGAGATAGCGCAAGATTTTTGTGTATATAGGGCACAGCGCTCTGCAGGGTGAGAGACACTGAGAAAAAGATCGACAATTCCCTCCTGGCACTTTCCTTGTAGGAGATACCGCAAGACGTTTCTGTATATTGGGCACTGCGCTCTGCAGGCTGTTAGCAGAGACTTTCCCGGCACAGTGAAACCCTATGTCAGAGACACTGAGAAGAAGCCCCAATGTTCCCTCCAGGCACTTTCAGTGTGGGTGCCTTCTCCACGTGGTTCACGGTTTCACTGCAGCTCTGAAGAGAATGTTAGCAAAGAGGTAACCGGGACAGTGAAAACAGTACTCAAAGACAGGGAGAGCAAGCTCTCTCTTGGCACTTTGGATGTGGGACATACAGCGAGATGTTTGCTGCTTTTACATTTGGCTGTTGGGAGATTTACAGCACAAAGATATCTAGTTGATTTGAAGCAGTTCTGAGAAAGTCTAAACATAATCCCCACTTTTCCCTCCTGGCATTTTCCATGTGGGAGATATAGCAGGATGTATATTGGTTTTAAGGAACTGTCCCCGGACAGTGTGGGCAGAAAAGTTCCTGGCTCCTTGAATGCCGTTCCTGGAGACACTGCGATCAATGAGGGAGATATGTCAAGATGTGTGTTGCTTTTGAGGACGGCTCTCTGGAGAGTCTTAGCAAAGAGGTCACACGGATAATCAGAGCAATTCTCAGAGACACTGAGACCAAGCTCCACAATTCCTCCTGGCACTTTCCCTGTAGGAGATACCGCAAGACGTTTCTGTATATTGGGCACAGCGCTCTGCAGGCTGTTAGCAGAGACTTTCCCGGCACAGTGAAACCCTATGTCAGAGACACTGAGAAGAAGCCCCAACGTTCCTTCCCTGGAGATTGGTCCCACGCCCAAAGAGCCAGCAGGGAAAACTATGCCTTGTTCTAAAGCTCTTTTGGAACCGCTTGCATAGCCCCACAGACCTGGGGGCTGCAGGCTTTCCTGCTGCCTTCAGCCTCAAAACCCCCTTCCCCACTTGGCGCCACGCCAGGCACAAAAATGGCCATATGTCTGGAGATTGGTCCCACGCCCAAAGAGCCAGCAGGGAAAACTGTGCCTTGTTCTAAAGCTCTTTGGGAAGCACTTGCGTGGCCCCACAGACCTGCGGGCTGCAGGCTTTCCTGCTGCCTTCAGCCTCAAAACCACCCTTTCCCACTTGCCGCCGCGCCAGGCACAAAAATGGCCATATGTCTGGAGGTTGGTCCCACGCCCAAAGATGTCGTAGGTCTCTGGGCAATGCAAGCGTCTTAGCAGAGATGTAGCCGGGGTCATGAGAACAATTCTGAGAGACACTGGGAACAAGCCCTAGAATTCCCTCCTGGCACTCTCCATGTTGGAGACACAGCAAGATGATTTTTTGATTGTTTTGCACCTATCTCTTTGAAGAATCTAGCCAAGGAGATAACTAGGTGACTTGAAGCAGATCCTATCGAGTCTAAGAGCAGTCCCCATTTTTCCCTGCTGGCACTTTCCATGTGGGAGATATGTCAAGATGTGTGTTGGTTTTGAGGGCAACTCCCTGGAGAGAATGTTAGCAAAGACTTAACCAGGAGAGTAGAAAGCAGTATTCAAAGATAGGCAGAGCAAGTCCTATATTTCCCTCCTGACACTTTCCATTTAGGACATATAGCAGGATGCTTATTGGTTTTGAGGAAATCTCCCTGGAGACTGTAGGCAGGAAAGTTTCTGGCACATTGAATGCCATTCTTGGAGGCACTGCGATGAATTCCTGCAATTCTCTCCTGGCACTTTACATGTTGGAGATAGCGCAAGATTTTTGTGTATATAGGGCACAGCGCTCTGCAGGGTGAGAGACACTGAGAAAAAGATCGACAATTCCCTCCTGGCACTTTCCTTGTAGGAGATACCGCAAGACGTTTCTGTATATTGGGCACTGCGCTCTGCAGGCTGTTAGCAGAGACTTTCCCGGCACAGTGAAACCCTATGTCAGAGACACTGAGAAGAAGCCCCAATGTTCCCTCCAGGCACTTTCAGTGTGGGTGCCTTCTCCACGTGGTTCCCGGTTTCACTGCAGCTCTGAAGAGAATGTTAGCAAAGAGGTAACCGGGACAGTGAAAACAGTACTCAAAGACAGGGAGAGCAAGCTCTCTCTTGGCACTTTGGATGTGGGACATACAGCGAGATGTTTGCTGCTTTTACATTTGGCTGTTGGGAGATTTACAGCACAAAGATATCTAGTTGATTTGAAGCAGTTCTGAGAAAGTCTAAACATAATCCCCACTTTTCCCTCCTGGCATTTTCCATGTGGGAGATATAGCAGGATGTATATTGGTTTTAAGGAACTGTCCCCGGACAGTGTGGGCAGAAAAGTTCCTGGCTCCTTGAATGCCGTTCCTGGAGACACTGCGATCAATGAGGGAGATATGTCAAGATGTGTGTTGCTTTTGAGGACGTCTCTCTGGAGAGTCTTAGCAAAGAGGTCACACGGATAATCAGAGCAATTCTCAGAGACACTGAGACCAAGCTCCACAATTCCTCCTGGCACTTTCCCTGTAGGAGATACCGCAAGACGTTTCTGTATATTGGGCACAGCGCTCTGCAGGCTCTTAGCAGAGACTTTCCCGGCACAGTGAAACCCTATGTCAGAGACACTGAGAAGAAGCCCCAACGTTCCTTCCCTGGAGATTGGTCCCACGCCCAAAGAGCCAGCAGGGAAAACTGTGCCTTGTTCTAAAGCTCTTTGGGAACCACTTGCGTGGCCCCACAGACCTGCGGGCTGCAGGCTTTCCTGCTGCCTTCAGCCTCAAAACCACCCTTTCCCACTTGCCGCCGCGCCAGGCACAAAAATGGCCATATGTCTGGAGGTTGGTCCCACGCCCAAAGATGTCGTAGGTCTCTGGGCAATGCAAGCGTCTTAGCAGAGATGTAGCCGGGGTCATGAGAACAATTCTGAGAGACACTGGGAACAAGCCCTAGAATTCCCTCCTTGCACTCTCCATGTTGGAGACACAGCAAGATGATTTTTTGATTGTTTTGCACCTATCTCTTTGAAGAATCTAGCCAAGGAGATAACTAGGTGACTTGAAGCAGATCCTATCGAGTCTAAGAGCAGTCCCCATTTTTCCCTGCTGGCACTTTCCATGTGGGAGATATGTCAAGATGTGTGTTGGTTTTGAGGGCAACTCCCTGGAGAGAATGTTAGCAAAGACTTAACCAGGAGAGTAGAAAGCAGTATTCAAAGATAGGCAGAGCAAGTCCTATATTTCCCTCCTGACACTTTCCATTTAGGACATATAGCAGGATGCTTATTGGTTTTGAGGAAATCTCCCTGGAGACTGTAGGCAGGAAAGTTTCTGGCACATTGAATGCCATTCTTGGAGGCACTGCGATGAATTCCTGCAATTCTCTCCTGGCACTTTACATGTTGGAGATAGCGCAAGATTTTTGTGTATATAGGGCACAGCGCTCTGCAGGGTGAGAGACACTGAGAAAAAGATCGACAATTCCCTCCTGGCACTTTCCTTGTAGGAGATACCGCAAGACGTTTCTGTATATTGGGCACTGCGCTCTGCAGGCTGTTAGCAGAGACTTTCCCGGCACAGTGAAACCCTATGTCAGAGACACTGAGAAGAAGCCCCAATGTTCCCTCCAGGCACTTTCAGTGTGGGTGCCTTCTCCACGTGGTTCCTGGTTTCACTGCAGCTCTGAAGAGAATGTTAGCAAAGAGGTAACCGGGACAGTGAAAACAGTACTCAAAGACAGGGAGAGCAAGCTCTCTCTTGGCACTTTGGATGTGGGACATACAGCGAGATGTTTGCTGCTTTTACATTTGGCTGTTGGGAGATTTACAGCACAAAGATATCTAGTTGATTTGAAGCAGTTCTGAGAAAGTCTAAACATAATCCCCACTTTTCCCTCCTGGCATTTTCCATGTGGGAGATATAGCAGGATGTATATTGGTTTTAAGGAACTGTCCGCGGACAGTGTGGGCAGAAAAGTTCCTGGCTCCTTGAATGCCGTTCCTGGAGACACTGCGATCAATGAGGGAGATATGTCAACACGTGTGTTGCTTTTGAGGACGTCTCTCTGGAGAGTCTTAGCAAAGAGGTCACACGGATAATCAGAGCAATTCTCAGAGACACTGAGACCAAGCTCCACAATTCCTCCTGGCACTTTCCCTGTAGGAGATACCGCAAAACGTTTCTGTATATTGGGCACAGCGCTCTGCAGGCTGTTAGCAGAGACTTTCCCGGCACAGTGAAACCCTATGTCAGAGACACTGAGAAGAAGCCCCAACGTTCCTTCCCTGGAGATTGGTCCCACGCCCAAAGAGCCAGCAGGGAAAACTATGCCTTGTTCTAAAGCTCTTTTGGAACCGCTTGCATAGCCCCACAGACCTGGGGGCTGCAGGCTTTCCTGCTGCCTTCAGCCTCAAAACCCCCTTTCCCACTTGGCGCCACGCCAGCCTCCAAAATATCCATATGTCTGGAGACTGGTCCCACGCCCAAAGAGCCAGCAGGGAAAACTGTGCCTTGTTCTAAAGCTCTTTGGGAACCACTTGCGTGGCCCCACAGACCTGCGGGCTGCAGGCTTTCCTGCTGCCTTCAGCCTCAAAACCACCCTTTCCCACTTGCCGCCGCGCCAGGCACAAAAATGGCCATATGTCTGGAGGTTGGTCCCACGCCCAAAGATGTCGTAGGTCTCTGGGCAATGCAAGCGTCTTAGCAGAGATGTAGCCGGGGTCATGAGAACAATTCTGAGAGACACTGGGAACAAGCCCTAGAATTCCCTCCTGGCACTCTCCATGTTGGAGACACAGCAAGATGATTTTTTGATTGTTTTGCACCTATCTCTTTGAAGAATCTAGCCAAGGAGATAACTAGGTGACTTGAAGCAGATCCTATCGAGTCTAAGAACAGTCCCCATTTTTCCCTGCTGGCACTTTCCATGTGCGAGATATGTCAAGATGTGTGTTGGTTTTGAGGGCAACTCCCTGGAGAGAATGTTAGCAAAGACTTAACCAGGAGAGTAGAAAGCAGTATTCAAAGATAGGCAGAGCAAGTCCTATATTTCCCTCCTGACACTTTCCATTTAGGACATATAGCAGGATGCTTATTGGTTTTGAGGAAATCTCCCTGGAGACTGTAGGCAGGAAAGTTTCTGGCACATTGAATGCCATTCTTGGAGGCACTGCGATGAATTCCTGCAATTCTCTCCTGGCACTTTACATGTTGGAGATAGCGCAAGATTTTTGTGTATATAGGGCACAGCGCTCTGCAGGGTGAGAGACACTGAGAAAAAGATCGACAATTCCCTCCTGGCACTTTCCTTGTAGGAGATACCGCAAGACGTTTCTGTATATTGGGCACTGCGCTCTGCAGGCTGTTAGCAGAGACTTTCCCGGCACAGTGAAACCCTATGTCAGAGACACTGAGAAGAAGCCCCAATGTTCCCTCCAGGCACTTTCAGTGTGGGTGCCTTCTCCACGTGGTTCCTGGTTTCACTGCAGCTCTGAAGAGAATGTTAGCAAAGAGGTAACCGGGACAGTGAAAACAGTACTCAAAGACAGGGAGAGCAAGCTCTCTCTTGGCACTTTGGATGTGGGACATACAGCGAGATGTTTGCTGCTTTTACATTTGGCTGTTGGGAGATTTACAGCACAAAGATATCTAGTTGATTTGAAGCAGTTCTGAGAAAGTCTAAACATAATCCCCACTTTTCCCTCCTGGCATTTTCCATGTGGGAGATATAGCAGGATGTATATTGGTTTTAAGGAACTGTCCCCGGACAGTGTGGGCAGAAAAGTTCCTGGCTCCTTGAATGCCGTTCCTGGAGACACTGCGATCAATGAGGGAGATATGTCAAGATGTGTGTTGCTTTTGAGGACGTCTCTCTGGAGAGTCTTAGCAAAGAGGTCACACGGATAATCAGAGCAATTCTCAGAGACACTGAGACCAAGCTCCACAATTCCTCCTGGCACTTTCCCTGTAGGAGATACCGCAAGACGTTTCTGTATATTGGGCACAGCGCTCTGCAGGCTCTTAGCAGAGACTTTCCCGGCACAGTGAAACCCTATGTCAGAGACACTGAGAAGAAGCCCCAACGTTCCTTCCCTGGAGATTGGTCCCACGCCCAAAGAGCCAGCAGGGAAAACTATGCCTTGTTCTAAAGCTCTTTTGGAACCGCTTGCATAGCCCCACAGACCTGGGGGCTGCAGGCTTTCCTGCTGCCTTCAGCCTCAAAACCCCCTTTCCCACTTGGCGCCACGCCAGCCTCCAAAATATCCATATGTCTGGAGACTGGTCCCACGCCCAAAGAGCCAGCAGGGAAAACTGTGCCTTGTTCTAAAGCTCTTTGGGAACCACTTGCGTGGCCCCACAGACCTGCGGGCTGCAGGCTTTCCTGCTGCCTTCAGCCTCAAAACCACCCTTTCCCACTTGCCGCCGCGCCAGGCACAAAAATGGCCATATGTCTGGAGGTTGGTCCCACGCCCAAAGATGTCGTAGGTCTCTGGGCAATGCAAGCATCTTAGCAGAGATGTAGCCGGGGTCATGAGAACAATTCTGAGAGACACTGGGAACAAGCCCTAGAATTCCCTCCTGGCACTCTCCATGTTGGAGACACAGCAAGATGATTTTTTGATTGTTTTGCACCTATCTCTTTGAAGAATCTAGCCAAGGAGATAACTAGGTGACTTGAAGCAGATCCTATCGAGTCTAAGAACAGTCCCCATTTTTCCCTGCTGGCACTTTCCATGTGGGAGATATGTCAAGATGTGTGTTGGTTTTGAGGGCAACTCCCTGGAGAGAATGTTAGCAAAGACTTAACCAGGAGAGTAGAAAGCAGTATTCAAAGATAGGCAGAGCAAGTCCTATATTTCCCTCCTGACACTTTCCATTTAGGACATATAGCAGGATGCTTATTGGTTTTGAGGAAATCTCCCTGGAGACTGTAGGCAGGAAAGTTTCTGGCACATTGAATGCCATTCTTGGAGGCACTGCGATGAATTCCTGCAGTTCTCTCCTGGCACTTTACATGTTGGAGATAGCGCAAGATTTTTGTGTATATAGGGCACAGCGCTCTGCAGGGTGAGAGACACTGAGAAAAAGATCGACAATTCCCTCCTGGCACTTTCCTTGTAGGAGATACCGCAAGACGTTTCTGTATATTGGGCACTGCGCTCTGCAGGCTGTTAGCAGAGACTTTCCCGGCACAGTGAAACCCTATGTCAGAGACACTGAGAAGAAGCCCCAATGTTCCCTCCAGGCACTTTCAGTGTGGGTGCCTTCTCCACGTGGTTCCTGGTTTCACTGCAGCTCTGAAGAGAATGTTAGCAAAGAGGTAACCGGGACAGTGAAAACAGTACTCAAAGACAGGGAGAGCAAGCTCTCTCTTGGCACTTTGGATGTGGGACATACAGCGAGATGTTTGCTGCTTTTACATTTGGCTGTTGGGAGATTTACAGCACAAAGATATCTAGTTGATTTGAAGCAGTTCTGAGAAAGTCTAAACATAATCCCCACTTTTCCCTCCTGGCATTTTCCATGTGGGAGATATAGCAGGATGTATATTGGTTTTAAGGAACTGTCCCCGGACAGTGTGGGCAGAAAAGTTCCTGGCTCCTTGAATGCCGTTCCTGGAGACACTGCGATCAATGAGGGAGATATGTCAAGATGTGTGTTGCTTTTGAGGACGGCTCTCTGGAGAGTCTTAGCAAAGAGGTCACACGGATAATCAGAGCAATTCTCAGAGACACTGAGACCAAGCTCCACAATTCCTCCTGGCACTTTCCCTGTAGGAGATACCGCAAGACGTTTCTGTATATTGGGCACAGCGCTCTGCAGGCTGTTAGCAGAGACTTTCCCGGCACAGTGAAACCCTATGTCAGAGACACTGAGAAGAAGCCCCAACGTTCCTTCCCTGGAGATTGGTCCCACGCCCAAAGAGCCAGCAGGGAAAACTATGCCTTGTTCTAAAGCTCTTTTGGAACCGCTTGCATAGCCCCACAGACCTGGGGGCTGCAGGCTTTCCTGCTGCCTTCAGCTTCAAAACCCCCTTTCCCACTTGGCGCCACGCCAGCCTCCAAAATATCCATATGTCTGGAGACTGGTCCCACGCCCAAAGAGCCAGCAGGGAAAACTGTGCCTTGTTCTAAAGCTCTTTGGGAAGCACTTGCGTGGCCCCACAGACCTGCGGGCTGCAGGCTTTCCTGCTGCCTTCAGCCTCAAAACCACCCTTTCCCACTTGCCGCCGCGCCAGGCACAAAAATGGCCATATGTCTGGAGGTTGGTCCCACGCCCAAAGATGTCGTAGGTCTCTGGGCAATGCAAGCGTCTTAGCAGAGATGTAGCCGGGGTCATGAGAACAATTCTGAGAGACACTGGGAACAAGCCCTAGAATTCCCTCCTGGCACTCTCCATGTTGGAGACACAGCAAGATGATTTTTTGATTGTTTTGCACCTATCTCTTTGAAGAATCTAGCCAAGGAGATAACTAGGTGACTTGAAGCAGATCCTATCGAGTCTAAGAGCAGTCCCCATTTTTCCCTGCTGGCACTTTCCATGTGGGAGATATGTCAAGATGTGTGTTGGTTTTGAGGGCAACTCCCTGGAGAGAATGTTAGCAAAGACTTAACCAGGAGAGTAGAAAGCAGTATTCAAAGATAGGCAGAGCAAGTCCTATATTTCCCTCCTGACACTTTCCATTTAGGACATATAGCAGGATGCTTATTGGTTTTGAGGAAATCTCCCTGGAGACTGTAGGCAGGAAAGTTTCTGGCACATTGAATGCCATTCTTGGAGGCACTGCGATGAATTCCTGCAATTCTCTCCTGGCACTTTACATGTTGGAGATAGCGCAAGATTTTTGTGTATATAGGGCACAGCGCTCTGCAGGGTGAGAGACACTGAGAAAAAGATCGACAATTCCCTCCTGGCACTTTCCTTGTAGGAGATACCGCAAGACGTTTCTGTATATTGGGCACTGCGCTCTGCAGGCTGTTAGCAGAGACTTTCCCGGCACAGTGAAACCCTATGTCAGAGACACTGAGAAGAAGCCCCAATGTTCCCTCCAGGCACTTTCAGTGTGGGTGCCTTCTCCACGTGGTTCCCGGTTTCACTGCAGCTCTGAAGAGAATGTTAGCAAAGAGGTAACCGGGACAGTGAAAACAGTACTCAAAGACAGGGAGAGCAAGCTCTCTCTTGGCACTTTGGATGTGGGACATACAGCGAGATGTTTGCTGCTTTTACATTTGGCTGTTGGGAGATTTACAGCACAAAGATATCTAGTTGATTTGAAGCAGTTCTGAGAAAGTCTAAACATAATCCCCACTTTTCCCTCCTGGCATTTTCCATGTGGGAGATATAGCAGGATGTATATTGGTTTTAAGGAACTGTCCCCGGACAGTGTGGGCAGAAAAGTTCCTGGCTCCTTGAATGCCGTTCCTGGAGACACTGCGATCAATGAGGGAGATATGTCAAGATGTGTGTTGCTTTTGAGGACGGCTCTCTGGAGAGTCTTAGCAAAGAGGTCACACGGATAATCAGAGCAATTCTCAGAGACACTGAGACCAAGCTCCACAATTCCTCCTGGCACTTTCCCTGTAGGAGATACCGCAAGACGTTTCTGTATATTGGGCACAGCGCTCTGCAGGCTGTTAGCAGAGACTTTCCCGGCACAGTGAAACCCTATGTCAGAGACACTGAGAAGAAGCCCCAACGTTCCTTCCCTGGAGATTGGTCCCACGCCCAAAGAGCCAGCAGGGAAAACTATGCCTTGTTCTAAAGCTCTTTTGGAACCGCTTGCATAGCCCCACAGACCTGGGGGCTGCAGGCTTTCCTGCTGCCTTCAGCTTCAAAACCCCCTTTCCCACTTGGCGCCACGCCAGCCTCCAAAATATCCATATGTCTGGAGACTGGTCCCACGCCCAAAGAGCCAGCAGGGAAAACTGTGCCTTGTTCTAAAGCTCTTTGGGAAGCACTTGCGTGGCCCCACAGACCTGCGGGCTGCAGGCTTTCCTGCTGCCTTCAGCCTCAAAACCACCCTTTCCCACTTGCCGCCGCGCCAGGCACAAAAATGGCCATATGTCTGGAGGTTGGTCCCACGCCCAAAGATGTCGTAGGTCTCTGGGCAATGCAAGCGTCTTAGCAGAGATGTAGCCGGGGTCATGAGAACAATTCTGAGAGACACTGGGAACAAGCCCTAGAATTCCCTCCTGGCACTCTCCATGTTGGAGACACAGCAAGATGATTTTTTGATTGTTTTGCACCTATCTCTTTGAAGAATCTAGCCAAGGAGATAACTAGGTGACTTGAAGCAGATCCTATCGAGTCTAAGAGCAGTCCCCATTTTTCCCTGCTGGCACTTTCCATGTGGGAGATATGTCAAGATGTGTGTTGGTTTTGAGGGCAACTCCCTGGAGAGAATGTTAGCAAAGACTTAACCAGGAGAGTAGAAAGCAGTATTCAAAGATAGGCAGAGCAAGTCCTATATTTCCCTCCTGACACTTTCCATTTAGGACATATAGCAGGATGCTTATTGGTTTTGAGGAAATCTCCCTGGAGACTGTAGGCAGGAAAGTTTCTGGCACATTGAATGCCATTCTTGGAGGCACTGCGATGAATTCCTGCAATTCTCTCCTGGCACTTTACATGTTGGAGATAGCGCAAGATTTTTGTGTATATAGGGCACAGCGCTCTGCAGGGTGAGAGACACTGAGAAAAAGATCGACAATTCCCTCCTGGCACTTTCCTTGTAGGAGATACCGCAAGACGTTTCTGTATATTGGGCACTGCGCTCTGCAGGCTGTTAGCAGAGACTTTCCCGGCACAGTGAAACCCTATGTCAGAGACACTGAGAAGAAGCCCCAATGTTCCCTCCAGGCACTTTCAGTGTGGGTGCCTTCTCCACGTGGTTCCCGGTTTCACTGCAGCTCTGAAGAGAATGTTAGCAAAGAGGTAACCGGGACAGTGAAAACAGTACTCAAAGACAGGGAGAGCAAGCTCTCTCTTGGCACTTTGGATGTGGGACATACAGCGAGATGTTTGCTGCTTTTACATTTGGCTGTTGGGAGATTTACAGCACAAAGATATCTAGTTGATTTGAAGCAGTTCTGAGAAAGTCTAAACATAATCCCCACTTTTCCCTCCTGGCATTTTCCATGTGGGAGATATAGCAGGATGTATATTGGTTTTAAGGAACTGTCCCCGGACAGTGTGGGCAGAAAAGTTCCTGGCTCCTTGAATGCCGTTCCTGGAGACACTGCGATCAATGAGGGAGATATGTCAAGATGTGTGTTGCTTTTGAGGACGGCTCTCTGGAGAGTCTTAGCAAAGAGGTCACACGGATAATCAGAGCAATTCTCAGAGACACTGAGACCAAGCTCCACAATTCCTCCTGGCACTTTCCCTGTAGGAGATACCGCAAGACGTTTCTGTATATTGGGCACAGCGCTCTGCAGGCTGTTAGCAGAGACTTTCCCGGCACAGTGAAACCCTATGTCAGAGACACTGAGAAGAAGCCCCAACGTTCCTTCCCTGGAGATTGGTCCCACGCCCAAAGAGCCAGCAGGGAAAACTATGCCTTGTTCTAAAGCTCTTTTGGAACCGCTTGCATAGCCCCACAGACCTGGGGGCTGCAGGCTTTCCTGCTGCCTTCAGCCTCAAAACCCCCTTCCCCACTTGGCGCCACGCCAGCCTCCAAAATATCCATATGTCTGGAGACTGGTCCCACGCCCAAAGAGCCAGCAGGGAAAACTGTGCCTTGTTCTAAAGCTCTTTGGGAACCACTTGCGTGGCCCCACAGACCTGCGGGCTGCAGGCTTTCCTGCTGCCTTCAGCCTCAAAACCACCCTTTCCCACTTGCCGCCGCGCCAGGCACAAAAATGGCCATATGTCTGGAGGTTGGTCCCACGCCCAAAGATGTCGTAGGTCTCTGGGCAATGCAAGCGTCTTAGCAGAGATGTAGCCGGGGTCATGAGAACAATTCTGAGAGACACTGGGAACAAGCCCTAGAATTCCCTCCTGGCACTCTCCATGTTGGAGACACAGCAAGATGATTTTTTGACTGTTTTGCACCTATCTCTTTGAAGAATCTAGCCAAGGAGATAACTAGGTGACTTGAAGCAGATCCTATCGAGTCTAAGAGCAGTCCCCATTTTTCCCTGCTGGCACTTTCCATGTGGGAGATATGTCAAGATGTGTGTTGGTTTTGAGGGCAACTCCCTGGAGAGAATGTTAGCAAAGACTTAACCAGGAGAGTAGAAAGCAGTATTCAAAGATAGGCAGAGCAAGTCCTATATTTCCCTCCTGACACTTTCCATTTAGGACATATAGCAGGATGCTTATTGGTTTTGAGGAAATCTCCCTGGAGACTGTAGGCAGGAAAGTTTCTGGCACATTGAATGCCATTCTTGGAGGCACTGCGATGAATTCCTGCAATTCTCTCCTGGCACTTTACATGTTGGAGATAGCGCAAGATTTTTGTGTATATAGGGCACAGCGCTCTGCAGGGTGAGAGACACTGAGAAAAAGATCGACAATTCCCTCCTGGCACTTTCCTTGTAGGAGATACCGCAAGACGTTTCTGTATACTGGGCACTGCGCTCTGCAGGCTGTTAGCAGAGACTTTCCCGGCACAGTGAAACCCTATGTCAGAGACACTGAGAAGAAGCCCCAATGTTCCCTCCAGGCACTTTCAGTGTGGGTGCCTTCTCCACGTGGTTCACGGTTTCACTGCAGCTCTGAAGAGAATGTTAGCAAAGAGGTAACCGGGACAGTGAAAACAGTACTCAAAGACAGGGAGAGCAAGCTCTCTCTTGGCACTTTGGATGTGGGACATACAGCGAGATGTTTGCTGCTTTTACATTTGGCTGTTGGGAGATTTACAGCACAAAGATATCTAGTTGATTTGAAGCAGTTCTGAGAAAGTCTAAACATAATCCCCACTTTTCCCTCCTGGCATTTTCCATGTGGGAGATATAGCAGGATGTATATTGGTTTTAAGGAACTGTCCGCGGACAGTGTGGGCAGAAAAGTTCCTGGCTCCTTGAATGCCGTTCCTGGAGACACTGCGATCAATGAGGGAGATATGTCAACACGTGTGTTGCTTTTGAGGACGTCTCTCTGGAGAGTCTTAGCAAAGAGGTCACACGGATAATCAGAGCAATTCTCAGAGACACTGAGACCAAGCTCCACAATTCCTCCTGGCACTTTCCCTGTAGGAGATACCGCAAGACGTTTCTGTATATTGGGCACAGCGCTCTGCAGGCTGTTAGCAGAGACTTTCCCGGCACAGTGAAACCCTATGTCAGAGACACTGAGAAGAAGCCCCAACGTTCCTTCCCTGGAGATTGGTCCCACGCCCAAAGAGCCAGCAGGGAAAACTATGCCTTGTTCTAAAGCTCTTTTGGAACCGCTTGCATAGCCCCACAGACCTGGGGGCTGCAGGCTTTCCTGCTGCCTTCAGCCTCAAAACCCCCTTTCCCACTTGGCGCCACGCCAGCCTCCAAAATATCCATATGTCTGGAGACTGGTCCCACGCCCAAAGAGCCAGCAGGGAAAACTGTGCCTTGTTCTAAAGCTCTTTGGGAAGCACTTGCGTGGCCCCACAGACCTGCGGGCTGCAGGCTTTCCTGCTGCCTTCAGCCTCAAAACCACCCTTTCCCACTTGCCGCCGCGCCAGGCACAAAAATGGCCATATGTCTGGAGGTTGGTCCCACGCCCAAAGATGTCGTAGGTCTCTGGGCAATGCAAGCGTCTTAGCAGAGATGTAGCCGGGGTCATGAGAACAATTCTGAGAGACACTGGGAACAAGCCCTAGAATTCCCTCCTGGCACTCTCCATGTTGGAGACACAGCAAGATGATTTTTTGATTGTTTTGCACCTATCTCTTTGAAGAATCTAGCCAAGGAGATAACTAGGTGACTTGAAGCAGATCCTATCGAGTCTAAGAACAGTCCCCATTTTTCCCTGCTGGCACTTTCCATGTGCGAGATATGTCAAGATGTGTGTTGGTTTTGAGGGCAACTCCCTGGAGAGAATGTTAGCAAAGACTTAACCAGGAGAGTAGAAAGCAGTATTCAAAGATAGGCAGAGCAAGTCCTATATTTCCCTCCTGACACTTTCCATTTAGGACATATAGCAGGATGCTTATTGGTTTTGAGGAAATCTCCCTGGAGACTGTAGGCAGGAAAGTTTCTGGCACATTGAATGCCATTCTTGGAGGCACTGCGATGAATTCCTGCAATTCTCTCCTGGCACTTTACATGTTGGAGATAGCGCAAGATTTTTGTGTATATAGGGCACAGCGCTCTGCAGGGTGAGAGACACTGAGAAAAAGATCGACAATTCCCTCCTGGCACTTTCCTTGTAGGAGATACCGCAAGACGTTTCTGTATATTGGGCACTGCGCTCTGCAGGCTGTTAGCAGAGACTTTCCCGGCACAGTGAAACCCTATGTCAGAGACACTGAGAAGAAGCCCCAATGTTCCCTCCAGGCACTTTCAGTGTGGGTGCCTTCTCCACGTGGTTCCTGGTTTCACTGCAGCTCTGAAGAGAATGTTAGCAAAGAGGTAACCGGGACAGTGAAAACAGTACTCAAAGACAGGGAGAGCAAGCTCTCTCTTGGCACTTTGGATGTGGGACATACAGCGAGATGTTTGCTGCTTTTACATTTGGCTGTTGGGAGATTTACAGCACAAAGATATCTAGTTGATTTGAAGCAGTTCTGAGAAAGTCTAAACATAATCCCCACTTTTCCCTCCTGGCATTTTCCATGTGGGAGATATAGCAGGATGTATATTGGTTTTAAGGAACTGTCCCCGGACAGTGTGGGCAGAAAAGTTCCTGGCTCCTTGAATGCCGTTCCTGGAGACACTGCGATCAATGAGGGAGATATGTCAAGATGTGTGTTGCTTTTGAGGACGTCTCTCTGGAGAGTCTTAGCAAAGAGGTCACACGGATAATCAGAGCAATTCTCAGAGACACTGAGACCAAGCTCCACAATTCCTCCTGGCACTTTCCCTGTAGGAGATACCGCAAGACGTTTCTGTATATTGGGCACAGCGCTCTGCAGGCTCTTAGCAGAGACTTTCCCGGCACAGTGAAACCCTATGTCAGAGACACTGAGAAGAAGCCCCAACGTTCCTTCCCTGGAGATTGGTCCCACGCCCAAAGAGCCAGCAGGGAAAACTATGCCTTGTTCTAAAGCTCTTTTGGAACCGCTTGCATAGCCCCACAGACCTGGGGGCTGCAGGCTTTCCTGCTGCCTTCAGCCTCAAAACCCCCTTTCCCACTTGGCGCCACGCCAGCCTCCAAAATATCCATATGTCTGGAGACTGGTCCCACGCCCAAAGAGCCAGCAGGGAAAACTGTGCCTTGTTCTAAAGCTCTTTGGGAACCACTTGCGTGGCCCCACAGACCTGCGGGCTGCAGGCTTTCCTGCTGCCTTCAGCCTCAAAACCACCCTTTCCCACTTGCCGCCGCGCCAGGCACAAAAATGGCCATATGTCTGGAGGTTGGTCCCACGCCCAAAGATGTCGTAGGTCTCTGGGCAATGCAAGCATCTTAGCAGAGATGTAGCCGGGGTCATGAGAACAATTCTGAGAGACACTGGGAACAAGCCCTAGAATTCCCTCCTGGCACTCTCCATGTTGGAGACACAGCAAGATGATTTTTTGATTGTTTTGCACCTATCTCTTTGAAGAATCTAGCCAAGGAGATAACTAGGTGACTTGAAGCAGATCCTATCGAGTCTAAGAACAGTCCCCATTTTTCCCTGCTGGCACTTTCCATGTGGGAGATATGTCAAGATGTGTGTTGGTTTTGAGGGCAACTCCCTGGAGAGAATGTTAGCAAAGACTTAACCAGGAGAGTAGAAAGCAGTATTCAAAGATAGGCAGAGCAAGTCCTATATTTCCCTCCTGACACTTTCCATTTAGGACATATAGCAGGATGCTTATTGGTTTTGAGGAAATCTCCCTGGAGACTGTAGGCAGGAAAGTTTCTGGCACATTGAATGCCATTCTTGGAGGCACTGCGATGAATTCCTGCAGTTCTCTCCTGGCACTTTACATGTTGGAGATAGCGCAAGATTTTTGTGTATATAGGGCACAGCGCTCTGCAGGGTGAGAGACACTGAGAAAAAGATCGACAATTCCCTCCTGGCACTTTCCTTGTAGGAGATACCGCAAGACGTTTCTGTATATTGGGCACTGCGCTCTGCAGGCTGTTAGCAGAGACTTTCCCGGCACAGTGAAACCCTATGTCAGAGACACTGAGAAGAAGCCCCAATGTTCCCTCCAGGCACTTTCAGTGTGGGTGCCTTCTCCACGTGGTTCCTGGTTTCACTGCAGCTCTGAAGAGAATGTTAGCAAAGAGGTAACCGGGACAGTGAAAACAGTACTCAAAGACAGGGAGAGCAAGCTCTCTCTTGGCACTTTGGATGTGGGACATACAGCGAGATGTTTGCTGCTTTTACATTTGGCTGTTGGGAGATTTACAGCACAAAGATATCTAGTTGATTTGAAGCAGTTCTGAGAAAGTCTAAACATAATCCCCACTTTTCCCTCCTGGCATTTTCCATGTGGGAGATATAGCAGGATGTATATTGGTTTTAAGGAACTGTCCCCGGACAGTGTGGGCAGAAAAGTTCCTGGCTCCTTGAATGCCGTTCCTGGAGACACTGCGATCAATGAGGGAGATATGTCAAGATGTGTGTTGCTTTTGAGGACGGCTCTCTGGAGAGTCTTAGCAAAGAGGTCACACGGATAATCAGAGCAATTCTCAGAGACACTGAGACCAAGCTCCACAATTCCTCCTGGCACTTTCCCTGTAGGAGATACCGCAAGACGTTTCTGTATATTGGGCACAGCGCTCTGCAGGGTGTTAGCAGAGACTTTCCCGGCACAGTGAAACCCTATGTCAGAGACACTGAGAAGAAGCCCCAACGTTCCTTCCCTGGAGATTGGTCCCACGCCCAAAGAGCCAGCAGGGAAAACTATGCCTTGTTCTAAAGCTCTTTTGGAACCGCTTGCATAGCCCCACAGACCTGGGGGCTGCAGGCTTTCCTGCTGCCTTCAGCTTCAAAACCCCCTTTCCCACTTGGCGCCACGCCAGCCTCCAAAATATCCATATGTCTGGAGACTGGTCCCACGCCCAAAGAGCCAGCAGGGAAAACTGTGCCTTGTTCTAAAGCTCTTTGGGAAGCACTTGCGTGGCCCCACAGACCTGCGGGCTGCAGGCTTTCCTGCTGCCTTCAGCCTCAAAACCACCCTTTCCCACTTGCCGCCGCGCCAGGCACAAAAATGGCCATATGTCTGGAGGTTGGTCCCACGCCCAAAGATGTCGTAGGTCTCTGGGCAATGCAAGCGTCTTAGCAGAGATGTAGCCGGGGTCATGAGAACAATTCTGAGAGACACTGGGAACAAGCCCTAGAATTCCCTCCTGGCACTCTCCATGTTGGAGACACAGCAAGATGATTTTTTGATTGTTTTGCACCTATCTCTTTGAAGAATCTAGCCAAGGAGATAACTAGGTGACTTGAAGCAGATCCTATCGAGTCTAAGAGCAGTCCCCATTTTTCCCTGCTGGCACTTTCCATGTGGGAGATATGTCAAGATGTGTGTTGGTTTTGAGGGCAACTCCCTGGAGAGAATGTTAGCAAAGACTTAACCAGGAGAGTAGAAAGCAGTATTCAAAGATAGGCAGAGCAAGTCCTATATTTCCCTCCTGACACTTTCCATTTAGGACATATAGCAGGATGCTTATTGGTTTTGAGGAAATCTCCCTGGAGACTGTAGGCAGGAAAGTTTCTGGCACATTGAATGCCATTCTTGGAGGCACTGCGATGAATTCCTGCAATTCTCTCCTGGCACTTTACATGTTGGAGATAGCGCAAGATTTTTGTGTATATAGGGCACAGCGCTCTGCAGGGTGAGAGACACTGAGAAAAAGATCGACAATTCCCTCCTGGCACTTTCCTTGTAGGAGATACCGCAAGACGTTTCTGTATATTGGGCACTGCGCTCTGCAGGCTGTTAGCAGAGACTTTCCCGGCACAGTGAAACCCTATGTCAGAGACACTGAGAAGAAGCCCCAATGTTCCCTCCAGGCACTTTCAGTGTGGGTGCCTTCTCCACGTGGTTCCCGGTTTCACTGCAGCTCTGAAGAGAATGTTAGCAAAGAGGTAACCGGGACAGTGAAAACAGTACTCAAAGACAGGGAGAGCAAGCTCTCTCTTGGCACTTTGGATGTGGGACATACAGCGAGATGTTTGCTGCTTTTACATTTGGCTGTTGGGAGATTTACAGCACAAAGATATCTAGTTGATTTGAAGCAGTTCTGAGAAAGTCTAAACATAATCCCCACTTTTCCCTCCTGGCATTTTCCATGTGGGAGATATAGCAGGATGTATATTGGTTTTAAGGAACTGTCCCCGGACAGTGTGGGCAGAAAAGTTCCTGGCTCCTTGAATGCCGTTCCTGGAGACACTGCGATCAATGAGGGAGATATGTCAAGATGTGTGTTGCTTTTGAGGACGGCTCTCTGGAGAGTCTTAGCAAAGAGGTCACACGGATAATCAGAGCAATTCTCAGAGACACTGAGACCAAGCTCCACAATTCCTCCTGGCACTTTCCCTGTAGGAGATACCGCAAGACGTTTCTGTATATTGGGCACAGCGCTCTGCAGGCTGTTAGCAGAGACTTTCCCGGCACAGTGAAACCCTATGTCAGAGACACTGAGAAGAAGCCCCAACGTTCCTTCCCTGGAGATTGGTCCCACGCCCAAAGAGCCAGCAGGGAAAACTATGCCTTGTTCTAAAGCTCTTTTGGAACCGCTTGCATAGCCCCACAGACCTGGGGGCTGCAGGCTTTCCTGCTGCCTTCAGCCTCAAAACCCCCTTCCCCACTTGGCGCCACGCCAGCCTCCAAAATATCCATATGTCTGGAGACTGGTCCCACGCCCAAAGAGCCAGCAGGGAAAACTGTGCCTTGTTCTAAAGCTCTTTGGGAACCACTTGCGTGGCCCCACAGACCTGCGGGCTGCAGGCTTTCCTGCTGCCTTCAGCCTCAAAACCACCCTTTCCCACTTGCCGCCGCGCCAGGCACAAAAATGGCCATATGTCTGGAGGTTGGTCCCACGCCCAAAGATGTCGTAGGTCTCTGGGCAATGCAAGCGTCTTAGCAGAGATGTAGCCGGGGTCATGAGAACAATTCTGAGAGACACTGGGAACAAGCCCTAGAATTCCCTCCTGGCACTCTCCATGTTGGAGACACAGCAAGATGATTTTTTGACTGTTTTGCACCTATCTCTTTGAAGAATCTAGCCAAGGAGATAACTAGGTGACTTGAAGCAGATCCTATCGAGTCTAAGAGCAGTCCCCATTTTTCCCTGCTGGCACTTTCCATGTGGGAGATATGTCAAGATGTGTGTTGGTTTTGAGGGCAACTCCCTGGAGAGAATGTTAGCAAAGACTTAACCAGGAGAGTAGAAAGCAGTATTCAAAGATAGGCAGAGCAAGTCCTATATTTCCCTCCTGACACTTTCCATTTAGGACATATAGCAGGATGCTTATTGGTTTTGAGGAAATCTCCCTGGAGACTGTAGGCAGGAAAGTTTCTGGCACATTGAATGCCATTCTTGGAGGCACTGCGATGAATTCCTGCAATTCTCTCCTGGCACTTTACATGTTGGAGATAGCGCAAGATTTTTGTGTATATAGGGCACAGCGCTCTGCAGGGTGAGAGACACTGAGAAAAAGATCGACAATTCCCTCCTGGCACTTTCCTTGTAGGAGATACCGCAAGACGTTTCTGTATACTGGGCACTGCGCTCTGCAGGCTGTTAGCAGAGACTTTCCCGGCACAGTGAAACCCTATGTCAGAGACACTGAGAAGAAGCCCCAATGTTCCCTCCAGGCACTTTCAGTGTGGGTGCCTTCTCCACGTGGTTCACGGTTTCACTGCAGCTCTGAAGAGAATGTTAGCAAAGAGGTAACCGGGACAGTGAAAACAGTACTCAAAGACAGGGAGAGCAAGCTCTCTCTTGGCACTTTGGATGTGGGACATACAGCGAGATGTTTGCTGCTTTTACATTTGGCTGTTGGGAGATTTACAGCACAAAGATATCTAGTTGATTTGAAGCAGTTCTGAGAAAGTCTAAACATAATCCCCACTTTTCCCTCCTGGCATTTTCCATGTGGGAGATATAGCAGGATGTATATTGGTTTTAAGGAACTGTCCGCGGACAGTGTGGGCAGAAAAGTTCCTGGCTCCTTGAATGCCGTTCCTGGAGACACTGCGATCAATGAGGGAGATATGTCAACACGTGTGTTGCTTTTGAGGACGTCTCTCTGGAGAGTCTTAGCAAAGAGGTCACACGGATAATCAGAGCAATTCTCAGAGACACTGAGACCAAGCTCCACAATTCCTCCTGGCACTTTCCCTGTAGGAGATACCGCAAGACGTTTCTGTATATTGGGCACAGCGCTCTGCAGGCTGTTAGCAGAGACTTTCCCGGCACAGTGAAACCCTATGTCAGAGACACTGAGAAGAAGCCCCAACGTTCCTTCCCTGGAGATTGGTCCCACGCCCAAAGAGCCAGCAGGGAAAACTATGCCTTGTTCTAAAGCTCTTTTGGAACCGCTTGCATAGCCCCACAGACCTGGGGGCTGCAGGCTTTCCTGCTGCCTTCAGCCTCAAAACCCCCTTTCCCACTTGGCGCCACGCCAGCCTCCAAAATATCCATATGTCTGGAGACTGGTCCCACGCCCAAAGAGCCAGCAGGGAAAACTGTGCCTTGTTCTAAAGCTCTTTGGGAACCACTTGCGTGGCCCCACAGACCTGCGGGCTGCAGGCTTTCCTGCTGCCTTCAGCCTCAAAACCACCCTTTCCCACTTGCCGCCGCGCCAGGCACAAAAATGGCCATATGTCTGGAGGTTGGTCCCACGCCCAAAGATGTCGTAGGTCTCTGGGCAATGCAAGCGTCTTAGCAGAGATGTAGCCGGGGTCATGAGAACAATTCTGAGAGACACTGGGAACAAGCCCTAGAATTCCCTCCTGGCACTCTCCATGTTGGAGACACAGCAAGATGATTTTTTGATTGCTTGCACCTATCTCTTTGAAGAATCTAGCCAAGGAGATAACTAGGTGACTTGAAGCAGATCCTATCGAGTCCAAGAGCAGTCCCCATTTTTCCCTGCTGGCACTTTCCATGTGGGAGATATGTCAAGATGTGTGTTGGTTTTGAGGGCAACTCCCTGGAGAGAATGTTAGCAAAGACTTAACCAGGAGAGTAGAAAGCAGTATTCAAAGATAGGCAGAGCAAGTCCTATATTTCCCTCCTGACACTTTCCATTTAGGACATATAGCAGGATGCTTATTGGTTTTGAGGAAATCTCCCTGGAGACTGTAGGCAGGAAAGTTTCTGGCACATTGAATGCCATTCTTGGAGGCACTGCGATGAATTCCTGCAATTCTCTCCTGGCACTTTACATGTTGGAGATAGCGCAAGATTTTTGTGTATATAGGGCACAGCGCTCTGCAGGGTGAGAGACACTGAGAAAAAGATCGACAATTCCCTCCTGGCACTTTCCTTGTAGGAGATACCGCAAGACGTTTCTGTATATTGGGCACTGCGCTCTGCAGGCTGTTAGCAGAGACTTTCCCGGCACAGTGAAACCCGATGTCAGAGACACTGAGAAGAAGCCCCAATGTTCCCTCCAGGCACTTTCAGTGTGGGTGCCTTCTCCACGTGGTTCCTGGTTTCACTGCAGCTCTGAAGAGAATGTTAGCAAAGAGGTAATCGGGACAGTGAAAACAGTACTCAAAGACAGGGAGAGCAAGCTCTCTCTTGGCACTTTGGATGTGGGACATACAGCGAGATGTTTGCTGCTTTTACATTTGGCTGTTGGGAGATTTACAGCACAAAGATATCTAGTTGATTTGAAGCAGTTCTGAGAAAGTCTAAACATAATCCCCACTTTTCCCTCCTGGCATTTTCCATGTGGGAGATATAGCAGGATGTATATTGGTTTTAAGGAACTGTCCCCGGACAGTGTGGGCAGAAAAGTTCCTGGCTCCTTGAATGCCGTTCCTGGAGACACTGCGATCAATGAGGGAGATATGTCAAGATGTGTGTTGCTTTTGAGGACGTCTCTCTGGAGAGTCTTAGCAAAGAGGTCACACGGATAATCAGAGCAATTCTCAGAGACACTGAGACCAAGCTCCACAATTCCTCCTGGCACTTTCCCTGTAGGAGATACCGCAAGACGTTTCTGTATATTGGGCACAGCGCTCTGCAGGCTGTTAGCAGAGACTTTCCCGGCACAGTGAAACCCTATGTCAGAGACACTGAGAAGAAGCCCCAACGTTCCTTCCCTGGAGATTGGTCCCACGCCCAAAGAGCCAGCAGGGAAAACTATGCCTTGTTCTAAAGCTCTTTTGGAACCGCTTGCATAGCCCCACAGACCTGGGGGCTGCAGGCTTTCCTGCTGCCTTCAGCCTCAAAACCCCCTTCCCCACTTGGCGCCACGCCAGCCTCCAAAATATCCATATGTCTGGAGACTGGTCCCACGCCCAAAGAGCCAGCAGGGAAAACTGTGCCTTGTTCTAAAGCTCTTTGGGAACCACTTGCGTGGCCCCACAGACCTGCGGGCTGCAGGCTTTCCTGCTGCCTTCAGCCTCAAAACCACCCTTTCCCACTTGCCGCCGCGCCAGGCACAAAAATGGCCATATGTCTGGAGGTTGGTCCCACGCCCAAAGATGTCGTAGGTCTCTGGGCAATGCAAGCGTCTTAGCAGAGATGTAGCCGGGGTCATGAGAACAATTCTGAGAGACACTGGGAACAAGCCCTAGAATTCCCTCCTGGCACTCTCCATGTTGGAGACACAGCAAGATGATTTTTTGATTGTTTTGCACCTATCTCTTTGAAGAATCTAGCCAAGGAGATAACTAGGTGACTTGAAGCAGATCCTATCGAGTCTAAGAACAGTCCCCATTTTTCCCTGCTGGCACTTTCCATGTGGGAGATATGTCAAGATGTGTGTTGGTTTTGAGGGCAACTCCCTGGAGAGAATGTTAGCAAAGACTTAACCAGGAGAGTAGAAAGCGGTATTCAAAGATAGGCAGAGCAAGTCCTATATTTCCCTCCTGACACTTTCCATTTAGGACATATAGCAGGATGCTTATTGGTTTTGAGGAAATCTCCCTGGAGACTGTAGGCAGGAAAGTTTCTGGCACATTGAATGCCATTCTTGGAGGCACTGCGATGAATTCCTGCAATTCTCTCCTGGCACTTTACATGTTGGAGATAGCGCAAGATTTTTGTGTATATAGGGCACAGCGCTCTGCAGGGTGAGAGACACTGAGAAAAAGATCGACAATTCCCTCCTGGCACTTTCCTTGTAGGAGATACCGCAAGACGTTTCTGTATATTGGGCACTGCGCTCTGCAGGCTGTTAGCAGAGACTTTCCCGGCACAGTGAAACCCTATGTCAGAGACACTGAGAAGAAGCCCCAATGTTCCCTCCAGGCACTTTCAGTGTGGGTGCCTTCTCCACGTGGTTCCCGGTTTCACTGCAGCTCTGAAGAGAATGTTAGCAAAGAGGTAACCGGGACAGTGAAAACAGTACTCAAAGACAGGGAGAGCAAGCTCTCTCTTGGCACTTTGGATGTGGGACATACAGCGAGATGTTTGCTGCTTTTACATTTGGCTGTTGGGAGATTTACAGCACAAAGATATCTAGTTGATTTGAAGCAGTTCTGAGAAAGTCTAAACATAATCCCCACTTTTCCCTCCTGGCATTTTCCATGTGGGAGATATAGCAGGATGTATATTGGTTTTAAGGAACTGTCCCCGGACAGTGTGGGCAGAAAAGTTCCTGGCTCCTTGAATGCCGTTCCTGGAGACACTGCGATCAATGAGGGAGATATGTCAAGATGTGTGTTGCTTTTGAGGACGTCTCTCTGGAGAGTCTTAGCAAAGAGGTCACATGGATAATCAGAGCAATTCTCAGAGACACTGAGACCAAGCTCCACAATTCCTCCTGGCACTTTCCCTGTAGGAGATACCGCAAGATGTTTCTGTATATTGGGCACAGCGCTCTGCAGGGTGTTAGCAGAGACTTTCCCGGCACAGTGAAACCCTATGTCAGAGACACTGAGAAGAAGCCCCAACGTTCCTTCCCTGGAGATTGGTCCCACGCCCAAAGAGCCAGCAGGGAAAACTATGCCTTGTTCTAAAGCTCTTTTGGAACCGCTTGCATAGCCCCACAGACCTGGGGGCTGCAGGCTTTCCTGCTGCCTTCAGCCTCAAAACCCCCTTCCCCACTTGGCGCCACGCCAGCCTCCAAAATATCCATATGTCTGGAGACTGGTCCCACGCCCAAAGAGCCAGCAGGGAAAACTGTGCCTTGTTCTAAAGCTCTTTGGGAACCACTTGCGTGGCCCCACAGACCTGCGGGCTGCAGGCTTTCCTGCTGCCTTCAGCCTCAAAACCACCCTTTCCCACTTGCCGCCGCGCCAGGCACAAAAATGGCCATATGTCTGGAGGTTGGTCCCACGCCCAAAGATGTCGTAGGTCTCTGGGCAATGCAAGCGTCTTAGCAGAGATGTAGCCGGGGTCATGAGAACAATTCTGAGAGACACTGGGAACAAGCCCTAGAATTCCCTCCTGGCACTCTCCATGTTGGAGACACAGCAAGATGATTTTTTGACTGTTTTGCACCTATCTCTTTGAAGAATCTAGCCAAGGAGATAACTAGGTGACTTGAAGCAGATCCTATCGAGTCTAAGAGCAGTCCCCATTTTTCCCTGCTGGCACTTTCCATGTGGGAGATATGTCAAGATGTGTGTTGGTTTTGAGGGCAACTCCCTGGAGAGAATGTTAGCAAAGACTTAACCAGGAGAGTAGAAAGCAGTATTCAAAGATAGGCAGAGCAAGTCCTATATTTCCCTCCTGACACTTTCCATTTAGGACATATAGCAGGATGCTTATTGGTTTTGAGGAAATCTCCCTGGAGACTGTAGGCAGGAAAGTTTCTGGCACATTGAATGCCATTCTTGGAGGCACTGCGATGAATTCCTGCAATTCTCTCCTGGCACTTTACATGTTGGAGATAGCGCAAGATTTTTGTGTATATAGGGCACAGCGCTCTGCAGGGTGAGAGACACTGAGAAAAAGATCGACAATTCCCTCCTGGCACTTTCCTTGTAGGAGATACCGCAAGACGTTTCTGTATACTGGGCACTGCGCTCTGCAGGCTGTTAGCAGAGACTTTCCCGGCACAGTGAAACCCTATGTCAGAGACACTGAGAAGAAGCCCCAATGTTCCCTCCAGGCACTTTCAGTGTGGGTGCCTTCTCCACGTGGTTCCCGGTTTCACTGCAGCTCTGAAGAGAATGTTAGCAAAGAGGTAACCGGGACAGTGAAAACAGTACTCAAAGACAGGGAGAGCAAGCTCTCTCTTGGCACTTTGGATGTGGGACATACAGCGAGATGTTTGCTGCTTTTACATTTGGCTGTTGGGAGATTTACAGCACAAAGATATCTAGTTGATTTGAAGCAGTTCTGAGAAAGTCTAAACATAATCCCCACTTTTCCCTCCTGGCATTTTCCATGTGGGAGATATAGCAGGATGTATATTGGTTTTAAGGAACTGTCCCCGGACAGTGTGGGCAGAAAAGTTCCTGGCTCCTTGAATGCCGTTCCTGGAGACACTGCGATCAATGAGGGAGATATGTCAACACGTGTGTTGCTTTTGAGGACGTCTCTCTGGAGAGTCTTAGCAAAGAGGTCACACGGATAATCAGAGCAATTCTCAGAGACACTGAGACCAAGCTCCACAATTCCTCCTGGCACTTTCCCTGTAGGAGATACCGCAAGACGTTTCTGTATATTGGGCACAGCGCTCTGCAGGCTGTTAGCAGAGACTTTCCCGGCACAGTGAAACCCTATGTCAGAGACACTGAGAAGAAGCCCCAACGTTCCTTCCCTGGAGATTGGTCCCACGCCCAAAGAGCCAGCAGGGAAAACTATGCCTTGTTCTAAAGCTCTTTTGGAACCGCTTGCATAGCCCCACAGACCTGGGGGCTGCAGGCTTTCCTGCTGCCTTCAGCCTCAAAACCCCCTTCCCCACTTGGCGCCACGCCAGCCTCCAAAATATCCATATGTCTGGAGACTGGTCCCACGCCCAAAGAGCCAGCAGGGAAAACTGTGCCTTGTTCTAAAGCTCTTTGGGAACCACTTGCGTGGCCCCACAGACCTGCGGGCTGCAGGCTTTCCTGCTGCCTTCAGCCTCAAAACCACCCTTTCCCACTTGCCGCCGCGCCAGGCACAAAAATGGCCATATGTCTGGAGGTTGGTCCCACGCCCAAAGATGTCGTAGGTCTCTGGGCAATGCAAGCGTCTTAGCAGAGATGTAGCCGGGGTCATGAGAACAATTCTGAGAGACACTGGGAACAAGCCCTAGAATTCCCTCCTGGCACTTTCCATGTTGGAGACACAGCAAGATGATTTTTTGATTGTTTTGCACCTATCTCTTTGAAGAATCTAGCCAAGGAGATAACTAGGTGACTTGAAGCAGATCCTATCGAGTCTAAGAACAGTCCCCATTTTTCCCTGCTGGCACTTTCCATGTGGGAGATATGTCAAGATGTGTGTTGGTTTTGAGGGCAACTCCCTGGAGAGAATGTTAGCAAAGACTTAACCAGGAGAGTAGAAAGCGGTATTCAAAGATAGGCAGAGCAAGTCCTATATTTCCCTCCTGACACTTTCCATTTAGGACATATAGCAGGATGCTTATTGGTTTTGAGGAAATCTCCCTGGAGACTGTAGGCAGGAAAGTTTCTGGCACATTGAATGCCATTCTTGGAGGCACTGCGATGAATTCCTGCAATTCTCTCCTGGCACTTTACATGTTGGAGATAGCGCAAGATTTTTGTGTATATAGGGCACAGCGCTCTGCAGGGTGAGAGACACTGAGAAAAAGATCGACAATTCCCTCCTGGCACTTTCCTTGTAGGAGATACCGCAAGACGTTTCTGTATATTGGGCACTGCGCTCTGCAGGGTGTTAGCAGAGACTTTCCCGGGACAGTGAAACCCTATGTCAGAGACACTGAGAAGAAGCCCCAATGTTCCCTCCAGGCACTTTCAGTGTGGGTGCCTTCTCCACGTGGTTCCCGGTTTCACTGCAGCTCTGAAGAGAATGTTAGCAAAGAGGTAACCGGGACAGTGAAAACAGTACTCAAAGACAGGGAGAGCAAGCTCTCTCTTGGCACTTTGGATGTGGGACATACAGCGAGATGTTTGCTGCTTTTACATTTGGCTGTTGGGAGATTTACAGCACAAAGATATCTAGTTGATTTGAAGCAGTTCTGAGAAAGTCTAAACATAATCCCCACTTTTCCCTCCTGGCATTTTCCATGTGGGAGATATAGCAGGATGTATATTGGTTTTAAGGAACTGTCCCCGGACAGTGTGGGCAGAAAAGTTCCTGGCTCCTTGAATGCCGTTCCTGGAGACACTGCGATCAATGAGGGAGATATGTCAAGATGTGTGTTGCTTTTGAGGACGTCTCTCTGGAGAGTCTTAGCAAAGAGGTCACACGGATAATCAGAGCAATTCTCAGAGACACTGAGACCAAGCTCCACAATTCCTCCTGGCACTTTCCCTGTAGGAGATACCGCAAGATGTTTCTGTATATTGGGCACAGCGCTCTGCAGGCTGTTAGCAGAGACTTTCCCGGCACAGTGAAACCCTATGTCAGAGACACTGAGAAGAAGCCCCAACGTTCCTTCCCTGGAGATTGGTCCCACGCCCAAAGAGCCAGCAGGGAAAACTATGCCTTGTTCTAAAGCTCTTTTGGAACCGCTTGCATAGCCCCACAGACCTGGGGGCTGCAGGCTTTCCTGCTGCCTTCAGCCTCAAAACCCCCTTCCCCACTTGGCGCCACGCCAGCCTCCAAAATATCCATATGTCTGGAGACTGGTCCCACGCCCAAAGAGCCAGCAGGGAAAACTGTGCCTTGTTCTAAAGCTCTTTGGGAACCACTTGCGTGGCCCCACAGACCTGCGGGCTGCAGGCTTTCCTGCTGCCTTCAGCCTCAAAACCACCCTTTCCCACTTGCCGCCGCGCCAGGCACAAAAATGGCCATATGTCTGGAGGTTGGTCCCACGCCCAAAGATGTCGTAGGTCTCTGGGCAATGCAAGCGTCTTAGCAGAGATGTAGCCGGGGTCATGAGAACAATTCTGAGAGACACTGGGAACAAGCCCTAGAATTCCCTCCTGGCACTCTCCATGTTGGAGACACAGCAAGATGATTTTTTGATTGTTTTGCACCTATCTCTTTGAAGAATCTAGCCAAGGAGATAACTAGGTGACTTGAAGCAGATCCTATCGAGTCCAAGAGCAGTCCCCATTTTTCCCTGCTGGCACTTTCCATGTGGGAGATATGTCAAGATGTGTGTTGGTTTTGAGGGCAACTCCCTGGAGAGAATGTTAGCAAAGACTTAACCAGGAGAGTAGAAAGCAGTATTCAAAGATAGGCAGAGCAAGTCCTATATTTCCCTCCTGACACTTTCCATTTAGGACATATAGCAGGATGCTTATTGGTTTTGAGGAAATCTCCCTGGAGACTGTAGGCAGGAAAGTTTCTGGCACATTGAATGCCATTCTTGGAGGCACTGCGATGAATTCCTGCAATTCTCTCCTGGCACTTTACATGTTGGAGATAGCGCAAGATTTTTGTGTATATAGGGCACAGCGCTCTGCAGGGTGAGAGACACTGAGAAAAAGATCGACAATTCCCTCCTGGCACTTTCCTTGTAGGAGATACCGCAAGACGTTTCTGTATACTGGGCACTGCGCTCTGCAGGCTGTTAGCAGAGACTTTCCCGGCACAGTGAAACCCTATGTCAGAGACACTGAGAAGAAGCCCCAATGTTCCCTCCAGGCACTTTCAGTGTGGGTGCCTTCTCCACGTGGTTCCCGGTTTCACTGCAGCTCTGAAGAGAATGTTAGCAAAGAGGTAACCGGGACAGTGAAAACAGTACTCAAAGACAGGGAGAGCAAGCTCTCTCTTGGCACTTTGGATGTGGGACATACAGCGAGATGTTTGCTGCTTTTACATTTGGCTGTTGGGAGATTTACAGCACAAAGATATCTAGTTGATTTGAAGCAGTTCTGAGAAAGTCTAAACATAATCCCCACTTTTCCCTCCTGGCATTTTCCATGTGGGAGATATAGCAGGATGTATATTGGTTTTAAGGAACTGTCCCCGGACAGTGTGGGCAGAAAAGTTCCTGGCTCCTTGAATGCCGTTCCTGGAGACACTGCGATCAATGAGGGAGATATGTCAACACGTGTGTTGCTTTTGAGGACGTCTCTCTGGAGAGTCTTAGCAAAGAGGTCACACGGATAATCAGAGCAATTCTCAGAGACACTGAGACCAAGCTCCACAATTCCTCCTGGCACTTTCCCTGTAGGAGATACCGCAAGACGTTTCTGTATATTGGGCACAGCGCTCTGCAGGCTGTTAGCAGAGACTTTCCCGGCACAGTGAAACCCTATGTCAGAGACACTGAGAAGAAGCCCCAACGTTCCTTCCCTGGAGATTGGTCCCACGCCCAAAGAGCCAGCAGGGAAAACTATGCCTTGTTCTAAAGCTCTTTTGGAACCGCTTGCATAGCCCCACAGACCTGGGGGCTGCAGGCTTTCCTGCTGCCTTCAGCCTCAAAACCCCCTTCCCCACTTGGCGCCACGCCAGCCTCCAAAATATCCATATGTCTGGAGACTGGTCCCACGCCCAAAGAGCCAGCAGGGAAAACTGTGCCTTGTTCTAAAGCTCTTTGGGAACCACTTGCGTGGCCCCACAGACCTGCGGGCTGCAGGCTTTCCTGCTGCCTTCAGCCTCAAAACCACCCTTTCCCACTTGCCGCCGCGCCAGGCACAAAAATGGCCATATGTCTGGAGGTTGGTCCCACGCCCAAAGATGTCGTAGGTCTCTGGGCAATGCAAGCGTCTTAGCAGAGATGTAGCCGGGGTCATGAGAACAATTCTGAGAGACACTGGGAACAAGCCCTAGAATTCCCTCCTGGCACTCTCCATGTTGGAGACACAGCAAGATGATTTTTTGACTGTTTTGCACCTATCTCTTTGAAGAATCTAGCCAAGGAGATAACTAGGTGACTTGAAGCAGATCCTATCGAGTCTAAGAGCAGTCCCCATTTTTCCCTGCTGGCACTTTCCATGTGGGAGATATGTCAAGATGTGTGTTGGTTTTGAGGGCAACTCCCTGGAGAGAATGTTAGCAAAGACTTAACCAGGAGAGTAGAAAGCAGTATTCAAAGATAGGCAGAGCAAGTCCTATATTTCCCTCCTGACACTTTCCATTTAGGACATATAGCAGGATGCTTATTGGTTTTGAGGAAATCTCCCTGGAGACTGTAGGCAGGAAAGTTTCTGGCACATTGAATGCCATTCTTGGAGGCACTGCGATGAATTCCTGCAATTCTCTCCTGGCACTTTACATGTTGGAGATAGCGCAAGATTTTTGTGTATATAGGGCACAGCGCTCTGCAGGGTGAGAGACACTGAGAAAAAGATCGACAATTCCCTCCTGGCACTTTCCTTGTAGGAGATACCGCAAGACGTTTCTGTATACTGGGCACTGCGCTCTGCAGGCTGTTAGCAGAGACTTTCCCGGCACAGTGAAACCCTATGTCAGAGACACTGAGAAGAAGCCCCAATGTTCCCTCCAGGCACTTTCAGTGTGGGTGCCTTCTCCACGTGGTTCCCGGTTTCACTGCAGCTCTGAAGAGAATGTTAGCAAAGAGGTAACCGGGACAGTGAAAACAGTACTCAAAGACAGGGAGAGCAAGCTCTCTCTTGGCACTTTGGATGTGGGACATACAGCGAGATGTTTGCTGCTTTTACATTTGGCTGTTGGGAGATTTACAGCACAAAGATATCTAGTTGATTTGAAGCAGTTCTGAGAAAGTCTAAACATAATCCCCACTTTTCCCTCCTGGCATTTTCCATGTGGGAGATATAGCAGGATGTATATTGGTTTTAAGGAACTGTCCCCGGACAGTGTGGGCAGAAAAGTTCCTGGCTCCTTGAATGCCGTTCCTGGAGACACTGCGATCAATGAGGGAGATATGTCAACACGTGTGTTGCTTTTGAGGACGTCTCTCTGGAGAGTCTTAGCAAAGAGGTCACACGGATAATCAGAGCAATTCTCAGAGACACTGAGACCAAGCTCCACAATTCCTCCTGGCACTTTCCCTGTAGGAGATACCGCAAGACGTTTCTGTATATTGGGCACAGCGCTCTGCAGGCTGTTAGCAGAGACTTTCCCGGCACAGTGAAACCCTATGTCAGAGACACTGAGAAGAAGCCCCAACGTTCCTTCCCTGGAGATTGGTCCCACGCCCAAAGAGCCAGCAGGGAAAACTATGCCTTGTTCTAAAGCTCTTTTGGAACCGCTTGCATAGCCCCACAGACCTGGGGGCTGCAGGCTTTCCTGCTGCCTTCAGCCTCAAAACCCCCTTCCCCACTTGGCGCCACGCCAGCCTCCAAAATATCCATATGTCTGGAGACTGGTCCCACGCCCAAAGAGCCAGCAGGGAAAACTGTGCCTTGTTCTAAAGCTCTTTGGGAACCACTTGCGTGGCCCCACAGACCTGCGGGCTGCAGGCTTTCCTGCTGCCTTCAGCCTCAAAACCACCCTTTCCCACTTGCCGCCGCGCCAGGCACAAAAATGGCCATATGTCTGGAGGTTGGTCCCACGCCCAAAGATGTCGTAGGTCTCTGGGCAATGCAAGCGTCTTAGCAGAGATGTAGCCGGGGTCATGAGAACAATTCTGAGAGACACTGGGAACAAGCCCTAGAATTCCCTCCTGGCACTCTCCATGTTGGAGACACAGCAAGATGATTTTTTGATTGTTTTGCACCTATCTCTTTGAAGAATCTAGCCAAGGAGATAACTAGGTGACTTGAAGCAGATCCTATCGAGTCCAAGAGCAGTCCCCATTTTTCCCTGCTGGCACTTTCCATGTGGGAGATATGTCAAGATGTGTGTTGGTTTTGAGGGCAACTCCCTGGAGAGAATGTTAGCAAAGACTTAACCAGGAGAGTAGAAAGCAGTATTCAAAGATAGGCAGAGCAAGTCCTATATTTCCCTCCTGACACTTTCCATTTAGGACATATAGCAGGATGCTTATTGGTTTTGAGGAAATCTCCCTGGAGACTGTAGGCAGGAAAGTTTCTGGCACATTGAATGCCATTCTTGGAGGCACTGCGATGAATTCCTGCAATTCTCTCCTGGCACTTTACATGTTGGAGATAGCGCAAGATTTTTGTGTATATAGGGCACAGCGCTCTGCAGGGTGAGAGACACTGAGAAAAAGATCGACAATTCCCTCCTGGCACTTTCCTTGTAGGAGATACCGCAAGACGTTTCTGTATATTGGGCACTGCGCTCTGCAGGCTGTTAGCAGAGACTTTCCCGGCACAGTGAAACCCTATGTCAGAGACACTGAGAAGAAGCCCCAATGTTCCCTCCAGGCACTTTCAGTGTGGGTGCCTTCTCCACGTGGTTCCTGGTTTCACTGCAGCTCTGAAGAGAATGTTAGCAAAGAGGTAATCGGGACAGTGAAAACAGTACTCAAAGACAGGGAGAGCAAGCTCTCTCTTGGCACTTTGGATGTGGGACATACAGCGAGATGTTTGCTGCTTTTACATTTGGCTGTTGGGAGATTTACAGCACAAAGATATCTAGTTGATTTGAAGCAGTTCTGAGAAAGTCTAAACATAATCCCCACTTTTCCCTCCTGGCATTTTCCATGTGGGAGATATAGCAGGATGTATATTGGTTTTAAGGAACTGTCCCCGGACAGTGTGGGCAGAAAAGTTCCTGGCTCCTTGAATGCCGTTCCTGGAGACACTGCGATCAATGAGGGAGATATGTCAAGATGTGTGTTGCTTTTGAGGACGTCTCTCTGGAGAGTCTTAGCAAAGAGGTCACACGGATAATCAGAGCAATTCTCAGAGACACTGAGACCAAGCTCCACAATTCCTCCTGGCACTTTCCCTGTAGGAGATACCGCAAGACGTTTCTGTATATTGGGCACAGCGCTCTGCAGGCTGTTAGCAGAGACTTTCCCGGCACAGTGAAACCCTATGTCAGAGACACTGAGAAGAAGTCCCAACGTTCCTTCCCTGGAGATTGGTCCCACGCCCAAAGAGCCAGCAGGGAAAACTATGCCTTGTTCTAAAGCTCTTTTGGAACCGCTTGCATAGCCCCACAGACCTGGGGGCTGCAGGCTTTCCTGCTGCCTTCAGCCTCAAAACCCCCTTCCCCACTTGGCGCCACGCCAGCCTCCAAAATATCCATATGTCTGGAGACTGGTCCCACGCCCAAAGAGCCAGCAGGGAAAACTGTGCCTTGTTCTAAAGCTCTTTGGGAAGCACTTGCGTGGCCCCACAGACCTGCGGGCTGCAGGCTTTCCTGCTGCCTTCAGCCTCAAAACCACCCTTTCCCACTTGCCGCCGCGCCAGGCACAAAAATGGCCATATGTCTGGAGGTTGGTCCCACGCCCAAAGATGTCGTAGGTCTCTGGGCAATGCAAGCGTCTTAGCAGAGATGTAGCCGGGGTCATGAGAACAATTCTGAGAGACACTGGGAACAAGCCCTAGAATTCCCTCCTGGCACTCTCCATGTTGGAGACACAGCAAGATGATTTTTTGATTGTTTTGCACCTATCTCTTTGAAGAATCTAGCCAAGGAGATAACTAGGTGACTTGAAGCAGATCCTATCGAGTCTAAGAACAGTCCCCATTTTTCCCTGCTGGCACTTTCCATGTGGGAGATATGTCAAGATGTGTGTTGGTTTTGAGGGCAACTCCCTGGAGAGAATGTTAGCAAAGACTTAACCAGGAGAGTAGAAAGCGGTATTCAAAGATAGGCAGAGCAAGTCCTATATTTCCCTCCTGACACTTTCCATTTAGGACATATAGCAGGATGCTTATTGGTTTTGAGGAAATCTCCCTGGAGACTGTAGGCAGGAAAGTTTCTGGCACATTGAATGCCATTCTTGGAGGCACTGCGATGAATTCCTGCAATTCTCTCCTGGCACTTTACATGTTGGAGATAGCGCAAGATTTTTGTGTATATAGGGCACAGCGCTCTGCAGGGTGAGAGACACTGAGAAAAAGATCGACAATTCCCTCCTGGCACTTTCCTTGTAGGAGATACCGCAAGACGTTTCTGTATATTGGGCACTGCGCTCTGCAGGCTGTTAGCAGAGACTTTCCCGGCACAGTGAAACCCTATGTCAGAGACACTGAGAAGAAGCCCCAATGTTCCCTCCAGGCACTTTCAGTGTGGGTGCCTTCTCCACGTGGTTCCTGGTTTCACTGCAGCTCTGAAGAGAATGTTAGCAAAGAGGTAATCGGGACAGTGAAAACAGTACTCAAAGACAGGGAGAGCAAGCTCTCTCTTGGCACTTTGGATGTGGGACATACAGCGAGATGTTTGCTGCTTTTACATTTGGCTGTTGGGAGATTTACAGCACAAAGATATCTAGTTGATTTGAAGCAGTTCTGAGAAAGTCTAAACATAATCCCCACTTTTCCCTCCTGGCATTTTCCATGTGGGAGATATAGCAGGATGTATATTGGTTTTAAGGAACTGTCCCCGGACAGTGTGGGCAGAAAAGTTCCTGGCTCCTTGAATGCCGTTCCTGGAGACACTGCGATCAATGAGGGAGATATGTCAAGATGTGTGTTGCTTTTGAGGACGTCTCTCTGGAGAGTCTTAGCAAAGAGGTCACACGGATAATCAGAGCAATTCTCAGAGACACTGAGACCAAGCTCCACAATTCCTCCTGGCACTTTCCCTGTAGGAGATACCGCAAGACGTTTCTGTATATTGGGCACAGCGCTCTGCAGGCTGTTAGCAGAGACTTTCCCGGCACAGTGAAACCCTATGTCAGAGACACTGAGAAGAAGCCCCAACGTTCCTTCCCTGGAGATTGGTCCCACGCCCAAAGAGCCAGCAGGGAAAACTATGCCTTGTTCTAAAGCTCTTTTGGAACCGCTTGCATAGCCCCACAGACCTGGGGGCTGCAGGCTTTCCTGCTGCCTTCAGCCTCAAAACCCCCTTCCCCACTTGGCGCCACGCCAGCCTCCAAAATATCCATATGTCTGGAGACTGGTCCCACGCCCAAAGAGCCAGCAGGGAAAACTGTGCCTTGTTCTAAAGCTCTTTGGGAACCACTTGCGTGGCCCCACAGACCTGCGGGCTGCAGGCTTTCCTGCTGCCTTCAGCCTCAAAACCACCCTTTCCCACTTGCCGCCGCGCCAGGCACAAAAATGGCCATATGTCTGGAGGTTGGTCCCACGCCCAAAGATGTCGTAGGTCTCTGGGCAATGCAAGCGTCTTAGCAGAGATGTAGCCGGGGTCATGAGAACAATTCTGAGAGACACTGGGAACAAGCCCTAGAATTCCCTCCTGGCACTCTCCATGTTGGAGACACAGCAAGATGATTTTTTGATTGTTTTGCACCTATCTCTTTGAAGAATCTAGCCAAGGAGATAACTAGGTGACTTGAAGCAGATCCTATCGAGTCTAAGAACAGTCCCCATTTTTCCCTGCTGGCACTTTCCATGTGGGAGATATGTCAAGATGTGTGTTGGTTTTGAGGGCAACTCCCTGGAGAGAATGTTAGCAAAGACTTAACCAGGAGAGTAGAAAGCGGTATTCAAAGATAGGCAGAGCAAGTCCTATATTTCCCTCCTGACACTTTCCATTTAGGACATATAGCAGGATGCTTATTGGTTTTGAGGAAATCTCCCTGGAGACTGTAGGCAGGAAAGTTTCTGGCACATTGAATGCCATTCTTGGAGGCACTGCGATGAATTCCTGCAATTCTCTCCTGGCACTTTACATGTTGGAGATAGCGCAAGATTTTTGTGTATATAGGGCACAGCGCTCTGCAGGGTGAGAGACACTGAGAAAAAGATCGACAATTCCCTCCTGGCACTTTCCTTGTAGGAGATACCGCAAGACGTTTCTGTATATTGGGCACTGCGCTCTGCAGGCTGTTAGCAGAGACTTTCCCGGCACAGTGAAACCCTATGTCAGAGACACTGAGAAGAAGCCCCAATGTTCCCTCCAGGCACTTTCAGTGTGGGTGCCTTCTCCACGTGGTTCCCGGTTTCACTGCAGCTCTGAAGAGAATGTTAGCAAAGAGGTAACCGGGACAGTGAAAACAGTACTCAAAGACAGGGAGAGCAAGCTCTCTCTTGGCACTTTGGATGTGGGACATACAGCGAGATGTTTGCTGCTTTTACATTTGGCTGTTGGGAGATTTACAGCACAAAGATATCTAGTTGATTTGAAGCAGTTCTGAGAAAGTCTAAACATAATCCCCACTTTTCCCTCCTGGCATTTTCCATGTGGGAGATATAGCAGGATGTATATTGGTTTTAAGGAACTGTCCCCGGACAGTGTGGGCAGAAAAGTTCCTGGCTCCTTGAATGCCGTTCCTGGAGACACTGCGATCAATGAGGGAGATATGTCAAGATGTGTGTTGCTTTTGAGGACGTCTCTCTGGAGAGTCTTAGCAAAGAGGTCACATGGATAATCAGAGCAATTCTCAGAGACACTGAGACCAAGCTCCACAATTCCTCCTGGCACTTTCCCTGTAGGAGATACCGCAAGATGTTTCTGTATATTGGGCACAGCGCTCTGCAGGCTGTTAGCAGAGACTTTCCCAGCACAGTGAAACCCTATGTCAGAGACACTGAGAAGAAGCCCCAACGTTCCTTCCCTGGAGATTGGTCCCACGCCCAAAGAGCCAGCAGGGAAAACTATGCCTTGTTCTAAAGCTCTTTTGGAACCGCTTGCATAGCCCCACAGACCTGGGGGCTGCAGGCTTTCCTGCTGCCTTCAGCCTCAAAACCCCCTTTCCCACTTGGCGCCACGCCAGCCTCCAAAATATCCATATGTCTGGAGACTGGTCCCACGCCCAAAGAGCCAGCAGGGAAAACTGTGCCTTGTTCTAAAGCTCTTTGGGAAGCACTTGCGTGGCCCCACAGACCTGCGGACTGCAGGCTTTCCTGCTGCCTTCAGCCTCAAAACCACCCTTTCCCACTTGCCGCCGCGCCAGGCACAAAAATGGCCATATGTCTGGAGGTTGGTCCCACGCCCAAAGATGTCGTAGGTCTCTGGGCAATGCAAGCGTCTTAGCAGAGATGTAGCCGGGGTCATGAGAACAATTCTGAGAGACACTGGGAACAAGCCCTAGAATTCCCTCCTGGCACTCTCCATGTTGGAGACACAGCAAGATGATTTTTTGATTGTTTTGCACCTATCTCTTTGAAGAATCTAGCCAAGGAGATAACTAGGTGACTTGAAGCAGATCCTATCGAGTCTAAGAACAGTCCCCATTTTTCCCTGCTGGCACTTTCCATGTGGGAGATATGTCTGTAGGAATGTGTCTGAGAGAAAATGGTCACGTGAGCCAGCCTCCCTACTATGAGAGATTAGATTAAGGGCAAAACAGGTGGTAGAAGATGGAATTAGTACATGGGAAAAACGGGGACTGAGAAGGTAGAAAACATGTTGTGCTAATGACTAAGCAATTTACTATGTGAATTCTTGTAACCAACCTGATCTGTGAATGAACTGCATGGACAGCGCGTGAACAGAGACTGTAAGCCAATCATATAGCTGCCGCTAGCGCGTGCTCTTATTGCCTGTCTATATATACTCTGTGAAAACTTGAATAAAGGGAGAACGGTCATACTCATATTGAGATTCCATCGTTACTCCGGGTCCGTCTCCCACTCCGACATCCTCCGACATCTGGTAGCAGAGGATGGTTAAGCGCGACTGAGTTCTCCGAGACTGCGGTAAGCAGCTAGAGGAGGGGAGTGGGAAACTTCGGCTGGGAGACGTGCTGCTTGGGCGCATCAGCGGGAGCAGACAACGGCGTGAGGTCGCTCCTCACCTCCCAGGCGCAGCTATGGAAACAGAAGCTGCGGCCACGCTACTCGCTGGGATCCTCTCTAAGAGAGGGATTGAAACACCAGCGAAACTGTTGCTCAAACTGATTAAGCCGGGGCAGGAGATGGGACAAAAAGTAACAAAAGAAGAAGGGGCTATATTAAGACTTCTCCTGCATATCCTCTCTAAGAGAGGGGTGAAATATGATGAGCGTATGCTCCGAAGGTTGTTAACCTGGTGCAGAGAGAACGGATTTGCACCAGAGCCCCAGACAGCTTTTAAACCAGAAATATGGGAGGCTGTTGGGAATAAACTGTGGGAAGTGATAAGTAAAGGAGACAAAGAGGCATCACCGTTAGCGATGACATGGTGGTTGGTGTTATCGACCTTACAAGATATGAACGCGGAGCGAGCCACAGCAGCCGGGGCTTTTGCAGCGTTACAACCCACGGGAGGGGGATCGAACAGGCCAGGTCCGAAGGTCTGGGACGATCCCCTGCTGAGCCCCTCTGCTCCACCTGAGGCCGATGGAGGAGGCAGAATGTCAGCAGAGAAGGACAGAGCCGGAGCTGTTTGCTCCTGACATTGCCCGCCTCACCCCCTCCCCTCCCCAGTCGTCTCCCTGAGATAAAAGTGCTGTTTTTGTATGTCTGCTGTGTAAGTGTGTGTGGGTGCCGGCTTATACCTGCTGATCAGCATGTGTGCTACTGTTTGCTTTTTGTTGTGTGCAGTGTCGTTAGGTGACTCCACTGGAGCAGGCGTTCTGCCCGGTGTGGTACTGTTCTCGTATGCAACTAGGGCTGACACTCCGTCAAGTGAAGAAGTTTGTATATACACAGTGTTTAGACATAAGGCGAGCGCGCCCCAAGTAGATACACCAGGATGGGCTGTAGAACCGATGGAAGTCCTGAAATATTGGGGGAGTTTTCACGAGCCGACACGTTTACGGTCTCGGGAACGGCTCGTCCATGCAGGGCGTATCGCTGGTTGTTTGTTGTTTGTCTATAAGATCATGGTTGATTGGGAAAAGGAGTTGAGCCAAAATCTATAGGATGCTCTGTAGGAAAATGAGAAACTTAAGGAAAAATGAGAAACTGAGCTCTTGTTGCAAAGGCAGACTTTTAGGTCAGTCGTAAGTGATGAAAAAAAAAAAAAAAAAAAAAAAGAGAAACCAAACAGGAACAATTAGATGGGAAATGTGCCATGTTAGCACAAAAGTATGCCATAAGCATTATGAGAAAGCATCAGAAAAAGAGAAATAGGACACCTGATTCAAAGCAATACCATAGAGATATGGTTTTGGTTTTTTCCTATATGTGTATATGTTATTGCATGCCTTAGTAGATTGCTCTGTGTTATACCCTGCGAGACTAAAATGAACCCCAGCAGAAGCGGTCTCTTGAGCAAGGGGGTGGAATACGGGAAAGCAGCGGAAAATCGGCGAGGAGGACTGTAAATACACTCAAGGGACTCGCACCTGGGTGCTGGAAAACACATATATCACACCAATTGTTATTCAGTCTCGGGTGCTTGCAAGAAAAACATTTGGATGACATAAGCCTGTAATGGACTCACAGACACCTTATCTAGCTGTTTGAGAATCTTGGCCTGTTGTGGAAGAAGATCAAAGCACAGTACCAGCAAGAACAGGGAGTCCGCATGCTCTCTAGCTAACAAGGACTCTTTTGCTGCCAAGGATTTATGATAACAAGGACTCTATTGCTGCCAAGGATAAGTTTAACAATGCTACTAGTACCGCTATTTCTGAGTTATTGCTAGATGTAGATAGTATTCGATATGCGATGTTGCAAAACAGAACTGCTACTGATTTTTTGCTTTCAGCTCACAGACATGGTTGTCAAGATTTTAGAGGACTGTATTGTGTGAATCTAAGTGACCACTCCAAATCCATCCATGCCCAGCTGCAGGAACTGCACCGACCGAACCAGCAACTTGTGGAGACCACTGGGTGAAATCTCTTTGCTGGATGGACTTGGGGGTGGGGTTGGTTGAAGCAAATTGTACTCATCGCCTGTGTGGAAGGAATTTGTCTGTTATGTTTAGTATGCTGTTTGCTGTGTTTAATAAGCATTATACGATCAGCTGTAAATGCCGCTTTGCATCGTACCCTTGTACAAGTTGTAGAATATGTTGCTCTAAAAACTATGTGTGTATCCAGGAGAACCCGACCTTCACAGAAGAAGATAACAAGAAGGGATTACAACAATGTAGTCACATATCAGACAGCCGCTGTCAGCAAAGCTGGATCATGAGTTTGGTGAGACTCGCTGCGTACGCTGGCCACGTGTGCAGCGACTCTAGCCTGTACTTTTCTACTCGATCCAGCGCAGGAGAGTCTGGTGGGACTCGCTGCGTGCACTGGCCATGCATGCAGCGACTCTAGCCTGTACTTCTCCAGTCAATCCAGTGCAGGATATAAGGAGGCTGTCTCAGGTCAGACAGGGGGAGAGAGACATGAGCGCACTTTGAAGGTACAGGGGATGCCCTGAAGCACTGTGTCTGCCCCGCCCCCCCCCCAAGTTTTATGTTCATTAACCCCAACAGCTCTGAAGGCATTACAGTATGTTGCAAGATAAGATATAGTCTACTACTGCTGCAAGACGCACTGAACACCTTCCTACAAGAATTTCAACTTTATGCCCTGATAGGACAGTGGGATGATGCACTCGCAAAGAGCCTGACTGCGTTAGAGTGGGTATTTTTGCCACATACCTTTTCAAAACCAGTAACTATGATGATCGAAATGTTACCACGATTGTTTTTCCAGGGTCGCTTGTGCTGTCAGCAACCGCAATGTATTTGAAATATTACAAAAGGATTTCTCGTGGGTAAATCCAAAGAAATTGGCTTTCTGGGCTAAATTTAGGAATCTGGGTATTTATTGCCTTAGCAGGGTTCTTTTTGATTCTGTTTTTAATTGTGTTTAGTATATGACCTGCTAAGAGCGTCACAACAAGGATAACATGTCCAAATTAAAAGCGGTCAAAAATGGTTTCGATGATTAGTCAAGCTCATGGGGTATAACGGGATGGTTATCAGACTTACTAAAGCAAGGGCTCATGCTATTGTTGGTTATATTATTATTGATTATGGTAGCCTCGTGTGTTCTCCGCAAAGTGACTGACATGATAGAAAATGCCATGCATAAGGTCTGGCTGGCTCAAGAAGAAAAAGGGGGGATTGTAGGAATGTGTCTGAGAGAAAATGGTCACGTGAGCCAGCCTCCCTACTATGAGAGATTAGATTAAGGGCAAAACAGGTGGTAGAAGATGGAATTAGTACATGGGAAAAACGGGGACTGAGAAGGTAGAAAACATGTTGTGCTAATGACTAAGCAATTTACTATGTGAATTCTTGTAACCAACCTGATCTGTGAATGAACTGCATGGACAGCGCATGAACAGAGACTGTAAGCCAATCATATAGCTGCCGCTAGCGCGTGCTCTTATTGCCTGTCTATATATACTCTGTGAAAACTTGAATAAAGGGAGAACGGTCATACTCATATTGAGATTCCATCGTTACTCCGGGTCCGTCTCCCACTCCGACATCCTCCGACATCTGGTAGCAGAGGATGGTTAAGCGCGACTGAGTTCTCCGAGACTGCGGTAAGCAGCTAGAGGAGGGGAGTGGGAAACTTCGGCTGGGAGACGTGCTGCTTGGGCGCATCAGCGGGAGCAGACAACGGCGTGAGGTCGCTCCTCACCTCCCAGGCGCAGCTATGGAAACAGAAGCTGCGGCCACGCTACTCGCTGGGATCCTCTCTAAGAGAGGGATTGAAACACCAGCGAAACTGTTGCTCAAACTGATTAAGCCGGGGCAGGAGATGGGACAAAAAGTAACAAAAGAAGAAGGGGCTATATTAAGACTTCTCCTGCATATCCTCTCTAAGAGAGGGGTGAAATATGATGAGCGTATGCTCCGAAGGTTGTTAACCTGGTGCAGAGAGAACGGATTTGCACCAGAGCCCCAGACAGCTTTTAAACCAGAAATATGGGAGGCTGTTGGGAATAAACTGTGGGAAGTGATAAGTAAAGGAGACAAAGAGGCATCACCGTTAGCGATGACATGGTGGTTGGTGTTATCGACCTTACAAGATATGAACGCGGAGCGAGCCACAGCAGCCGGGGCTTTTGCAGCGTTACAACCCACGGGAGGGGGATCGAACAGGCCAGGTCCGAAGGTCTGGGACGATCCCCTGCTGAGCCCCTCTGCTCCACCTGAGGCCGATGGAGGAGGCAGAATGTCAGCAGAGAAGGACAGAGCCGGAGCTGTTTGCTCCTGACATTGCCCGCCTCACCCCCTCCCCTCCCCAGTCGTCTCCCTGAGATAAAAGTGCTGTTTTTGTATGTCTGCTGTGTAAGTGTGTGTGGGTGCCGGCTTATACCTGCTGATCAGCATGTGTGCTACTGTTTGCTTTTTGTTGTGTGCAGTGTCGTTAGGTGACTCCACTGGAGCAGGCGTTCTGCCCGGTGTGGTACTGTTCTCGTATGCAACTAGGGCTGACACTCCGTCAAGTGAAGAAGTTTGTATATACACAGTGTTTAGACATAAGGCGAGCGCGCCCCAAGTAGATACACCAGGATGGGCTGTAGAACCGATGGAAGTCCTGAAATATTGGGGGAGTTTTCACGAGCCGACACGTTTACGGTCTCGGGAACGGCTCGTCCATGCAGGGCGTATCGCTGGTTGTTTGTTGTTTGTCTATAAGATCATGGTTGATTGGGAAAAGGAGTTGAGCCAAAATCTATAGGATGCTCTGTAGGAAAATGAGAAACTTAAGGAAAAATGAGAAACTGAGCTCTTGTTGCAAAGGCAGACTTTTAGGTCAGTCGTAAGTGATGAAAAAAAAAAAAAAAAAAAAAAAAAGAGAAACCAAACAGGAACAATTAGATGGGAAATGTGCCATGTTAGCACAAAAGTATGCCATAAGCATTATGAGAAAGCATCAGAAAAAGAGAAATAGGACACCTGATTCAAAGCAATACCATAGAGATATGGTTTTGGTTTTTTCCTATATGTGTATATGTTATTGCATGCCTTAGTAGATTGCTCTGTGTTATACCCTGCGAGACTAAAATGAACCCCAGCAGAAGCGGTCTCTTGAGCAAGGGGGTGGAATACGGGAAAGCAGCGGAAAATCGGCGAGGAGGACTGTAAATACACTCAAGGGACTCGCACCTGGGTGCTGGAAAACACATATATCACACCAATTGTTATTCAGTCTCGGGTGCTTGCAAGAAAAACATTTGGATGACATAAGCCTGTAATGGACTCACAGACACCTTATCTAGCTGTTTGAGAATCTTGGCCTGTTGTGGAAGAAGATCAAAGCACAGTACCAGCAAGAACAGGGAGTCCGCATGCTCTCTAGCTAACAAGGACTCTTTTGCTGCCAAGGATTTATGATAACAAGGACTCTATTGCTGCCAAGGATAAGTTTAACAATGCTACTAGTACCGCTATTTCTGAGTTATTGCTAGATGTAGATAGTATTCGATATGCGATGTTGCAAAACAGAACTGCTACTGATTTTTTGCTTTCAGCTCACAGACATGGTTGTCAAGATTTTAGAGGACTGTATTGTGTGAATCTAAGTGACCACTCCAAATCCATCCATGCCCAGCTGCAGGAACTGCACCGACCGAACCAGCAACTTGTGGAGACCACTGGGTGAAATCTCTTTGCTGGATGGACTTGGGGGTGGGGTTGGTTGAAGCAAATTGTACTCATCGCCTGTGTGGAAGGAATTTGTCTGTTATGTTTAGTATGCTGTTTGCTGTGTTTAATAAGCATTATACGATCAGCTGTAAATGCCGCTTTGCATCGTACCCTTGTACAAGTTGTAGAATATGTTGCTCTAAAAACTATGTGTGTATCCAGGAGAACCCGACCTTCACAGAAGAAGATAACAAGAAGGGATTACAACAATGTAGTCACATATCAGACAGCCGCTGTCAGCAAAGCTGGATCATGAGTTTGGTGAGACTCGCTGCGTACGCTGGCCACGTGTGCAGCGACTCTAGCCTGTACTTTTCTACTTGATCCAGCGCAGGAGAGTCTGGTGGGACTCGCTGCGTGCACTGGCCATGCATGCAGTGACTCTAGCCTGTACTTCTCCAGTCAATCCAGTGCAGGATATAAGGAGGCTGTCTCAGGTCAGACAGGGGGAGAGAGACATGAGCGCACTTTGAAGGTACAGGGGATGCCCTGAAGCACTGTGTCTGCCCCGCCCCCCCCCCCAAGTTTTATGTTCATTAACCCCAACAGCTCTGAAGGCATTACAGTATGTTGCAAGATAAGATATAGTCTACTACTGCTGCAAGACGCACTGAACACCTTCCTACAAGAATTTCAACTTTATGCCCTGATAGGACAGTGGGATGATGCACTCGCAAAGAGCCTGACTGCGTTAGAGTGGGTATTTTTGCCACATACCTTTTCAAAACCAGTAACTATGATGATCGAAATGTTACCACGATTGTTTTTCCAGGGTCGCTTGTGCTGTCAGCAACCGCAATGTATTTGAAATATTACAAAAGGATTTCTCGTGGGTAAATCCAAAGAAATTGGCTTTCTGGGCTAAATTTAGGAATCTGGGTATTTATTGCCTTAGCAGGGTTCTTTTTGATTCTGTTTTTAATTGTGTTTAGTATATGACCTGCTAAGAGCGTCACAACAAGGATAACATGTCCAAATTAAAAGCGGTCAAAAATGGTTTCGATGATTAGTCAAGCTCATGGGGTATAACGGGATGGTTATCAGACTTACTAAAGCAAGGGCTCATGCTATTGTTGGTTATATTATTATTGATTATGGTAGCCTCGTGTGTTCTCCGCAAAGTGACTGACATGATAGAAAATGCCATGCATAAGGTCTGGCTGGCTCAAGAAGAAAAAGGGGGGATTGTAGGAATGTGTCTGAGAGAAAATGGTCACGTGAGCCAGCCTCCCTACTATGAGAGATTAGATTAAGGGCAAAACAGGTGGTAGAAGATGGAATTAGTACATGGGAAAAACGGGGACTGAGAAGGTAGAAAACATGTTGTGCTAATGACTAAGCAATTTACTATGTGAATTCTTGTAACCAACCTGATCTGTGAATGAACTGCATGGACAGCGCATGAACAGAGACTGTAAGCCAATCATATAGCTGCCGCTAGCGCGTGCTCTTATTGCCTGTCTATATATACTCTGTGAAAACTTGAATAAAGGGAGAACGGTCATACTCATATTGAGATTCCATCGTTACTCCGGGTCCGTCTCCCACTCCGACATCCTCCGACATCTGGTAGCAGAGGATGGTTAAGCGCGACTGAGTTCTCCGAGACTGCGGTAAGCAGCTAGAGGAGGGGAGTGGGAAACTTCGGCTGGGAGACGTGCTGCTTGGGCGCATCAGCGGGAGCAGACAACGGCGTGAGGTCGCTCCTCACCTCCCAGGCGCAGCTATGGAAACAGAAGCTGCGGCCACGCTACTCGCTGGGATCCTCTCTAAGAGAGGGATTGAAACACCAGCGAAACTGTTGCTCAAACTGATTAAGCCGGGGCAGGAGATGGGACAAAAAGTAACAAAAGAAGAAGGGGCTATATTAAGACTTCTCCTGCATATCCTCTCTAAGAGAGGGGTGAAATATGATGAGCGTATGCTCCGAAGGTTGTTAACCTGGTGCAGAGAGAACGGATTTGCACCAGAGCCCCAGACAGCTTTTAAACCAGAAATATGGGAGGCTGTTGGGAATAAACTGTGGGAAGTGATAAGTAAAGGAGACAAAGAGGCATCACCGTTAGCGATGACATGGTGGTTGGTGTTATCGACCTTACAAGATATGAACGCGGAGCGAGCCACAGCAGCCGGGGCTTTTGCAGCGTTACAACCCACGGGAGGGGGATCGAACAGGCCAGGTCCGAAGGTCTGGGACGATCCCCTGCTGAGCCCCTCTGCTCCACCTGAGGCCGATGGAGGAGGCAGAATGTCAGCAGAGAAGGACAGAGCCGGAGCTGTTTGCTCCTGACATTGCCCGCCTCACCCCCTCCCCTCCCCAGTCGTCTCCCTGAGATAAAAGTGCTGTTTTTGTATGTCTGCTGTGTAAGTGTGTGTGGGTGCCGGCTTATACCTGCTGATCAGCATGTGTGCTACTGTTTGCTTTTTGTTGTGTGCAGTGTCGTTAGGTGACTCCACTGGAGCAGGCGTTCTGCCCGGTGTGGTACTGTTCTCGTATGCAACTAGGGCTGACACTCCGTCAAGTGAAGAAGTTTGTATATACACAGTGTTTAGACATAAGGCGAGCGCGCCCCAAGTAGATACACCAGGATGGGCTGTAGAACCGATGGAAGTCCTGAAATATTGGGGGAGTTTTCACGAGCCGACACGTTTACGGTCTCGGGAACGGCTCGTCCATGCAGGGCGTATCGCTGGTTGTTTGTTGTTTGTCTATAAGATCATGGTTGATTGGGAAAAGGAGTTGAGCCAAAATCTATAGGATGCTCTGTAGGAAAATGAGAAACTTAAGGAAAAATGAGAAACTGAGCTCTTGTTGCAAAGGCAGACTTTTAGGTCAGTCGTAAGTGATGAAAAAAAAAAAAAAAAAAAAAAAGAGAAACCAAACAGGAACAATTAGATGGGAAATGTGCCATGTTAGCACAAAAGTATGCCATAAGCATTATGAGAAAGCATCAGAAAAAGAGAAATAGGACACCTGATTCAAAGCAATACCATAGAGATATGGTTTTGGTTTTTTCCTATATGTGTATATGTTATTGCATGCCTTAGTAGATTGCTCTGTGTTATACCCTGCGAGACTAAAATGAACCCCAGCAGAAGCGGTCTCTTGAGCAAGGGGGTGGAATACGGGAAAGCAGCGGAAAATTGGCGAGGAGGACTGTAAATACACTCAAGGGACTCGCACCTGGGTGCTGGAAAACACATATATCACACCAATTGTTATTCAGTCTCGGGTGCTTGCAAGAAAAACATTTGGATGACATAAGCCTGTAATGGACTCACAGACACCTTATCTAGCTGTTTGAGAATCTTGGCCTGTTGTGGAAGAAGATCAAAGCACAGTACCAGCAAGAACAGGGAGTCCGCATGCTCTCTAGCTAACAAGGACTCTTTTGCTGCCAAGGATTTATGATAACAAGGACTCTATTGCTGCCAAGGATAAGTTTAACAATGCTACTAGTACCGCTATTTCTGAGTTATTGCTAGATGTAGATAGTATTCGATATGCGATGTTGCAAAACAGAACTGCTACTGATTTTTTGCTTTCAGCTCACAGACATGGTTGTCAAGATTTTAGAGGACTGTATTGTGTGAATCTAAGTGACCACTCCAAATCCATCCATGCCCAGCTGCAGGAACTGCACCGACCGAACCAGCAACTTGTGGAGACCACTGGGTGAAATCTCTTTGCTGGATGGACTTGGGGGTGGGGTTGGTTGAAGCAAATTGTACTCATCGCCTGTGTGGAAGGAATTTGTCTGTTATGTTTAGTATGCTGTTTGCTGTGTTTAATAAGCATTATACGATCAGCTGTAAATGCCGCTTTGCATCGTACCCTTGTACAAGTTGTAGAATATGTTGCTCTAAAAACTATGTGTGTATCCAGGAGAACCCGACCTTCACAGAAGAAGATAACAAGAAGGGATTACAACAATGTAGTCACATATCAGACAGCCGCTGTCAGCAAAGCTGGATCATGAGTTTGGTGAGACTCGCTGCGTACGCTGGCCACGTGTGCAGCGACTCTAGCCTGTACTTTTCTACTCGATCCAGCGCAGGAGAGTCTGGTGGGACTCGCTGCGTGCACTGGCCATGCATGCAGCGACTCTAGCCTGTACTTCTCCAGTCAATCCAGTGCAGGATATAAGGAGGCTGTCTCAGGTCAGACAGGGGGAGAGAGACATGAGCGCACTTTGAAGGTACAGGGGATGCCCTGAAGCACTGTGTCTGCCCCGCCCCCCCCCCAAGTTTTATGTTCATTAACCCCAACAGCTCTGAAGGCATTACAGTATGTTGCAAGATAAGATATAGTCTACTACTGCTGCAAGACGCACTGAACACCTTCCTACAAGAATTTCAACTTTATGCCCTGATAGGACAGTGGGATGATGCACTCGCAAAGAGCCTGACTGCGTTAGAGTGGGTATTTTTGCCACATACCTTTTCAAAACCAGTAACTATGATGATCGAAATGTTACCACGATTGTTTTTCCAGGGTCGCTTGTGCTGTCAGCAACCGCAATGTATTTGAAATATTACAAAAGGATTTCTCGTGGGTAAATCCAAAGAAATTGGCTTTCTGGGCTAAATTTAGGAATCTGGGTATTTATTGCCTTAGCAGGGTTCTTTTTGATTCTGTTTTTAATTGTGTTTAGTATATGACCTGCTAAGAGCGTCACAACAAGGATAACATGTCCAAATTAAAAGCGGTCAAAAATGGTTTCGATGATTAGTCAAGCTCATGGGGTATAACGGGATGGTTATCAGACTTACTAAAGCAAGGGCTCATGCTATTGTTGGTTATATTATTATTGATTATGGTAGCCTCGTGTGTTCTCCGCAAAGTGACTGACATGATAGAAAATGCCATGCATAAGGTCTGGCTGGCTCAAGAAGAAAAAGGGGGGATTGTAGGAATGTGTCTGAGAGAAAATGGTCACGTGAGCCAGCCTCCCTACTATGAGAGATTAGATTAAGGGCAAAACAGGTGGTAGAAGATGGAATTAGTACATGGGAAAAACGGGGACTGAGAAGGTAGAAAACATGTTGTGCTAATGACTAAGCAATTTACTATGTGAATTCTTGTAACCAACCTGATCTGTGAATGAACTGCATGGACAGCGCATGAACAGAGACTGTAAGCCAATCATATAGCTGCCGCTAGCGCGTGCTCTTATTGCCTGTCTATATATACTCTGTGAAAACTTGAATAAAGGGAGAACGGTCATACTCATATTGAGATTCCATCGTTACTCCGGGTCCGTCTCCCACTCCGACATCCTCCGACATCTGGTAGCAGAGGATGGTTAAGCGCGACTGAGTTCTCCGAGACTGCGGTAAGCAGCTAGAGGAGGGGAGTGGGAAACTTCGGCTGGGAGACGTGCTGCTTGGGCGCATCAGCGGGAGCAGACAACGGCGTGAGGTCGCTCCTCACCTCCCAGGCGCAGCTATGGAAACAGAAGCTGCGGCCACGCTACTCGCTGGGATCCTCTCTAAGAGAGGGATTGAAACACCAGCGAAACTGTTGCTCAAACTGATTAAGCCGGGGCAGGAGATGGGACAAAAAGTAACAAAAGAAGAAGGGGCTATATTAAGACTTCTCCTGCATATCCTCTCTAAGAGAGGGGTGAAATATGATGAGCGTATGCTCCGAAGGTTGTTAACCTGGTGCAGAGAGAACGGATTTGCACCAGAGCCCCAGACAGCTTTTAAACCAGAAATATGGGAGGCTGTTGGGAATAAACTGTGGGAAGTGATAAGTAAAGGAGACAAAGAGGCATCACCGTTAGCGATGACATGGTGGTTGGTGTTATCGACCTTACAAGATATGAACGCGGAGCGAGCCACAGCAGCCGGGGCTTTTGCAGCGTTACAACCCACGGGAGGGGGATCGAACAGGCCAGGTCCGAAGGTCTGGGACGATCCCCTGCTGAGCCCCTCTGCTCCACCTGAGGCCGATGGAGGAGGCAGAATGTCAGCAGAGAAGGACAGAGCCGGAGCTGTTTGCTCCTGACATTGCCCGCCTCACCCCCTCCCCTCCCCAGTCGTCTCCCTGAGATAAAAGTGCTGTTTTTGTATGTCTGCTGTGTAAGTGTGTGTGGGTGCCGGCTTATACCTGCTGATCAGCATGTGTGCTACTGTTTGCTTTTTGTTGTGTGCAGTGTCGTTAGGTGACTCCACTGGAGCAGGCGTTCTGCCCGGTGTGGTACTGTTCTCGTATGCAACTAGGGCTGACACTCCGTCAAGTGAAGAAGTTTGTATATACACAGTGTTTAGACATAAGGCGAGCGCGCCCCAAGTAGATACACCAGGATGGGCTGTAGAACCGATGGAAGTCCTGAAATATTGGGGGAGTTTTCACGAGCCGACACGTTTACGGTCTCGGGAACGGCTCGTCCATGCAGGGCGTATCGCTGGTTGTTTGTTGTTTGTCTATAAGATCATGGTTGATTGGGAAAAGGAGTTGAGCCAAAATCTATAGGATGCTCTGTAGGAAAATGAGAAACTTAAGGAAAAATGAGAAACTGAGCTCTTGTTGCAAAGGCAGACTTTTAGGTCAGTCGTAAGTGATGAAAAAAAAAAAAAAAAAAAAAAAAAGAGAAACCAAACAGGAACAATTAGATGGGAAATGTGCCATGTTAGCACAAAAGTATGCCATAAGCATTATGAGAAAGCATCAGAAAAAGAGAAATAGGACACCTGATTCAAAGCAATACCATAGAGATATGGTTTTGGTTTTTTCCTATATGTGTATATGTTATTGCATGCCTTAGTAGATTGCTCTGTGTTATACCCTGCGAGACTAAAATGAACCCCAGCAGAAGCGGTCTCTTGAGCAAGGGGGTGGAATACGGGAAAGCAGCGGAAAATCGGCGAGGAGGACTGTAAATACACTCAAGGGACTCGCACCTGGGTGCTGGAAAACACATATATCACACCAATTGTTATTCAGTCTCGGGTGCTTGCAAGAAAAACATTTGGATGACATAAGCCTGTAATGGACTCACAGACACCTTATCTAGCTGTTTGAGAATCTTGGCCTGTTGTGGAAGAAGATCAAAGCACAGTACCAGCAAGAACAGGGAGTCCGCATGCTCTCTAGCTAACAAGGACTCTTTTGCTGCCAAGGATTTATGATAACAAGGACTCTATTGCTGCCAAGGATAAGTTTAACAATGCTACTAGTACCGCTATTTCTGAGTTATTGCTAGATGTAGATAGTATTCGATATGCGATGTTGCAAAACAGAACTGCTACTGATTTTTTGCTTTCAGCTCACAGACATGGTTGTCAAGATTTTAGAGGACTGTATTGTGTGAATCTAAGTGACCACTCCAAATCCATCCATGCCCAGCTGCAGGAACTGCACCGACCGAACCAGCAACTTGTGGAGACCACTGGGTGAAATCTCTTTGCTGGATGGACTTGGGGGTGGGGTTGGTTGAAGCAAATTGTACTCATCGCCTGTGTGGAAGGAATTTGTCTGTTATGTTTAGTATGCTGTTTGCTGTGTTTAATAAGCATTATACGATCAGCTGTAAATGCCGCTTTGCATCGTACCCTTGTACAAGTTGTAGAATATGTTGCTCTAAAAACTATGTGTGTATCCAGGAGAACCCGACCTTCACAGAAGAAGATAACAAGAAGGGATTACAACAATGTAGTCACATATCAGACAGCCGCTGTCAGCAAAGCTGGATCATGAGTTTGGTGAGACTCGCTGCGTACGCTGGCCACGTGTGCAGCGACTCTAGCCTGTACTTTTCTACTTGATCCAGCGCAGGAGAGTCTGGTGGGACTCGCTGCGTGCACTGGCCATGCATGCAGTGACTCTAGCCTGTACTTCTCCAGTCAATCCAGTGCAGGATATAAGGAGGCTGTCTCAGGTCAGACAGGGGGAGAGAGACATGAGCGCACTTTGAAGGTACAGGGGATGCCCTGAAGCACTGTGTCTGCCCCGCCCCCCCCCCCAAGTTTTATGTTCATTAACCCCAACAGCTCTGAAGGCATTACAGTATGTTGCAAGATAAGATATAGTCTACTACTGCTGCAAGACGCACTGAACACCTTCCTACAAGAATTTCAACTTTATGCCCTGATAGGACAGTGGGATGATGCACTCGCAAAGAGCCTGACTGCGTTAGAGTGGGTATTTTTGCCACATACCTTTTCAAAACCAGTAACTATGATGATCGAAATGTTACCACGATTGTTTTTCCAGGGTCGCTTGTGCTGTCAGCAACCGCAATGTATTTGAAATATTACAAAAGGATTTCTTGTGGGTAAATCCAAAGAAATTGGCTTTCTGGGCTAAATTTAGGAATCTGGGTATTTATTGCCTTAGCAGGGTTCTTTTTGATTCTGTTTTTAATTGTGTTTAGTATATGACCTGCTAAGAGCGTCACAACAAGGATAACATGTCCAAATTAAAAGCGGTCAAAAATGGTTTCGATGATTAGTCAAGCTCATGGGGTATAACGGGATGGTTATCAGACTTACTAAAGCAAGGGCTCATGCTATTGTTGGTTATATTATTATTGATTATGGTAGCCTCGTGTGTTCTCCGCAAAGTGACTGACATGATAGAAAATGCCATGCATAAGGTCTGGCTGGCTCAAGAAGAAAAAGGGGGGATTGTAGGAATGTGTCTGAGAGAAAATGGTCACGTGAGCCAGCCTCCCTACTATGAGAGATTAGATTAAGGGCAAAACAGGTGGTAGAAGATGGAATTAGTACATGGGAAAAACGGGGACTGAGAAGGTAGAAAACATGTTGTGCTAATGACTAAGCAATTTACTATGTGAATTCTTGTAACCAACCTGATCTGTGAATGAACTGCATGGACAGCGCATGAACAGAGACTGTAAGCCAATCATATAGCTGCCGCTAGCGCGTGCTCTTATTGCCTGTCTATATATACTCTGTGAAAACTTGAATAAAGGGAGAACGGTCATACTCATATTGAGATTCCATCGTTACTCCGGGTCCGTCTCCCACTCCGACATCCTCCGACATATGTCAAGATGTGTGTTGGTTTTGAGGGCAACTCCCTGGAGAGAATGTTAGCAAAGATTTAACCAGGAGAGTAGAAAGCGGTATTCAAAGATAGGCAGAGCAAGTCCTATATTTCCCTCCTGACACTTTCCATTTAGGACATATAGCAGGATGCTTATTGGTTTTGAGGAAATCTCCCTGGAGACTGTAGGCAGGAAAGTTTCTGGCACATTGAATGCCATTCTTGGAGGCACTGCGATGAATTCCTGCAATTCTCTCCTGGCACTTTACATGTTGGAGATAGCGCAAGATTTTTGTGTATATAGGGCACAGCGCTCTGCAGGGTGAGAGACACTGAGAAAAAGATCGACAATTCCCTCCTGGCACTTTCCTTGTAGGAGATACCGCAAGACGTTTCTGTATACTGGGCACTGCGCTCTGCAGGCTGTTAGCAGAGACTTTCCCGGCACAGTGAAACCCTATGTCAGAGACACTGAGAAGAAGCCCCAATGTTCCCTCCAGGCACTTTCAGTGTGGGTGCCTTCTCCACGTGGTTCCCGGTTTCACTGCAGCTCTGAAGAGAATGTTAGCAAAGAGGTAACCGGGACAGTGAAAACAGTACTCAAAGACAGGGAGAGCAAGCTCTCTCTTGGCACTTTGGATGTGGGACATACAGCGAGATGTTTGCTGCTTTTACATTTGGCTGTTGGGAGATTTACAGCACAAAGATATCTAGTTGATTTGAAGCAGTTCTGAGAAAGTCTAAACATAATCCCCACTTTTCCCTCCTGGCATTTTCCATGTGGGAGATATAGCAGGATGTATATTGGTTTTAAGGAACTGTCCCCGGACAGTGTGGGCAGAAAAGTTCCTGGCTCCTTGAATGCCGTTCCTGGAGACACTGCGATCAATGAGGGAGATATGTCAACACGTGTGTTGCTTTTGAGGACGTCTCTCTGGAGAGTCTTAGCAAAGAGGTCACACGGATAATCAGAGCAATTCTCAGAGACACTGAGACCAAGCTCCACAATTCCTCCTGGCACTTTCCCTGTAGGAGATACCGCAAGACGTTTCTGTATATTGGGCACAGCGCTCTGCAGGCTGTTAGCAGAGACTTTCCCGGCACAGTGAAACCCTATGTCAGAGACACTGAGAAGAAGCCCCAACGTTCCTTCCCTGGAGATTGGTCCCACGCCCAAAGAGCCAGCAGGGAAAACTATGCCTTGTTCTAAAGCTCTTTTGGAACCACTTGCATAGCCCCACAGACCTGGGGGCTGCAGGCTTTCCTGCTGCCTTCAGCCTCAAAACCCCCTTTCCCACTTGGCGCCACGCCAGCCTCCAAAATATCCATATGTCTGGAGACTGGTCCCACGCCCAAAGAGCCAGCAGGGAAAACTGTGCCTTGTTCTAAAGCTCTTTGGGAACCACTTGCGTGGCCCCACAGACCTGCGGGCTGCAGGCTTTCCTGCTGCCTTCAGCCTCAAAACCACCCTTTCCCACTTGCCGCCGCGCCAGGCACAAAAATGGCCATATGTCTGGAGGTTGGTCCCACGCCCAAAGATGTCGTAGGTCTCTGGGCAATGCAAGCGTCTTAGCAGAGATGTAGCCGGGGTCATGAGAACAATTCTGAGAGACACTGGGAACAAGCCCTAGAATTCCCTCCTGGCACTCTCCATGTTGGAGACACAGCAAGATGATTTTTTGATTGTTTTGCACCTATCTCTTTGAAGAATCTAGCCAAGGAGATAACTAGGTGACTTGAAGCAGATCCTATCGAGTCTAAGAGCAGTCCCCATTTTTCCCTGCTGGCACTTTCCATGTGGGAGATATGTCAAGATGTGTGTTGGTTTTGAGGGCAACTCCCTGGAGAGAATGTTAGCAAAGACTTAACCAGGAGAGTAGAAAGCAGTATTCAAAGATAGGCAGAGCAAGTCCTATATTTCCCTCCTGACACTTTCCATTTAGGACATATAGCAGGATGCTTATTGGTTTTGAGGAAATCTCCCTGGAGACTGTAGGCAGGAAAGTTTCTGGCACATTGAATGCCATTCTTGGAGGCACTGCGATGAATTCCTGCAATTCTCTCTCTCTCTAGCAGGGGAGTTGGACTAGATGATCTCTAGAGGTCCCTTCCAATTCTGAAGATTCCGTGATTTGCTTATGCTCATGTAATTTCTCTACTGATTTCTTCAAATCTTATTAACTTCTAAAAACCAAAAAGGGGTACGGGGTCTGTTTGTGGGCAAGATCCTCCCTGCTGCTTCCCTCCAGTTGTGCATTTCTGGTGTCCTTCTCGGTATCAGACCACCCGTATTTCGACAAGGTTCCTTCTGTCTTGCCTGATCCCGCCAAGAGGGTGAAGTTTTATGAACAGAAGTCTTTTTCCCCAAAGGAAGAACAGCCTTAGTTTGGGGTTTGGGCCCTTCTTTAATCTGGCGTTGTCTAACTCTTTTACAAAGAGTTGAAGGCTGCTTACAGCGCTATTAATACATTAACTCAGAACTCATGTCTGTGGATTGTTTTCTTTGGAAGGGAATAACGCGTTGAGGTTAAATTTGTTGTTTGTAACCTAAATTAGTTCTCAGGATTTGCACTGCCCTTTGCAGGGTTAATATGTGAGGTGGCCATAGTTTAGGACACCTCCTCCAATATTTTGACGGAGAAGAATATGGCCTTGATTCTCTTGCTCCTGGAATTCACTGAAAATCTGCTTCGTCCTGCGAGTTGTGTCCCACCCCATCCCCACAGTGTTGGATGGGAGGCAATTGTAAATAGTTCAACTTGAAGTTGTTTGGAAGTGGTTTAAGCACGATCCCATGTTGGTTTAGCAAATGAATTTCGGAATGCTTAATCTGGAATGCCCATTAGGCTGAATATTCAGGTTCAAGAGATGCTACAAAGATAAACCAGGTGATTTTTGAAAAAAATCCGGTACTGCGGTGTCAGGAGTGAGCGTTCTTGATCAGAATTGACAGAAAATTTAGAACTGTTTGGTTTTAGGAAAAAATAGAATTCTGCTGCTGCTGAACTTGAAATGTTCTTTAATCTCTTGAAAGAAAGAAAACCTTCTGGTGTGGTCAAACCAAGCGTTTAGGCAACGGGACTGAAGTTAAGCTTTATACTGATTAAAAAAAAGTCTCCAATGCTAATGAGGGTCTGTCATTACCAAAGAAGATTGCAAGTAAATAACAGAGTAGAGGGGGTATTATTTGAGAACAGTGTCTGAGCGTGTGACACAGAATTGCATTTTCGGTCGGTGGAAAATGAGGATTTGTTTGGAAGTGTGAAGCCTGCACATGTAATGACACTTGTGCCGGTGTGCGTATATATGGATATATATGCACCACGCGGCAGGGGAGGGAGCAGAGCCCATCTCCAGGAGTGCTGGGCACCTCTCTGGTGACACCGGGAGGACAGAGCAGGGTCTCCGCACGCCTCCCCCAAAGCCATCCTCCCAGCCCAGACCAGATGTGGAGCAGACGCTGCAGCGGGGCTTCGCTGAGCTGATGCGCCACCTCCATGCAAGCCCCTGCCATGGCAATGGTGGCGGGAAGCTGAGGGATCCCTGCCCGGCACTCCTAGTCCTTCTGGGTCCACAAAGTGGTGGTGATGGCGGTGTCCCTTCTGAGCTGAGTGACAAACACCACCGCGACAGCCCGTGGAGGAGGAGGAACGTCTGGGAGGGGTTGGTGGGCAGGGGAGAAGACGGGCAGGAATTCAGATGTGCCCTGCTCAGCTCAGGCAGGAGCCGAGTTCACGTTCTGCCATTTTACACCCCGAGTAAGACCGCCCAGACCCGTGCTTGGCCACAAGATGGAGTCTGCCTCCCGGAGAGCCCGTTTTGGGGTGGGAAGCAGGGATGAGCTGCGAGGTGCCTTTAGGTGCCGACCAGCTAAACACACACGAGCCATAAGGCAGCTGTGGTGACAAACTGACTCATATCCAGGGGGATGGTACCCAAGGCAAAGAACCGCCGAGATTAGCCAGCGAAAGCCCCAGCAAAGGCGCGCTGCGGGGAGTCGCAGTGCTGGTTTGGAGTCTGGGATAGCGCTGTGCCACCCGGCATCATCCTGAACACATGCGAAATAAAGAGATTGAAATGCCAGATTAAGTAGATTACGCTTTCCATACCTAAAATTAGGGGTATAGCTAAAATGACCAAGCATTCCTCCAGCCCTAAGGTTAATTGTTCAGTTTGTTATGCCACTAATTGGAAATATGCTGCTTCGGCACCCAGGTGTGTGAAGCTGCTTTCACACTGAAGCTGCTCTAAAGGCACAGACTTTGGGTAACGCACAATTAATGAGCTCAGATTCTGGAATGATCTGCATTCACTATCGGATCGGAGATGGGACTCCAGTAATCCATGCGGATGTAAACGTCTGGTAACGGGATTCCAGATTTTCATGCACCAAAGAGCCTAATTTTGAGTCCTTACGCATCAATGGACTGAGCAAGAAGCTCAAAGGCACAGTAAGGAATTAAGTCATGACCATCAGCTGCATCAATTACAGGCACTGAGAAATGTAACTGATGTAAAACTGCACTGTAAAGACGTGCCAGGAATTACGACATACAGCCTCTGGCACATCCAGCTGTTGTATTTGCCTTTAGAAAAATGGGAATTTTTTGCCATATGCAGGACAGAGAGGAGGAAAAAACCCAAAACATTTAATGTAAGGTGCAACAAGAGACTCCCCTCCAAAAAGAAAGACTCTCAGTCTGGTGGCTTTAATTTAATGAAATGGTAACTTCTTGATGTGTTTGGTTATTGACGTCTAGAGATCACAACAGGCTCCACACCAAACACCACGCACAAAGGAATCCGACTGGGACAAATCCTTTGGACGGGCACCGCAGTCACACTGACCCTGCCGCCACTGTCAGGTACTTTTCTGGCACACACAAAGCCATTCACGCAGGTGTTTTCAAATCATTTAACAGCATTCAAACCCCTGTCCTGGTGAGGACAAGGAAGTGGTGTTACCAGGAAGCACAGAGGAGCTGCTTTAGAATAACCACCACAGTTCCCAGAGAAGATTTCTCATCTTCTTCTGAGCATTGTCCTGCGGTGGGTTATGCTGCAGGGTGGAAGAAACTGCGGCTGGGGGGACATGCCTGGCAGAGGAATCCTGCAGCCCCAGGGCTGGCTCCACACCTGTGCCCAGGGTAGGGGGTCCCAAGGCAGGAGAGAAGCCTCAGCATCACCCTGTGGCACAGGGCAGCTGTACGAGTCTCACGTGGGCCACATCTGCCTTGGGAGCAGGGAAGAGCCCTTCCCCAAAAGACCATCCTTCCCCCTTTCCTAGAATGGCCCCTGAGAGCCAGCCAAGGCCACCAGGAGCCAGCTCAGCACTCGCCAGCCCCACAGCGGCCGCTTTAGCCGGGCTCCCTGCAGCGGGCCCTTGGCCGCCGCTACATCACAGTTGGTCACAATGGTCGAACGCAGCGTCCGCGTCCCTAGTTGCAGCGGAGCCATGGCGGAACCGCACGCAGCGCCTGCAGCTCCCCAGCGGAGCGGCACAAAGCGTCGCTTGGGCCGTGAGGCCAGGGCTGGGTAAGCCCAGCAATGCCATTCCCTCACCGCCGCAGAGCACAGGAGGCAGCAGCGGGCGCGCAAGAGCCAGCGTCGCCGGGCGCTGTGGCCCGCCCCCGTCCTGCGGGAGGCGGAACGGCTTCTCCTGCCTCTGGGTCCTCCGTGGGGCCCCTCCGGCCTCCGACGGGCCCCCCGGGCCTCTGTGGGTCCCCCGCGAGGTCCCTCCGGCCTCGGCTGGGCCCCTGACGGCCGCCCCTCCGGGCTCTGCGGGGCCTGCCCCTAAAGGGAGACGGGCCTGTCGCCCTCCACGGCCGTCCAGGGCTCGGCTCGGGGCTTTCTGGGAGGGAAAGCTCCCCGCCTGGCCGGGGGCGGACCGGCACAGGCCCGGCCCCAGCGGGGAGGAGGCGGCGGAGGGCTGGGCGGCCGTTCCCGCCTCCCTCAGGCGGCGCCGCGCATGCGCGCGCCCCGCCGCCTGCCCGTCCCTCCCCTCCGTTTCGCAGGGGCGGGGGGGCGCTCCCCGGCAGCCAATAGGGAGGCGGCGCCGGGCGCGCGGGTCGGGCGCATTTCCGGCGCGGGGTGTGTGTCCCGATGGCTGCTGGGGGCCCTCGGCGCCCTCCTCGCCGCCGCCCGCCGCCCCGCGCCGCCCGAGGGCCTTTCGCCGGAGGGGGAAACCTTTGGGCTCTGGAAAGTACCTTTGGAAGTTTGGGTCCTGTGAAGGGAAGTCAGCCTGGTAGAAGCTGAAGGAAGTTTCAAGCTGCGGTTCTGTGTGTTCTTTCCTCAGCACTTGTGCGCCTGTGGACGATCGTGCCGAGTCTGAGGCAAAAAAGAGGAGGACAGGTATTGCACGGTACAGAAGTCTTGAATGTGCCTGGTTTTTCTGAGGTTTCGTCTGCCTGAGAGAACTCTGGCTTCTGTGCTTGTTTTTACTTGAAAAGTAAAATTGCAAGTTGACGTATTTTTGTAATACTGCTGCTTTTCTGTGCAGGTATCACATGGGTGGATGTTTGCTGCCCAGAGCCATCTCAGGGCGATGTTGTGACCAGGTAGAGTCTCTTTTCATCACGGTTCTTGTTTCTTTTGGCTCTGTGCGCGTGTCTCTTTCCGTGCCTGTTCTTCTCCCCGCTTTAAAGCCTAGCGCTCTCTTTAGCCGTGCGGCACTGTTGTGTGCTGGAATTGTCCGTGGTTCACCTGAGCTCGAGGGGAGAGAAGGAAAGAAAGGAACTGAGAGGGTAGGATGGGTTCCAGTGAAAGGAACATTTTCTTGCCTTTTTTTGTGGATTTAACTACCAAGGGAAGTCCTTTGACAAAGCTTGTGATACCGACTCTTACCACGCTGGACTGAAAGTGGAGAATACTGTGAGAGTCTGTTGTAGGTCTCCCTCCTGGAAAAGGTCTCCCTGCCCTTGTCTTTGGTGACAAGGCAAATTCTTGGTTTTGAAGAAGGCACATGTGTATGGACAACTTTACTGTCTGTGTATGTGTTTGCTCTTCAGAGTCTGTGTGGTTTTACTGGTAATCCTCTCCAAACGGGGACAGTCACTCTCTTGACTAGCCTACAGAAGGCAAGTAAATATCCTGTAGGTGTCCCATTTTTAGTTCCCTGTGCTGGTCTTAGTTTCCGTAAGCTAACTGTATGTGGCTGCAGGTAGAGTTGCGGGTGTTCCTGTTATACCTTGCAGTATACCACCTAGCACGCAGCATTTATCCCCAGTAGATCCCAGAGCACTTGACAGAGGAAGTGCTGGTTGCTTCCCTGTTTTCCAAATAATGAAACTGATCAAGAGAAACCAAAGGAGTCTTGCACAGGGAGGTGGGAAGGAATTTACAAAGCCTCCAGCGCTTCCTTCTATGCCAGTCTGGCTGCTCCGAAATAATCGTACTGGAAGCTGAGACGATGTTGTCACACGTGTGCGACCGAGGCTGTAGTCAGCAGGAGCCTTGAAAAAGCATTTCTTGTCCAGAAGGTGAATTCTTGAGAATTCCGTGGGACGGTACAGGTCCACAGCTCGCTGCTCTCTCTCTTTCTCTCTCCCGCTCCTTGCAGGGGCTCCCCACCAGCAGAAGATACTCTGCAACAGGATGGACCTGGTGAGGCCAAAAAGTCACCTGCCTGTGAGGTGGAAGAAAAGAAACCGCCAAGGCTGCAGAAAAGAGCAGAAGGCTTTACTCCACTCACAGAGGTACCGTAGCTGACAGGCTGTTAGACAAAACTGAAGGCTGTGAAACAGCTGCAAGGAACTCCATTTGTTATAGGTGGTTCTTCAGGCTTTTTGAAATCTGAAGAACTTGCATTTAAGCTGTTAGGGAGTGTCTGCAGCTGTGACTTCCCAGTGCAAAGGTCAGCACTAAAGCTGGTTTGAAGGATTTCAAGGATTTAAGCATCTTAGGCTCCACGCACTCCTTGAGTTGTGCTCCAACCTAAGGGTTGGTGGGTCTTCTGTTACTCGGACAAAAATGAGTCCAGGTTTAACAGCAGTCTCCCAGAGCAGTGCTGACCCGATTCCTACAGTTATATGGGATCTGCCTCTCAACCTGTCCTAGCATGAAGACAGAACTTGAAATAGAAGCTTTTACTGCTCCGTGGTGTTGCCTTGCTTGTGGGGGACCTGAGCATCTTGCGTACGTCCTCGGGATGTCACCGAGCCGCGGATGCGCTCTGGGCACGGTTGCACTGCGTGTAGCAGTGGTCACAGGAGTTCACTTAGTTACGCTATGCAACAGGGAGTGGGAGTTGAGGTTCCCCTGCTTGTCTGAATGTTGGCTGCTCTTATTCTTGGGAGTTGCCGTCTAATTGAGCGTCCCCTTTTTTGCCTCTTGAGGATTGACTTGGAAAGGGCTAGCAAGTCCAGAGTTTACAACGTCTGCAGAGTGATGCTCAGTACAAGGAAAACCAGGGGTTTTCTTATCCTGCTAGCCCACATTCAACCGAGAAGAAGATGCTCTTGCAGTTCAGAGTATTTTATTCTAACAGACCCAGTGGTTTATTTGCGTTCCTTAAGCAGACTTGGATGGAAACGTCCAAATGACAACCAGTTGCATGCACAGCCTGGACTCCCTATTGCCTGACTGCAGTGTAGCTGCCTCGGTTTCCCCCTTTGCTGGTACTTCAGCTCCCTTGAAGTTCCCCCCACCTTCCCATTCTTTCAGGCTCCTGACGTAGCTGCCTTGGCGTGGAGAATGCCTGCTGCGGTTGCCTTAAACCTCAGCGTTGCGAGGGCTGCAGCATCGCATGGGAAAGGCGTTTGCTGTGTGTTTGCTCGTCCCTGCGTTTTGTCTCAGCTTCCTTGGTGAAAACAAATTGAGGCAAACCTGGGCCCTGAAGTTGCAAGTCAGGATGCTGAAACCAACCAACCAACCAAAAAGGGCGATTGCTAACCTAGCCGAAAGCCGGCAAAGGCAGTTGCTCTGTCACCTGAGCTTCATTTCCAGGCCGTGTTTGAGTTGAAAGCTGCCCACAGGTTGGCATGCTCGATGCTCTGTTGCACAAGTCCTTCCCCATTTAATTGTTCATTTCAGGCCATGGAGAGAGAGGTCGTTGCCGCATTAGGCAAAGGTGAGCCAGAGGAGATCCTGAGCAGTGCCTTCAAACTAAGGGTCACGCGCCAGGACGTCCACACCCTAAGGAAGGTTTGCTGGCTAAATGATGAGGTAAAAGTAGCTGTAGCACAGGGATCTTGTAATGGAGCGTTTATTTCAAAATACCCCTTCAGCGTGTACACAAGTCTTTGCAAAGTTATTTGATGACCTGCACTGCAGAGCCTAGAAATCTCTGTGCAGTTCTTATTTTAGGTACTGAAGGGTCCGGTGCTTCTGGCAGTTCCTTTACTTGTATTGTGCCGCTTCCAGGAGTTAGTGTAGGTTCTTGGAGTGGGTGGCAGGTGTTTTTATCAAGCTGCAGATGTAACCAAGTGGGAAATTCTCAGAACAAAAGCTGGCAGCTGAGGCTGGAGTTCTCTCAGCTGCGTACTTCAGGGTGGCCAGAAAAGAGACCTTGCTGTGCTTTTCATTTGGTAAGCTAGTGTCTTATTTTACATCTCAAGCTTACTCTTTATGGTACAGGTCATTAATTTCTATATGGGTCTTGTGATGGAAAGAAGTAAGAAGGAGGGATATCCATCAGTCCATGCTTTCAGTTCCTTCTTTTATGAAAAACTTGCTTCTGGGGGCTACAAAGCTGTAGGAAGATGGACCAGGCGTGTGGATCTCTTCCAGAGGGACATCATCTTAGTGCCCATTAACTTGCGTTTGCACTGGACACTAGCGGTGAGTCAAACGGGCTTGTTATTTAGAGTAGGGTGGGGAGAAAAAGCTAGCAAGAAAAGTCATTGAGGTTTGTGCAGCACAAGGTGGTGCTTTGTCTGACAGTCACCTTTGAATAACAGGTCATAGACACCAGAAAGAAGACCGTCAAATACTACGACTCCCTGGGACAAGGAGGGGACAAGATTTGTGAGACTTTGCTGTAAGTAGCTGCTCAGTCAGTGCTTTTGTGTTGTGAATTAGGAGAAGGGTTTTGGATTTTGCCCCTGTGACACGGCTGCAAGTTTCCACATGTCTTGTAGATAACAAACCAGAAATCTTGGATTCGCTTGCTGCGAGTTGTCTGACAGTGACTCCTTCCCTAGTCTCACATCGTCCCCTCCACCCAACGTCTTGGATGCCTGGGTTCTGCCACCTTCCCCCTATAGCACAGACAAAGACATGGTAGCCCCGTGGCACACGGGCACCAACCTTGTTGGTGATCAATAAAACCCTCCTGCCACTCATCTTCCTGTGATCTTTCAGCAGCTCTTTTTTTCTCGGCCTGAATTACAACGATGAAGAGTGATTTTTTCTTTTGTTTTAACCAGCAAATACCTGCAAGAGGAGAGCCGTGAAAAAAGAAACGTGAACCTGAATGTTTCAGGGTGGACTGTTCACAGCATGGAGCCACACGTAAGCGAACACTACTTGCACTTGAAATGTGAACTAGAACTCCTTGTCACGAAGCTCTTAACGCTTTCTCATAAGGCCAGGACTTTAGAGAACAGCCATAAGCATCTTCTTCTGGTCCCACGTGGGGCTGCGAGTGGACCAGGAAACAGTGCTGGGATGAAATCTTTGCGCAGTGCCTCTCCTTGCTGGCTGAATACTTTCTTTTTTTTTTTTTTTAATTGCTCTGCCACGTGAAGGTGAATTTGGCTTTCCCCCATTTCACAAGTCAAATTTCAAGTCTCTTTAGCAGTTGTCAGAGAACGTGGGCTGCTTGTTTGCAGCCCAAGTCCTGGCACATGACAAAGCAAGGGCTTGGGCTGATGTTTCTCGACAAGTTAATAGTGAAAAGCAGCACCTAAAGATTCAGTTTAAGGGATGTCACTTCAGAAAGACACTGTAGAAACCTCCAGACACCTTGCAGGGAGGAAGCCTGCTGTCCCTTATCAGCCTGCCAGGAATTTGGCTTGTAACATCCGAGCGTAGGAAGCCGAGGGGAGGGATGATGGGCAGTTCCTGGGGTCTGTTCCTTGTGTTGGGGAGCGGTTACTGGGGATGGTGCAAGTTCAGGAGTGTCTGGTTAGGGTATTTTTGGTAATGGGTGCTACTTCCAAGTTGCTTTTCCTTGAAGATAGAGGCAAATTCTCCATCTTCTTTGCATTCGTTAGGAAATCCCTCAGCAATCGAATGGAAGCGACTGCGGCGTTTTCACCTGCAAATACGCAGATTACATCTGCAGAGACAGACCGATGACCTTTACACAGGTGAGTGAAGGTTCTAAACAGCTCCAGCCCCTTTCGCACAGAGACAAGAGCCAGGGAAGTTACGCAGCGGCTGAGGTGTCTGCTCCCCGTGAGATTCCTCTTGGGGGAGATACTGGAGCCAGTGGGTTTGTGTGATCTGGCCTTGGGATCTTTGGGAGAAATGGGTCTCAGCCTTTGACCAGTGAAGACATTGGTTCTTTTCCAAGGCAGTGCTCTTCTGTGAACGTGCTTGTGAGCTGTTGTGTGGTCAAGGAGATCTGGGTTTGGTGTCATGTCACCCTCTTAGGAGCTGTGTGGGTGAAAGCCAGGCTGTACCCGAAGGGCAAGTGATGACAGTTCTTAAAAGGAATTTCCTAGTAAAGAATTAAGTGGGTGTTTCTGCGTATTTTGTGTCTCTTTCTGACATGACGTGTATTTCATGGAGTTTTCTTTTCTTTTCAGACCCACATGCCTTACTTCCGTAAGAAGATGGTCTGGGAAATACTCCACCAAGAGCTGCTGTGAGACCTGCACGACAGGAGGAACCCTGGGGTCACCTTTGGGTGACCAACTCTTTTTCTAGTTACTTTTTTAATACTTTGTTGTTGTTGTTGTTAGAAATTTTTCTCTGTAGGTTAAGGAAAACATTTTTCTCTGTAGGTTAAGAAGTAGTGGTTAAGATTGCTATTCCCCCCCACCCACCCCACCTGCCCCTATTTTGGAGACAGTAACTCTCTTTGAAATTAGCTGACACACCTTAAGTGCAAGCTGGAAAGGTTGGTGTCACCTGGGCAAGGGAAAGCTTAAGAACAAATGCTGTGAACTTCCATCGCAGAGAGGGCTGCTCACACCTCGCAGTGCACGTGGCCACCTTATGGATGAATGGGACTCATCTGGTGGTGGCAACAGTTGCATGAGCTGAACTTCTCTCACAGCACACGTGGTCATGTTATGGACAAATGGGACTCATCTGGTGGTGGCAACAGTTGTGTGAGCTGAACTTCTCATCCCAACAAGAAGGTGCTGAACTACTGTTTCCTCAAAGAGAGTTTTCTTCTGTTTCTGGAATAATCTGCCATCTACTTGATGCCTACAAGTGGATTTGTGATGACCATCAGAAGAAAGCATTTACCATCTTTTGATTTGCAAGAGAACCCCCTGTGGTTGGGGTTGGTTTGGTTTTTTTCTGTCTCCAGGGAGTTTTATAATGTGAAAAGAGAAGTATTTATTTATTTTTGTTGAAATATATATTTAAATTATTTAAAGAGCCTTACTGGAATGAAACTTGATCTGGTAAGGAGAGTGGTTTATTTTTTTTTGTCATTGAAAATAAGGTTGACGTATCAATGTGGGTTTTAGCTCACTGACAGTCTATGGAGGAAGAAGACTCTGGCCAGGCTGGGTATCAGAGCACCAGAACCTCCAAGCGATTGTCCCAAAATGCTGAAGGGACAACCAGGACGTTGTTCAGCAGCGAGAATCCCAGGAACAGCCAAGTAGGAGATTATTGCTGCTCTGCCGCAGGCGCTGCCTCCAGGCGTCTGCCCAATGAAGAGCTTGTGTCGATCCTAGCTCTGTTACGCTCAGACCCAGCTAGATCAGTTTAAACATGGTGTTTCCCCCTTTCTTTCATTTCCCCCCTCCCCCTCCTAGTTTACGCTCCGGAGCTGGAGTGGGATTTCAGGTCTTTCCTTGACCATCGCAGAGGAAAAATTGCCCAAGAGGTGGTTTGGAAGCCCCGTGTTGGAACGCTTGTACAAATGACCGTGTGGTGTTGTTTCTGTAATGGCAGTTACCATCATGTGAGGTGATTCCTGCCCGGTGATGCGGTCTCTCCTCTCCTCGTCTTCGGGGGGAAAGCTGGTGATTTTGGGGCCATGCCCTCTGTTGCCGTGGGTGGGATCAGCCTTCCCGGGCTGCTCCTCGCCTGAAGGTCTGCTCTCCTGGGCCGGCTGACGCGGTGGTTTGGCTGTGGTGCGGGTCAGCAGCCACATCGCTCTCTGCTTTCAAAGTGATGAGCTTAATCCGTCCCCAAATCAGGGGAGGTTCTCCAAAGGAAGGACTATTGCAAAGGCAATGTGTCGCGGCTTGTCCCTCCATGAGATACTTCATCTTCCCGGGCTCCCGGAGGACATGGAAGATTTTAGCTGTTTATTACCGCTAGGACGCAGTAGCTGAATGCTTGAAGTGTCCTTTCCCCTTCCCTTGGGTTCTCGCTGTCTGGGGGCTGCAGTTTTGAGGCTGACCCTGTGCTCTGCTGAGTACAAAAGCAGAATCTGGGGGTTTTTTTGGGAAAAAGCCCAATGAAGCAGAAAACAAGCCCTGCAGAGGGGCGAGTGGGGTAAGGACACTGCCCAGGTCCTCCTGGGCCCCCCCTGTTAAGCAGAGGGGGCTCGGGGGTGTGATGGAAGGAGCAGGGTGATGCTGCTGTGAACACCTTACCTGGTGCCTTCTCTGTCCTCTCCGCGACCCGCCAAGGACTTGTGTGGAGTAAACCCCGTCGGGGGACACCTGCTGCTGGTCGCTTGGCAGCGCTTGTGGCTGCTGAAAGCCTCTGTGTATGAGGGGGTGGGGAAATTGTACGCGTAGCAGCTGCCGTCCCCTCTGATCCATGGCTCTGGCCCTTCAGCCGGGGCTCGTGTCCTTGTGCCCCGAGGCGGTTCCCTGAGAGCAGCCCCTGGGGAGCAACAGCCTGTTAACACTGTGCTCTGGGTGAGCAGTTGTGTGGGAGCTGGGCCTCGCTTCTCCTTAGGAAATGGCCTTTTGGAGATGACGAGCTTGCTCTTTTTCGTGCTGATGGGCGAGCGCGTGTGCGGTGTGAGTAATGCCCTGCCGCCCTCGGCGGGGCAGGGGGGACACACACTCCCCATGGGGCTTCTTCGCACAGTTGTGACGCTGCCGGCTGCCCCTTGAGGTGGTCCTTGCTCACAGGAAGGCCGTGGAGTGACTGGTTCGTTAGTGACTGGTTGACAAAGTCCCCTGGGAGGCAGTCCTCCAGGGCAAAGGAGCCCAGGAAGCCTGGATGGTTTTCAAGAAGGAAGTCTTAGAGGCGCAGGAGCAGGCTGTCCCCATGTGCCAGAAGACAAGCCGTCGGGGAAAAAGACCGGCCTGGCTAAACAGGGAGCTAGTGTTGCAACTTAGGGAAAAAAAGAGGATCTATGGCCTTTGGAAGGAAGGGCAGGCCACTCAAGAGGACTACAAAGAGGTAGTGAAGCTATGTAGGGAAAAAATCAGGAGGGCCAAAGCCCAGCTGGAACTAAACCTGGCTTCTGTTGTCAAGGACAACAAAAAAAGTTTCTATAAATATATTAGCAATAAAAAGAGGACTAAGGACAATCCCTGTCCTCTAGTAGATGGGGCCGGTAACATAGTGACCAAGGATGAGGAAAAGGCTGAGGTACTTACTGCCGTCTTTGCCCCAGTCTTCAGCAGTAGGACCAGTTGTGCCCTGAGTACCCAGACCCCTGAGCTAGAAGACAGGGATGGGGAGCAGAATGAAGCCCCTGTAATCCAAAGGGAAATGGTGAGGGACCTGCCTCAGCACCTGGAGGTGCACAAATCTGTGGGGCCGGATGGGATCCACCCAAAGGTACTGAAGGAGCTGGCGGAAGTGCTCGCCAGGCCACTTTGCATCATTTATGAGCAGTCCTGGACAACCGGGGAGGTCCCAGCTGACTGGAGGTTGGCAAATGTGACAGCCATCCACAAGAAGGGCCGGAAGGAGGATCCGGGGAACTACAGGCCAGTCAGTCTGACCTCGGTGCCTGGGAAGGTCATGGAACAGATCCTCCTCAGTGCCATTACATGGCACGTGCAGGAGAACAGGGTGACCAGGCCCAGTCAGCATGGGTTTGTGAAGGTGACCCACTTAGTGGATGAGGGAAAGGCTGTGGATGTTCTCTACCTGGATTTTTGCACAGCTTTTGACACCGTTTCCCACAGCATTCTCCTGGAGAAACTGGCTGCTCCTGGCCTGGACAGGTGTACTCTTCGCTGGGTAAAAAACTGGTTGGATGGCCGTGCCCAGAGAGTGGTGGTAGATGGAGTTAAATCCAGTTGGTGTCCGGTCACAAGTGGCGTCCCCCAGGGCTCGGTCCTGGGGCCAGTTCTCTTTAATATCTTTACAATGACCTGGAGGAGGGGATCGAATGCACCCTCAGTAAGTTCGCAGATGACACTAAACTAGGCGGGCGTGTTGATCTGCTTGAGGGAAGGTTGGCTCTGCAGAGGGATCTGGACAGGCTGGACCGATGGGCTGAGGTCAATGGTATGAGGTTCAACAAGGCCAAGGGCTGGGTCCTGCACTTGGGTCACAACCACCCCACGCAGCGCTACAGGATTGGGGCGGAGTGGCTCGAAAGCTGCCCGGCGGAAAAGGACCTGGGGGTGTTGGTGGACAGCCGGCTGAATATGAGCCAGCAGCGTGCCCAGGTGGCCAAGAAGGCCAACAGCATCCTAGCCTGTATGAGGAATAGCGTGGTGAGCCGGACTAGGGAAGGGATCGTCCCCCTGTACTCGGCACTGGTGAGGCCCCACCTCGAGTACTGCGTTCAGTTTTGGGACCCTCGCTACAAGAAGGACATTGAGGTGTTGGAGTGTGTCCAGAGAAGGGCTCCAAAGCTGGTGAGGGGTCTGGAGGACAAACCTTATGAGGAACGACTGAGGGAGCTGGGGTTGTTTAGCCTGGAGAAGAGGAGGCTGAGGGGAGAGCTTACCGCCCTCTACAACTACCTGAAAGGAGGTTGTAGAGAGATGGGGGCTGACCTCTTCTCCCTGGTGACAAGCGATAGGACAAGAGGAAACGGGTTCAAGTTATGTCAGGGGAGGTTTACATTGGATATGAGGAAACATTTTTTCACTGAAAGGGTTATTAAGCATTGGAATAGGCTGCCCAGGGAGGTGGTGGAGTCACCATCCCTGGAGGTGTTTAAAAAAAGGGTAGATGTGGTACTTAGGGACATGGCTTAGAAGCGGTTTTTGTCAGGGGAGGTTAATGGTTGGACTTGATGATCTTAAAGGTCCCTTCCAACCTCAACAATTCTATGATTCTATTCTATGATTCTGTGATTCTATCTTAATTACCCCGGCTGCAGTAGCTGACACCAAGGGTTAGGCTTCCACCCATCCAGTAAGGCAGTCCACTAGGACTAAAAGATCTTTTCGCCTGCCCGTTGGTGGTAGTTCAGTGAAGTCTACCTGTATACTTTGGAACGGTCTCAAGCCGGGCTCTCCTCCTCCTGAAAATTGCTTTCTCAAGGCTTTCTTGTTTACTTTCTTACAAATAATACATCCCTCACAAATTTGTTTGGCTATTGCGTATATACCAAAGCACCTGTACTTCCACAAAACTATTTGCACATTTCTTGTGTTCCCCAATGGCTTCCCTGTTGTAACACTGTCACTGTTTCTCTCATTGTTTGTTGACCATTTCCCTTCCATCGGGCAGAATCCATTTACCACATTTCTCCACTGCCCCTGCTTCTGTCATTGCTTCTCCTGCCCCAAGGCCGGCTCTTTTGCTACCTTGTCCGCTAACCTGTTTCCCCTTGCGGTAATTGAATTGCCTCTCTGGTCACCTTTAACATGTAAAGCTGCTATTTCACTTGGTATTAATATATTAGCTAACACCTGCTGTGTAAGTTCTTAGTGTAAAAGTTCTTTCCCTTTGCTATTTATTAGTCCTCGTTCTTCCCAAATTTTACCAAACGTATGCACTACCCCAAGGGCATAACAAGAGTCTGTATATATTGTTCCTTCCCCTTTCTCCAATTAATTTAAGTGCCTGGTTTAAGGTATACATCTCACATATTTGAGCGGACCATGCGCTAGGTAATTTTTCAGATGCTTTTACTTGTTGGTGTCGCGTTAAAAGGACTGTAGTTTCGATACTTGTCTGTCAGAGTCCCAGGACTTCTTAGCCTTCTACGATGGCATGACTAGATGGATAGATGAGGGGAGGGCGGTAGATGTGGTCTACCTTGACTTAAGCAAGGCATTTGACACGGTCTCCCACAGCATCCTCATAGGGAAGCTTAGGAAGTGTGGGTTAGATGAATGGACAGTGGGGTGGATAGAAAACTGGTTGAAAGATAGAGCTCAGAGGGTTGTGATTAGGGGCACAGAGTCTAGTTGGAGACCAGTGACGAGTGGTGTTCCCCAGGGGTCAGTACTGGGTCCAGTCCTCTTCAACATATTCATCAATGACCTGGATGAGGGGATAGAGTGCACCCTCAGCAAGTTTGCTGATGACACCAAGCTGGGTGGGGTGGCTGACACACCAGAAGGCTGTGCCGCCATACAGAGAGACCTGGACAGGTTGGAGAGTTGGGCAGAGAGGAACCTTATGAAGTTCAACAAGGGCAAGTGTAGGGTGCTGCACCTGGGAAGGAACAACCCCATGCACCAGTACAGGTTGGGTGCTGACCTGCTGGAGAGCAGCTCTGTGGAAAGAGACCTGGGAGTCCTGGTGGACGACAGGATGACCATGAGTCAGCAGTGTGCCCTTGTGGCCGGGAAGGCCAATGGCATCCTGGGATGCATCAGGAAGAGCGTGGCCAGCAGGTCGAGGGAGGTCATCCTCCCCCTCTACTCTGCCTTGGTGAGGCCGCACCTGGAGTACTGTGTCCAGTTCTGGGCTCCCCGGTTCAAGAGGGACAGGGAACTGCTGGAGAGGGTGCAGCAGAGGGCTACAAAGATGACTGGGGGACTGGAACACCTTTCTTATGAGGAAAGGCTGAGGGATTTGGGTCTCTTCAGTCTGGAAAAAAGACGGCTGAGGGGTGACCTTATCAACGCTTATAAATACTTAAAGGGTGGGTGTCAGGAGGATGGGGCCAGGCTCTTTTCAGTGGTGCCCAGGGACAGGACAAGAGGCAATGGGCACAAACTTGAACATAGGAAGTTCCACCTAAACATGAGGAGGAACTTCTTTACCCTGAGGGTGGCAGAGCACTGGAACAGGCTGCCCAGAGAGGTGGTGGAGTCTCCAACTCTGGAGACATTCAAAACCCGCCTGGACATGTTCCTGTGTAACCTGCTCTAGGTGACCCTGCTCTGGCAGGGGGGTTGGACTAGATGATCTCCAGAGGTCCCTTCCAACCCTATGATTCTATGACTTTCACTGATTTACTGTCAGAGTCCCACCAAAGGATTTTCACTGAATCAGATTCACAAATAATCAAAATTAGTTATTTTATTGAGAGCGACAACAGATTCGAGATTGCCGTTGATAAATTTGCTAACTACAATAGTGCTAATTACTTAAGGTTAATATCGCTAGCAAAAATAATGATACTACAGCAACCCGGGGTAACATTCACCAGAGGGTGAAGGGCGCAGCGCTTACCCAGAAAGGTGTCCCTGCCTGGGGTGGAGGGAGAGAACACAGCCCATGGACCAGTCCGTCAGGTATCACGTTTCTTCTCTCCTAATTTAACAGTCACTTTCCCCATCCTTTTATCCACAAAATTACAAGGTTTCCCTTCCCTAGGTGACGTGTAGTATGATTTGGGTGGAGAGACGAGTGCTATAGTCATATATGTTTAGCATTATCTCTAAAATCTTCATTAGCATATACAGGGGTGTCAACTTTAATATGCATTTCACAGGTAACGAGGCAAAGGTCAATTACCAGACATGGCAGCCTCTCAAGGAAACAAAGAGCTGCACAAGGTCTCTGTTGTCTTGATTTTACTGTCTCTGCTGAATAGCAGGGCTGTCCTGGCTCCCCAAGACTACCCCGTCGTTTATGTATCCTGTGATGGCCAGACAGGCCTTCACTCCCCTGGGTTGCACAAGAGATAGCAAAGCCAGTCTTAATTGCTCTTTGAGCACAGAGACTTCACCTCATTATCCAAATTCCACAGTTGACTCCCTCCATTTACCACCGCGTATCCATTACACCTCTTTCCTTCTATCACTCTTGAAGAACCGTCTAGGAACAAATGAAGACCCCCAGATAGTGGTTCTTCCCTTAAGTCAGGTTGTATCTTAGTCTGGTACTCAATTTACATCTAAGCATTCGTGTGTAAGTTCTTCATCCTTTGCCTCTCTCTATATTTTTTTTTTTAATTTTTTTTTTTCCACAAAAAGCTCGCTGGGTTAAGGCAAGGGCTGGTAGTTAAAATCAAATCATCCTTTTCAATTAAAATTCCTTCATACTTCAGTATTCTTGAATTGGTTAGCCGTTTTCCCGTGGTTTGGGCTAAAATGGTTTTTACTTGGGGAGGGGTGCTAACTTCTATCATTCCCCCGGCCACCCTCGGGAGAGCAGACCTAAGAGTTTAGATAAATAGGCCACTGGCTGCTGCTTATTCCCGCCCACTCTTGAGTTCCTAACGCAGCCCCTTTTGTCTACAGTTAACAAATAGTTGAAAAGATTTCTCCAAAGAAGATAAGGCTAAAACTGGAGCTCTGAGTAGGCTCTGTTTTAAATCTTGCACTAAATCCTCCTCTTCTGTCTAAACCAATACATTTGGTTCTTCAGCTAACAGTTTGGAATATAGTCCTTTAGTCTTTTGAGCATACTCCTCTATCCACAGTCTACAGTACCCAGTCAGCCCCAAAAATTTTCTCAGTTCCCTCTTGGTCTTTGGCAGAGGTAAGTCTACTATTCCTTTGATCCTCTCAGGATTTATAGGATTTATTTTTTTCGACTCCCTTCACTGACTGGATGTCCCAAGTACTTCACTTCTGTTCCCATATATTGCAATTTTTTTTTTTTTTTTTTTTTTTTTGAGACCCTCAAACCTTACTGTCCCAGAAAGTTCAGTAACTCATTCGTGGCTTCTTTTACCCTGCCTTCTTCCTCCCCAGATACCAGTAATCATCCGTGTACTGAAGGAGGGCTACTCCCGATGGAGGGCTGGATTGTTCAAGCACTTGTTCTAACACTTGCCAAACAAATTAGGGGATTCTGTAAATCCCACAATGATAACACCCTACCGGTGAACCTCGAGCTGCTGGTAGGAGTGGTCGGGGCAGTCCTCGTCCCCTGTTATTCACCCCTCTTCCTCGCCCCCAGGTAACAGTCTAGGGGGTCCCACTTTGGGGACTCAATTTCTTTGTCGACTGAAACATCACCGACAGTCTGGGCTGGGAACATATAAAACGGATTTGGGCGTCCCCGAATCCTGAATCTATTCATCTTGACCCAGCAAAAAGCATATTCACCTTCTTCTAATTCCTTATTATTCCTTATTATTTACATACATGTTTAAAGTCTGACAGACCCAGTCTTCATCAGATCCAAATTTGGGCCAAAATACACTAGGAGGTCTTATGGGTTCTTTGGTCCAAACAAATTCAAATGCAAATGCAAACATGTCCCCCCGGGACACCTCTGGGATCCTCTAAGACAGACACAGGACCCCTAGGACACCCCTGAGACCCTTCCCAGGATGTCCACGGCCCCCTCGTCCGCTCCCGGCCCCTCTGGGATGCGGCCCGAACAAAACAAATCATTTTATCTTTATCCCTTGTACAAAAAGAATCATTCCGAAACCTCAACATTCTCCCCTAAAGGACTGTCTGGGGGAACGTTCCCGGGGTCTTTCTTAGTATCCCCTTTTTCATCCCTAGGCCTAGAATCCTTATTTCCCATTCTGGACAGAGACTTTTCTTACACCCCTTCCTTTCGCTTCGTCCTTCTCCGGCTGCACCCCTCGCGGGACTACAGAACCGCGGATCCGGACTCCACACTCGCTTTGTACCACAGTACGTCTCAGTCACTCACACACAAGTCTCTTAGAATGTCCTGACCACCAAGGCAATACTTTAACGGTCCGATTTTTCTTACCTTGGTCTGTGCACGGAGTTGCCTGGTCGTACTCTCTGTGCCTACTGCACCTATCCCTTTTCCCCCTGTGGTTCACAGTCTGCCGTCCAACCAGGTCTCGAGATCTTAGTCAATTCCTCCCGGAATCCCTGCCGACGATCCACGAGACCGTTGAAATCAACGGGACGCGTCTTCCCGTCCTTCGGCGACAGGGACTCCCAAGAAGATGACTTCGGCTCCCGGACGAGCCCCCAAATTGTGAGAAACAAGTTCTGGTCCGAATGAAATAGGCTCAGGCAGAATCCTCTGTGAAGCACATTTTTATTTACGTTCTTGCAAGAGCAGGTGACCTAGCAAGTAGGCACACTTCCAGTTCTTGAAACACACCTTTTTATTCCCTAATCCCGGCTGAATTTTTCCCTCCCCTGTTTCCCATTGGTTAGGTACTCCAGGGTTCACAGTCTGTCCGAGGCACCTAAAATTCTTCCTGCATGTCCTGCCTCTGTTTCCTTCTCTTTATGCTACACCGAAAGGGATTATCTGACTAGTTTATTTCTTTCCTTTTTGGTAAAAGATTGCTCAATGTCATTAGCCCTGGTTAAATGTTTGACTACCCTTCTAGACACTAATCCAGGAGGAATCAGTTTGTCCTGTTGTCTGTGTGATAAGAGATGTTCTACAAGCCTTTGCTGGAGCCTCTTTGTCTTAGTCATTCCCTTATCATGTCACCTCTGACAGAAATGGATTTTCTCCTCTGCAAAAGCAATACCTGCCTTTCTTACAGTACTAATCCAGGGCACACTACGCGAACCAGCCCCTGGGATCCCTTGCAACTGACAAATTTGCAAGAGAGATACAGCAGAAACCCCGGTGAAACTGAAACCGAATCCTTGTGGCGAGTATGCTTAACCGGCGGTGACCGAATCCTGTTAAGCCGGCATGAAGCCAGTGGTTACTGGGGTCCGGGAGCTTTCTTAAATTTAGGACCTGATCCGGCAGATACCCCCCATTCTAGCACCAGCCGAGTAGCTTATTGGGCGGGAGGAATCGACACCATGGAACGGGGTGAGCCCTCTCTGATCCCCATCAAATCTCTCAGCGAGTTATCCACAGCCGTCCCAAAAGCCGCTTGCACACAAGCCAGGCACAAACGAGGACGCCACGCTGTCCCACCGCCTGCTGCAGTAGATTTTGCAATATTAAAGCCACTGGTCAGAGGAGCCCCAGCAGTTCTTAAACCTCACCTAGTCGCAAAACGGGATGAGATTAGAAGAGATGCCGAATTTAAGACACAGGGCAGTCGTCCTCCCAGGCAAAGCCCTGCCTGGGCAGAATTGATGCACAGCGTTGTTATCTACTGCCGTGAAAGGGGCTGGGGCGACGGTGCAGCAGTTGAAAAACAAAGCCAGAAATGCCGGGGAGGAGATCACAAAGCAAGACCCGTGAAACAGGGAACAGGAATTAAATCAAAGGGAAATAAAAACTTGCCAACAGAGTCTCGAGAAAAGAGGAACGAATTGTGGAGGAAAGCGCTAGCATTAGGCATTCCCAGAGCCGCGATTCAAGGTCAGCCTACTGGCATCATCTTGGGTCTGATTGAAGCATTCCTGAAACCAGAGAGCGGTGGAAACAGAGACTGTATTTCAACTTCTTTAAAGGAGGATAATCCCTTTCCCCCTCTGAAGGAGGAATTGCAGGACACCAAGTCAAAAAGCGAGTAATGTCCGGAAGGCAATTGGGCCTGCCTGTCCGGAAAGGGGAGGCTTCTCAGTGGATAAGTGACGATGGCCCATACATCTTAATTCCAGTTGGTCCTCGAAGACAATTAGTAAAGTTTTTAATAGATACGGGGGCACAAATTTCGATACTAACACAACCAGATGCCGAGAAGCTGGGCGTGCGATCCGGCCGGCAAAGAGTTAGAATTACAGGCGTGAACGGGGGAACTGGTGTATGTCAAACTGCTAAGGCTAGTTTATGGCTCCCGGGCGAGAGGCGCGTATCGCCTACTCGCTTTGCAATTAAAGCTCATCATGAAAATATTTTAGGTTTTGAGAGTTTAAACGGCCGAACCTGGCGTCTGCCAACGGCAGCGTGTGGTCTTTCGGCTCCAGCGCTGACCTTACCCCGTGCGGAAACCGGGAAGCCGCAGTGCGGGGGCTCCGCTCAGCCCCTGCGCTCCCCGAGTCAAAGATGACAAACGTACCGCAGTACCCGATCTCTGCTGAGGCACGAAAGGGCATTGCTGAAGGCATCGCTGATTTAGAGAAAAGACAAGTTATTTTCAGAACCCGCTCCCCATGTAACTCACCCGTCTGGCCGGGTCGGACACCTGATGGCAGGTGGCGTTTCACAGTCGATTACCGCCGTCTAAATGCTGATACAGCCCCGCCAACGGCCGCTGTACCAAACATTGCTGAGGAGAAATAACTGGACTCCAGAGGATCCAATGTGAATCAACAGAAGCCGTTTATTAAGCACAGATCATCATCTTTTATACCCTGTGTTGTAGCCGTACACGCCACTTACTTATTTCTGATTAGCTCGTTACACTGTCCACGCGCTGTCCATGCAGTTCATTCACAGATCGGATTGGTTACAAGAATTCACATAGTAAATTGCTTAGTCATTAGCACAACATGTTTTCTACTTCCTCAGTTCTCATTTTTCTCATGTACTAATTCCATCTTCTACCACCTGTTTTGCTCTTAATCTAATCTCTCATAGTAGGGAGGCTGGCTCACGTGACCATTTTCTCTCAGACACATTCCTACACATTGCAGCTTTAACAGCTGCTCTGCGAGCAGCTGCCCGCCCAGGGATGGCGGCATTGGATGTAAAGGCTATGTTCGTTATGGTTCCCTTGAAGGAGGAGGATAAAAAGAAGTTTGCTGTCGCTTGGGAGGGAATACAATACACCTTTAACAGACTCCCACAGGGGTAGAAACATTCGCCCCCAATTGCTCACGCCGCGCTTGCCGAACTTTTGCAGACAGTCTCGCTCCCCCACGGTGTAAAACTGCACCAATATGTAGATGATATTCTGGTTGGAGGAACTTCTCCTAAGACAGTGGGGGAAGCGGCAGCAGCAGTGTGGCAAGCACTAAATAAAGCAGAAATGGAGGTTCCACCTGGAAAATGTCAGGGACCAAGTGAAGAAGTAACATTTTTAGGTACTTGCTGGATAGCAGGCAGTGCCGTGATTCCTCCGGATACCTTAAGAAAAATTGAGGCGCTGCAAATGCCCCAATCAAGGAAGGAGTTACAGCAATTAATGGGAACTTCAGGATATTGGAGGAAGCGTGTGCCTGGACTTTCTATAATTTCCCATCCATTATACTCACTTTTACGGAAAGGCAAATCCTGGGAGTGGAGATCAGAACATAACGAGGCAGCAAACACTCTAATCGAGGAATCAAAAACACACCAGTCACTGGGACCGGTACACCCCCGCCACCCTATCACAGCCCAATGGGGTTTCGCAGAACATGCTACTTATTGTAATCTGTTCCCAACTGGCCCCGGTGGACCAAGAAGACCTCTATTGTTTAGCTCAACTGCAGTTAAGGAAACAGAACAACGGTACTCTGAATGGGAAAAGGGACTTTTATCTTTAGTCCGAGCAGTTAAACAAGTTGAGAAAATACATCAGGGACCACCTGGGCAAACTAGAGGACCTTTGAATTTACTAGAAGCAATCCTCCAGGGGACTGCTCCCCCAGAAGGCGTCGCACAGACACCCGCTATCAGAAAATGGTATGCCTACCTAACAGGAGTAGCAGAAAATATGCAATTAACTGAGGGACACACCAAGGCTTCCAAATTGCAGATGCCAGTAAACACAGGTCCTTTAGTGTTACAGCAACCTTTTCAACCTTCACCCATTCTGGATGCACCACCCCTCACTGAGACTACTCCGACGGAAAACATTGGGTTTACAGATGCTTCTGTGAAAAGAGTAAATGGTAAATGGCAACATAAAGCTGTTGCATTAGATATTACCTCTGGCAAACAAGTAGTAGAGGAAGGTGAAGGCAGTGCACAAGTAGGAGAAATAAGAGCAGTTGTTTTGGCGGCACAGAATGGAGCAAAAATTATATACGTAGACTCTTGTGCTGTATGGGCCGGTACCACACAGAGGCTCTGTCAATGGGAAACCTGGAACTGGGAAGTAAACGGATCCCCAGTTTGGAGAAAGACAGACTGGCAACTATGGCTGGGTATAGCCAGAAAAACACCTTTTAGGATTGGATGGGTTAAAGCTCATGCTGAGGATAACCAACCTGCTACGAAGTGGAATCAAAAGGTGGATGAGCTAACCAAAATTAGGAAAATCACCTTAGATTCACAGTGGTATCGACTGGGAGAGTGCTTACATCAAAACTTAGGCCACACAGGTGAGGCAGCACTTTGCTGCACAGAGTAAAGGCTGGCCTATAAGCCGTAAACCTTGTGAAACTGTTCTTACAGAATGTCCCCAGCGTAGACCGAGATTGCGGGCAGACCATCCTGCTAAAGCACCACCTCTACATATCAACGAAGGGAAAACTTTATGGTCTACATGGCAAATTGATGATGTTGGACCATTTGAATCCTCCGCAGGACATCGATATATCCTCACAGGAGTGGAGGTTGTCTCTGGCTTGCTTGTGACCACTAACTGGCGGAGAGCTGATGGAAAAAATACAATCCTAGCATTATCATTATGGTTCTCAAATCTGCCTACTCCTGATGTTATCCAAAGTGATAATGGCTCACATTTTTCATGTAAAGAAGTACAAAATTGGGCAAAGCAAGAGGGAATTCAGTGGGTATTCCACACTCCATACTACCCTTGATCAAATGGAATGATAGAAAGAGTTAATGGTTTATTGAAAAAAGAACCTCAAAGCACACGAGGCTCAATGGGATAGGAGACTTTCCAAAGCAGTCCATCCATTAAATAATCCATATGGGCCCACTGGAAGCCCCGTAAGCCGAGCATTCTTTGTAAAAACTGATCTCAGTGGCCCATCCAAAGAGGAAAAAGAATATCCGACAACGTTACAGCCAGGACAGCCCGTGATGGTCAATCTGCCAGCCACAGGTATTGTGCCCATGACCTTAACTAAACCTCGTGGCCCACGTGCCTGGGAAGCTACTGATAGCAGTGGTGCGAAATACAGAATCAGTGCACGATGGATTTTTCCTTCTTGTTAATGGGGTAACCTGTTCGGACTCTCCCCACCGAAACAAGTCTTTGTTTTCTCTTACAGCAGCCTGCAGGATGGCAAAAGGAAGTGCTGTGTTTGTGTTAATATTCCAAACCTCAGCCATGCTGCTTTTAACCTGTGGTACGGTACATACCCCGTCATTGCGCCAGGATTAAATCACAGTGGAACTATACTCTCTCCATTAGAACATAGAGTGTGGGCCCAATGGAATGGGAACGAATGGCAGACCGTTGATGTTCATGCCTGCGTTGTACGAGAACAACAAGGATTTATTTGGGAGAGTAACACCATCAAAGCCCAAGATGTTTGTCTTGACACTGAACAGAACGTTTGCCATTTTGAGACGCATCTTGATGAAAATCCTGAAACTGTACTTATATACGTTGGAAAAGGATGTGTTTGTATGAGAACCCTTTGTAATACTATATTCGTAGATGTTACTGTAGATACAAGTAATCATTCAACTGTTTGTATTTGTAATTTCACTGAAATTATGGGATGTGATTTCCATTATTTAGCTCCTGTTACGTCTTATCAATTGCTACGATCTAATTATACATTGATTCAAGATTTGTTGCCTACACCTATCAGCATTAATCTTACATTGGTGAAGAAACTACTACAGCATGATGACCCGTGCCAGCTGCTAGAACGAATTCGAAATAATGGACACAAAACTTTAATCACTGTTCAGCATGATACAGAAGAGATACACCGTGTCTTTGAAAGAGTGAAAAAGGATGGAGAACGCCATTGGTGGGAAATTCTCCTTGGACGGTCACCAACAGCAACGGGACTGTTTAATCGCAGGCTTCACCCAGTTGTGATCTTGCTAGTTCTAATTTTAATACGTTTGTTGCTTGTAGTTATGTTGTATATAAAAGTTTGGTACTTGACCAAACAAATAACCCAACTTCAACCACGAAAACATACAAATTAACAAATAACAAATAGCAGAGCTTCACTGTCTACTTCCCATGAATCTCTAAGCGCAAAACCTATTAGCATACTATTTATGGCACAGAGGCAAGAGGTGACCACACCACCACGCTGTGAAGGTAAGATGAATTGACTATAGTCACGGGGTGGAGTGTGGCGGTGTGCTCTCCCCTTTTTCCCCCCCGGCTCCTGCTCAAGCCATGGCCATCAGCGGGAGTTGTTAAGAGTTGCACTTGAACTGTGGGAGATGGCTGGCGACACAACCAAAGCACTGTCTGGAGTGGGACCCTAGGTACCCTGTTCCCATGAGCATATGACTATAGGTCCATTATCTTACTCCATAAAGAGTGGACAGCCCAAGAGCCCTTTGAGCTCTCCTGCACGGCAGCGGGCTGCACGACAGGATCTCCCCTTGAGTGGGGACGCTCGCTTAAGGCTCTTCTCCTCGAGGTTGAGCAATTCCTTGCCGCAACAGATTCTCGGTAAGTGACTGATAGCACGCTAAACTTTGCAATCTTAGCTAAGTGATCTAAGGATTGATTGCGCATACATAATCCTTTAGACATAAACCGTTGAGCAGGTCTGGGACTAGGATTGGATCCAGCCGCACCTCGACTCCTCTCTGAGAAGGAGTTTAGAAAGCAAGGGGGTCCTTTCTGAACCTCGTGACTCAACGGGAGGGTCCCCCTGAGAGCTTGTCTGACCCTGGCCTCTATGCAGTGACTAACCCAGTGTACCCTGGCATCGCATCGCGTAAAACACTGTCGCATTCACTACTAACTTTGTTACATCGCTGTTTTATGTTAATAAACGTTTCACTACTCTCTTACAAGGGAAGTTATTCACTCCGCCCGCGACAGTATGCAATGTACGTGTTTGTAAAATTAAGAGAGAAAAGCACAGAGCTACAACCTGCTATTTCAGACTAGATCAGGGAGCAGCTTTTCTAATGCTCTTGCTAGTGTTATGTCGTGGTTTAGCCTCAGATGGGAACAAAGAACCACGTGCCGCTCGCACGTGCCTTCCTAATACAGGAAGGATCGTAAGAAAAGGCAAGACTCTTGGGTTGGGACAAAGGCAGTTTAACAGAACAGCAAAGGGAACAGGCAAACGCAAACAACAACAACAACAACAACAACAACAACAACAACAACAACAACAACAACAACAACAACAACAACAACACGGATAGGGGAATATACAAACGCGATTACGGAACCGCCGCTCCCCGCCGCTCGCTGACCGGCCGGACCCGGGACGCCCCAGCCCGCTTTTAAGCAGCAACTTCCTGCCCCCTCCCCCGGCAGCTCAGGGTGGGCGTGGCTCACATGGCATGGAATACCAGGAAAAGTTAACCCTATCCCCGCCAAAACCAGGACATGTTATTTATGATAGTTTTGGCTTACTTAAGGCTTCTATTTCTTCGAGTCAATGGCTTTTATACTTTTTGAAGCAGGAAGCGCTCAAGTCTCTGCAGAGTAGCAGCAGCGTTTGGATAAAGAATCTAGGATATGACTTTCCGACTGTTGAGCTGCTCCAAGTCCATGCTGCCAACAAGAACTGTGCTCCTGAAAACGTGTTCTGCTTTCTCCCTTATACTAGTGTTTGGACAGCCAGTCGGATCTGGGAATTAAATCAGCTGATTTTTTTCCCCGATTGCGTTTCCAGCTGCGTTGCTTTGCAGGCTTGACTGGATTGTGCAGCCACGAGTCCTAATGTGAGCATTGGGGATGGAGAAGAAATACCAGGTGCTTTCGCAAGTAATGGGACTTGCTATTTCAGCAGCAAAGCAAACTGAAACTGGTTTATGTCACGGTTTAAAAAGGGAGGGGAAAAAAAAAAAAAGAAGGGAAAAAAAAATTGGAAGTTGTGGAAGAAGAACTAAGGAAGCAGTTTGAGAAGGTTCGAAACAATCTGATAGCTGGATGCCACCAAAAGGACAGGTCGTTCTTTGTGTTCCTCCTGCATCAGCTGCCCTTGATCTGACTTTTTGTTGGGCTGGTCGGTACCCGAAGCTGTCAGAAAACCGTTTGCTTTTTGCTGCTGGACTAGTCTCCTGCCGGCTTGGTGGCACGGAGTGAGCCCCAGGGCCAGTGCAAGCGGCAGAGGTGGTGGGAGGAAGCTGGGCTTCCGTGCTTCTTGTCTGATAGTCTCATTTTTCAAAACACATTCTTGTCTTTTTTTGGCTTTTTTTTTTCTTTTTGGTGGAGTGTGGGAACTGTCATGGGAAGGGGCTGCTCTGCTTTCCCTCCCAGTGGATTCCCAGCCCCCCCACCAGTGATCTGGTCTGGTGATGGTGTGCTTCAGGGGGAGAGAGGCAAAAGCTGTTCCTTCTCTGTTGGATCGATTGCTAAATTGAGTAGCAGGGAGGTGGAAGGAGTGTGAAGTGAGCGCAATTACACCTTGCGTAAATGTTATCGTAGATTTGATGATGTGTAATGTGGGGCTGCAGCTTTCCTTAAGAAAACAAGTGGAACTACGTAATTGTATAGGAATTTAGGATTTAAAAAATACTTCAATCCCTTTATTTGCCGGTATCTTCCACTAAGGAAGTGAAACCTGTAACTTGGATCCCCGTGAGGAAAACCTGGATCTCGGAAGCGCAAAGAACACGCGGTCCTCACTTCTATACCTTACGGCTGCTTCTGTCCACGGAACCCTTTTCTGTCTGCTGCCCCCCAAATAATGCTGCTGCCCTGGCATTCCCTGCCTGTGGAGCAGATGACTGTAACGCACCTTGATGAACGTGCTCAGAAATGTCATCCCTACAGCATTCCCCGTTGTTTTCAATATGCTTCAAGGATGGAGAGAATGATTTGGAAACACACAAGCCTGGACTTCAGGGCTTCCACCTCGATGCCAGCAATGCCCAATGAAGGGGAAGAACTGTTGGTAACCATCAAGGGAGCTGGAGGTTTGTAAAATAGACACGTCACAAATTCAAGGTCAGAACAAAATGGTTATTTAATACTAACACCAGTCCTGATCTGCTTACCAGCAGAGTTGGAATAGAGGGAGGATAAAGAAGTTTGGCTTTTCTTCTTTTTTCTTCCGCATTCATTCCAGGAGCCTGGTTTGGCAAGAGAGCAAGGATTAGGAAGAGAAAATGCCTGAAGAACAACAGAATGAGCGAGTAGAGACTGTGGAATTTGGGTGAGCTGTGGGAGTGGCTTGTACGAAGCCTCAATATGTGTCAGGATGCTGGGGCGTAAACTGCTTTTGGAGGGATGCAGGCTCCTGGTGTTTGACATTTTAGCCAGGGAGGATTTCCTGGGACTTTGTGGGGGGTAAGAGCTTTGCCATTGTAGGGGTTATTACCAGTCTCAGGAATATCTGGAGCAGGTGGCGTGCCAGGAGTTCCTTGGAGGCTGGAAGTACTAAAGAAGTGGCATAATCCTGTAAAATGGGGGAGATTGAAGAGGGAGGTTTCAAAGAATGATGATCTGGAAACAAAAACGTGGGTGTTTAAAAACTGGACAACGTTGTAACATCCAAAAGAGCGGAATGGATCTAAGCCAGCTGTTTAATTTTCTGGTTTAGATACACGTCTCTTTCTTCTCAGATCACAGGTGTCCCGCTTCCACATCCATCTTAACGTAACAGAGCAAAGATTGTTCTAAAAATATAGCAAAGGGATGAAGACGTCAGTCATTTGCTTATGCTCATGGAATTTCTCTGCTGATTTCTTCAAAGCTTATTAACTTCTAAAAACCAAAAAGGGGTACGGGGTATGTTTGTGGGCAAGATCCTCCCTGCGGCTTCCCTCCAGTTGTGCATTTCTGGTGTCCTTCTCGGTATCAGACCACCCGTATTTCGACAAGGTTCCTTCTGTCTTGCCTGATCCCGCCAAGAGGGTGAAGTTTTATGAACAGAAGTCTTTTTCCCCAAAGGAAGAACAGCCTTAGTTTGGGGTTTGGGCCCTTCTTTAATCTGGCGTTGTCTAACTCTTTTACAAAGAGTTGAAGGCTGCTTACAGCGCTATTAATACATTAACTCAGAACTCATGTCTGTGGATTGTTTTCTTTGGAAGGGAATAACGCGTTGAGGTTAAATTTGTTGTTTGTAACCTAAATTAGTTCTCAGGATTTGCACTGCCCTTTGCAGGGTTAATATGTGAGGTGGCCATAGTTTAGGACACCTCCTCCAATATTTTGACGGAGAAGAATATGGCCTTGATTCTCTTGCTCCTGGAATTCACTGAAAATCTGCTTTGTCCTGCGAGTTGTGTCCCACCCCGTCCCCACAGCGTTGGATGGGAGGCAATTGTAAATAGTTCAACTTGAAGTTGTTTGGAAGTGGTTTAAGCACGATCCCATGTTGGTTTAGCAAATGAATTTCGGAATGCTTAATCTGGAATGCCCATTAGGCTGAATATTCAGGTTCAAGAGATGCTACGAAGGTAAAGCAGGTGATTTTTGAAAAAAATCCGGTACTGCGGTGTCAGGAGTGAGCGTTCTTGATCAGAATTGACAGAAAATTTAGAACTGTTTGGTTTTAGGAAAAAATAGAATTCTGCTGCTGCTGAACTTGAAATGTTCTTTAATCTCTTGAAAGAAAGAAAACCTTCTGGTGTGGTCAAACCAAGCGTTTAGGCAACGGGACTGAAGTTAAGCTTTATACTGATTAAAAAAAAGTCTCCAATGCTAATGAGGGTCTGTCATTACCAAAGAAGATTACAAGTAAATAACAGAGTAGAGGGGGTATTATTTGAGAACAGTGTCTGAGCGTGTGACACAGAATTGCATTTTCGGTCGGTGGAAAATGAGGATTTGTTTGGAAGTGTGAAGCCTGCACATGTAATGACACTTGTGCCGGTGTGTGTATATATGGATATATATGCACCACGCGGCAGGGGAGGGAGCAGAGCCCATCTCCAGGAGTGCTGGGCACCTCTCTGGTGACACCGGGAGGACAGAGCAGGGTCTCCGCACGCCTCCCCCAAAGCCATCCTCCCAGCCCAGACCAGATGTGGAGCAGACGCTGCAGCGGGGCTTCGCTGAGCTGATGTGCCACCTCCATGCAAGCCCCTGCCATGGCAATGGTGGCGGGAAGCTGAGGGACCCCTGCCCGGCACTCCTAGTCCTTCTGGGTCCACAAAGAGGTGGTGATGGCCACTAATCTGGCCACTGTTATGCCACTAATTCGAAATATGCTGCTTCAGCATCCAGTTCTATGAAGCTGCTTTCACACTTTTCTCCACCGTGGACAGAAACGGGAGTGTTGCAGGTGAGTTTTGGCTTCACAGAGAGAAACTGAGAAAAACCTCGCGTCTTTCCTCACCCAGGAACTCAAATGCCCTGTGCCCCCTCCAGCTCTCGGCTGCAGGATTCAGCTAACACCGGCGGGATGGGGAGAGGAGAGGGAGGCAGAAGCCGACTGAAGAGGCATCTCCAAGTCGCAGGCCCTGCGGGGGCCGCCCTGCCCTCTGCCGGGCTGCTTCCACCGCCCACCCTGCCTGCAGCCTGCCTGCAGCGCCTCTGCCATGGCCACTTCTGCCTCCAGCGCTCAGGCATCTTCCTGGGCCAGAGCCCTGAAGCATAAAGTGGAGCGGCAATTAAGGTCCTAAAGCAATGAGGAAGGTCGTTGTCATTAAACCAGACACCACCACCACTTAAGACTCCCTGCAGGTGTCAAAAGCTAGGGGGACCTCCTGTGACAAGGGCTGTCCCAAACGGCCATTCCTGCCCTGAGCCCTTTCATCTGCCCCCTTTGCTCCTCTTGGACTTAACCATTCATTTTCATTCCTCATGTGGAAAAGGCTCTCCGGGACGTGGCTGCAGCAGCACTGGCACATTTCCACCCCAGAGGCAACACCTGATAAACCACTAGGAAGAACCCTATTAAACCCCCCACCCCTTAACAGCAGGGCAGGGCAGAGGATTGCCCCCCGAGAGCCAGCCAAGGCCACCAGGAGCCAGCTCAGCACTCGCCAGCCCCACAGCGGCCGCTTTAGCCGGGCTCCCTGCAGCGGGCCCTTGGCCGCCGCTACATCACGGTTCGTCACAATGGTCGAACGCAGCGTCCGCGTCCCTAGTTGCAGCGGAGCCATGGCGGAACCACACGCAGCGCCTGCAGCTCCCCAGCGGAGCGGCACAAAGCATCGCTTGGGCCGTGAGGCCAGGGCTGGGTAAGCCCGGCCATGCCATTCCCTCACCGCCGCAGAGCACAGGAGGCAGTAGCGGGCGCGCAAGAGCCAGCGTCGCCGGGCGCTGTGGCCCGCCACCGTCCTGCGGGACGCGGGACGGCTTCTCCCGCCTCTGGGTCCTCCGTGGGGCCTCTCCGGCCTCGACGGGCCCCCCGGGCCTCTGTGGGTCCCCCGCGAGGTCCCTCCGGCCTCGGTTGGGCCCCTGCGGCCTCCAACCCGCCCTCTGCGGGGCCTCTAACCTAAAGGGAAACGGGCCCAGGCCCGCCAGGGAGGGTTTAGCAGCGTCCCACCGCCGTCCAGGGCCCGGCTCGGGGCTTTCTGAGAGGGAAAGCTCCTCGCCTGGACGGAGGGGGCGGGCAGGCACCGGCCCAGCCCAAGCGGGGAGGAGGCGGCGGAGGGCTGGGCGGCCGTTGCCACCTCCCTCAGGCAGCGCCAAGATGGCGCCGCCTCCCCGTCCCTCCCCTCCCTTCCGTTAGCCGCTCTGCGGGCTGGGGCGCAGTGTGGTGTCCTGCCCCGGGGTCCCCGCCACGCTCCTGGGCTGGGCTCGGCCCCTTGAGGCTTTTCCATGAGAGAAAGATGAACAATTACGGGCATGAGTGGTGAAGGTGGTGGGCAAAGGAGATAAGCGTTAGCTACTCTCGTACTGCACTGCTGAAGCGCAGTCTGCGATTTTTTGGGATGGGGGGTTACCCTGTGAAAACTTGAATTTTTTACAAATTCAAATTATAAATCTTAATGAAGTGCCCTCAACACTGGTGGGGGAGGAGGTTTTGAAAAGAAGAGGGCCTGAGCTTCTGTGGGAGCCTACAGAGTTGTTGAGTTTTCCTAATACCTTCTTTCTTTCCTGTCCTTGCTAAGGAGGCAAGTCAAATGCTGGGCGTAAATAGGTGCTGTCTCCTGTAGAGCGTGGAGAAGGACATGAATGCGTCTCTCCCTGGAGAGCGGTCTCAAGTTGCTTTTATTCTCTGGCCCGTTTTTTCGGCATGTTTCAAATACTACTCAACACTCTGTGCGTTTCCCTGTTTCTGGCAGGTCCTTGGCAAAACCCCAGTTGCAATGACACAGTTTAACCTCCTCCCGGGGTTGTGTATTCCCATGGGAGACAGAGGTAGCTAGGCTTAGATTGATTTTTTCCTTCCCTTTTGTCCATGCACGTTCCCTGGCCATGCCCACTTCAGAACAGCAAAGGTTTCCACGTTTATTTCTGAACTGGCAAGAGAGAATTCATCTTTTCTTGTGATCCAAGTAATTCTAGCCCTCCAAGTGTCTGTTAAAGTGCAAAAGGAGAAGACAAGGCTGTCACAGGTGTTGGGTGCTCTGGTAAAGGTGGAGAAAGAGGCACTTGTGTTCACAAACTGTGGTTATGAACCGCAGTCAGGCGTTTAAACCGTGCTTCTCTGAGGAAGTAGCCTTGAGGAGGTTGGATTGTGCTTATCCCTGCAGAAGAATGAGGCTGGAAAGCTTTCACTGAAAAGCAGCCCAGAATGAGCTAGCTCTTGCTGAAGTCGAGCAGGAGAATACCAATATTTTGGGTTCCTTAGTTTTACCTTCTGCCACGTCAAATATGCTGAGTAAGGTTGCATTTTTATTATAGTGTATTTGCCTTTCAGACCTCCCCCCCTGATATTTTCTGCCTGACTTTAACAGCATAGTAAAAGCAAATATTCTTGGTATTGTATGAAAGGTGCCGCTAAGGATATCGGTTCCTTTTTGTGCTCCTGATACAGAGAGAAGATGAGATAGTCCATAAGTGGTGATAGCAGCAGGTTTTGGGGGCATAACAGTTTAAAAGGAATGATTTTGTGTAAGAAAGACGGAAGAATTCTTCAAAGAATCCTTGGCGTCTGTCATGGCATTTTGTGGGGCAAATAGAGGAAAAAACCAACTAGGAGCAACCTTTGTGCTCCATTCCCAAAGTAAAAATGTGTACTGGATTTTATCGTTGTTATCAAGTGATAGAATATTTGGACATACGCTTAATAAGAAAGGGTGCAGCTAAGAATCCTTTGAAGAACGAGTTCCCGAGCACTGCTTTAGCAGTAAGTTATTGCAGTGGGTGTCTGCATGAGTTGCTTTCCCACCTTTTGTTTCCTGTCCTACTTAGTCTTTTCTTTGCAACTCCGTGTAGTGACTGAGGAACTTGGAAGGCTTAGTAATGGCTGGTATGTGGCTTTCCTTGAGGAAAGAGGAAACCTTGGCATCTTAACTTCTGCAAGTTTTTGGTGATAGGAACAGATGTAAAACATTAGGAAGCATTAGGAGAATGAGGAAAAGAGGCCTAATAGGGTGTAGTGGGATAATGAGCTGTGTGTGAGCGGTCCGTTGCCTGGGAGAGGTTGTGGGGGGTTGATGGGGGATGCTCAGCGGTGTGCTCAGGGTGGGTGTGTGTGCCTGAGATGATCACAGGGGTGCTTGGAGGGGGAAACCTTTGGGCTACGAAAAGTAACTTTGGAAGTTTGGGTCCTGTGAAGGGAAGTGAGCCTGGTAGAAGCTTCAGGAAGTTTCAAACCACTCTTCTGTGTGTTCTTTCCTCAGCATTTGTACACCTGCGGAGGATCCCGATGAGCCTCCAGCCAAAAAGAGAAGAACAGGTATTGGACGTTACAGAAGTCTTTAATAGGCCTGATTTTTCTTAGGTTTCATCTGCCTTAGAAAACTCTGGCTTTTGTACTTCTTTTGACTTTTCTACTTTTTCTACTTTGGTTTATTAATTTTGTGGTAAACACGTACACGTAATAAACTGCATGCATGTGTGGAGGTGGGAGGAGGATGAATTGCACCCTGTGCTGCTTCTCCGGAAACAGGGAATGTTCCCCAAAGCAGGGTTTTTTTGCAGATCTGGCTGGCAGACTCACGGGTGGGTTAGTCTTTGAGCTGTGGCTCTTGAGGGGCTGCTCAGTGAGGCAACTAATACAAAAATTGCCACCAAGTGCTGTTGGCAGAAGGGTGTGAAACTTGAAATGGGTTACACTGCTTTAGCTGTGGCGTTGATGCAAATAGAAATCCTAATCTCCTTTCCTATCATGTTCTTATATGGCCTGTCTTTGTTTTTTTAGATTTTGACGACTCTGAGCATGGAGAGAAACCTGGAGAAGTTGCCACTGTGGGAAAGTTGCAACGCAAGGCAACTAAACGCCGGAGAGCGTCAGTCAGGGACGATGCTGTGAGCAGAGAGTCTGGGGAAGGGGTTAGGAAGGGTTGGGAAAATAGGGCGAATCTGTGGAAGATGAAAGAGCAAGCGTCTCTCCCTGAAGCGTCCTGAAGTTGGGCCTGCTCTGAGCCTGTGCAGCAGTAGGTGGTTCTTTTCCATTTCTAGCAGGCAGCTCGTGTGTGCTGGGTTTGCCTTCCTCAGCTCTCCGTCCTCTGCTCTAGCACTTGCGTCCGAGGGAGGAGCAAAGCGTTTGTTGCCTTCCAGATACTTTCCCGTCATCCCAGTTTATGGTTGTCCTGTGTTTGTAAACTGTTGTTACTCTCTCTCTCAAGCTTGTAGTTAAGGAATCAAAATACACAACTTTGCAAGAAAAACTGCGTACTTCTTCTGGATAAACCTCCTTCTGATAGGTTCATAATCCACCATTCTGGGGGAGAATGCCTGTAGGACTGGGACTCTGTCAAAATGAGTCATGAGCTGCTTGACTTCCCAGTTTGGTTCAAGTAGTAGTGCTATTTTTCTTATTGCCCTATAGGATAAGAGGAATAAGAATCTGTCATGCTCTGACTATTTGTTCGTGAGAGAGTCATTCACTCTTATTTGTTCAAAATATGTTTTTGAAGGGCTAAACTACCACACTTTGGACTAGTGATAACTGCGTGACAAGCTTATATTGTTTTAATCACTGCAGGTATGAGAGCCTGTATTAAAAGCCTAAAGTGTACTCGTCAGAGATCCTGCAAAGATTGGCATTCTTCTGCAGTCTGAGCGGGCAAATCATGGTCCCCAAGTCAGAACAGAGTTGAATAAATTTCAGGAAGTTTATGTTTGCTGGCATTCACATGGAATTCATGTTTTACTCTCGTTGTTTTCCTTTTTTTTGTTTGCAGTCCACCTTTTCTGAGCCTCCAGCTAAAAGACCAAGATGGTGTATGGAAGAAGGAGGAACGCTACGGATTGGTAAGGCTGACATGGAGTTATGAACTCGTTTCTTTTTCACCCGCCCTTGTGCACTGTACAGCTGGAGGCCTAGAGTTCTGTAGGGCTTATTGCAGGCACAATACTAGGCAGCGTCTGGGAATACTTGAGTGTGAGCTCTGTTTCCTGCCTGCATCCTTGCATTGCCTCTGGAGTGGAGCCAGGCGTTGATCTGGTCATCTCAGTAGACGAGCTGCCTTGGATGCAGTCCTTCAGTTCTGATATGTCCACTGTTGGCTTGCCAGAAGTCAATTGTTTGAAAAGCTGATTTTGGGTAGTAGGTCCTGATAACCCTTTTTTATATCAGGTTTTGGCTGGCAATCCCTTGTGTGCACAACTTTCTGTAGTTGCCAGTATGAAACTCTGAAACTCTCCTCAAGTGACATAACACAAATAATATTATGATGTAGGAGAGAAAACGAGAAGTTTTCTTTTGTGAAGCTCTTGACTGTAAACTCATAAAACACTTCAATTTCTTTTTGTAGTTACTTCCGCAGCAGGCTGGCGTGGGGCCTATGTACGAACGGCTGCTGGGGGCCCTCGGCGTCGTCCTCGCCACCGTTGCCCACCGCCCCGCGCCGCCCGAAGGCCTCGTCGCCCTCCAAGAGGCCACCCCCGAGGTCAGTGAGCCGCCCCGCCCGCCTGCGGGCCACCCACAGGCCTCTCCCCCTCCCATCGCCCCATCCCATTGCCAAACCCTGTCCCCCGTGGCCTGCCCCAGCTCTGGGGCCTTTGCGGGACCCCGCCGGGGCCTGCTTGGGGGTGGCAGGAGCCTCGGCCCCATCGCCTCGGCCTGAGGGGCTTGAGCCGTTAGCCGCTCTGCGGGCTGGGGTGCAGTGTGGTGTCTTGCCCTGGGGTCCCCGCCACGCTCCTGGGTTGGGCTTGTCCCCTCTGCCCGCCCAGAGCCCCCCCTGCGGGGCGGCAGGGCTCGGCGTGGGCTCCCAGGTGCCATGCGCCGCCCTCTCCCACCCTGGCACCCCTCCTCCCGGCCCGGCTCTTGCCTTGTGTGGCTGGCCATTGGTCCCGCCGCTGTCGGGTCGCCCTGTGCCCGCGGCCAGAGTTGTTCACTCGTGATGCTGAGATGAGTGTGGGTTCCAGACGTTCCCCCCGACTCGCTTTCCCTCTGCACAGTGTAGGGGTTTGAAAAGAAAGAAAAGGGGAGGAGACTTGGAGTAGGAGTGTTGAAGGAGCAGGGAACAGTCTGTATACATGTAGGGATATCTTGGGTGGAGGAGAGGCATGGCATGGGGATGTGGCAGGTATGTGGGGTGGAAGACAGGGGGATGCCTTCCCAGACGTTAAGCGTTGCAGGTGCCCCAGAGCTCCCAGTGACAGATGGCTGAGCCATCTGCGTGCCTGTCGCATGTGTCTCTCCAAGGAGAGGGAACATCTGGCAACACGTGCCACGTTTTGGGGAGTGTGGTTGCTCCCTGGGAGCAGCTTGCTCCAGGAAGCTCTGCTGAGCGTCTCATGTTCCCCGGTGAATGGGAGAAGCGAAGGTCTTCTGGAAGGAGCCACTCGTTGCACAAGCAGTAGTTCACAGCTGCTGTGCAGAGCACAATCCCAAAGTGAAGAATGCGCCTTTGTGGGCGCTGCAGGCTGTCGTGTCACGGCCTGACCAGGAGACCCAGTTTTGCTAAGAGTTCACTGGCAGTGACAGGCGAAGCAATTAGGATGAAAGTCAAGCGAAAGTGTGTTAGACGGCTTGAGAAGCTGTCCTGCTGAAAATAAGTTTTCTAACAATGCTCTCCGAGATATGCAGTAAAATAGCAAAGCTCCCTTGTGTGAGTCTCTTGAAGGCAATCTAAAGCACAGGGTGGTTGTTATTGCTGCCCCTTGAGGTTTTTCCGTGATAGAAAGATGAACAATGATGGGCATGAGTGGTGAAGCTGGTGGGCAAAGGAGATAAGCATTAGCTTATCTACTACTGTAGGTAATAAACTGCATGCGTGTGGATGTATACGTAATAAACACGTACACGTGACAAACTACATGCGTGTGTGGAGGTGGGAGGAGGATAAATTGCACCCTGTGCTGCTTCTCCGGAAACAGGGAATGTTCCCCAAAGCAGGGTTTTTTTGCAGATCTGTCTGGCAGACTCACGGGTGGGTTAGTCTTTGAGCTGTGGCTCTGAGGGGCTGCTCAGTGAGGCAACTAATACAAAAATTGCCACCAAGTGCTGTTGGCAGAAGGGCGCGTAACATGAAATGGGTTACACTGCTTTAGCTGGGACTAAGAGGAGGGGCTTTGGTGCAAATAGAAATCCTAATCTCCTTTCCTATCATGTTCTTATATGGCCTGTCTTCGTTTTTTTAGGTTATGAGAACTCTGAGCAGAGAGAGAAGGCTGAAGAAGTTGCCACTCTGGTGAAGTTGCGAGCCAAGGCAACTAAACGCCGGAGAGCGTCAGCCAGCCATGATGCTCCAAGCACACAGTCTGGGGAAGAGGTTAGCAAGGGTTGGGAAAATAGGGCGAATCTGTGGAAGATGAAAGAGCAAGCGTCTCTCCCTGAAGCGTCCTGAAGTTGGGCCTGCTCTGAGCCTGTGCAGCAGTAGGTGGTTCTTTTCCATTTCTAGCAGGCAGCTCGTGTGTGCTGGGTTTGCCTTCCTCAGCTCTGCGTCCTCTGCTCTGGCACTTGCGGCCGAGGGAGGAGCAAAGCGTTTGTTGCCTTCCAGATACTTTCCCATCATCCCAGTTTATAGTTGTCCTGTGTTTGTAAACTGTTGTTACTCTCTTTCTCAAGCTTGTAGTTAAGGAATCAAAATACACTACTTTGCAAGAAAAACTGAGTACTTCCTCTGGATAAACCTCCTTCTGATAGGTTCATAATCCACCATTCCAGGGGAGGATTCCTGTAGATTGCCATTCTTCCGCAGTCTGAGCGGGCAAATCATGGTCCCCAAGTCAGAACAGACTTGACTAAATTTCAGGAAGTTTATGTTTGCTGGCATTCACATGGAATTCATGTTTTACTCTCGTTGTTTTCCTTTTTTTTGTTTGCAGTCCATCTTTTCTGAGCCTCCAGCTAAAAGACCAAGATGGTGTATGGAAGAAGGAGGAACGCTACGGATTGGTAAGGCTGACATGGAGTTATGAACTCGTTTCTTTTTCACCCGCCCTTGTGCACTGTACAGCTGGAGCCCTAGAGTTCTGTAGGGCTTATTGCAGGCACAATACTAGGCAGCGTCTGGGAATACTTGAGTGTGAGCTCTGTTTCCTGCCTGCATCCTTGCATTGCCTCTGGAGTGGAGCCAGGCGTTGATCTTGTCATCTCAGTAGACGAGCTGCCTTGGATGCAGTCCTTCAGTTCTGATATGTCCACTGTTGGCTTGCCAGAAGTCAATTGTTTGAAAAGCTGATTTTGGGTAGTAGGTCCTGATAACCCTTTTTTATTTCGGGTTTTGGCTGGCAATCCCTTGTGTGCACAACTTTCTGTAGTTGCCAGTATGAAACTCTGAAACTCTCCTCAAGTGACATAACACAAATAATGTTATGATGTAGGAGAGAAAATGACAAGTTTTCTTTTGTGAAGCTCTTGACTGTAAACTCATAAAACCCTTCAATTTCTTTTTGTAGTTACTGATGCCTTACGCTCACTGTCCCTTTGTGACAAGACAATTCCGTGTCTGAGGTAAAAATCCTTCCGTTTTCTTGGAGTTCTTCTCCGAAAGGTTTATTGCCTTTCACTTTTGTTGTTGAACTTCCTGCGTATTGCCTAACATTTGTATTTGTGTCCACAGAGCAATATTCCTCCAAGGTAGCCTGGAACTCCCTCAGGCTGCTGTACTAAGGGAGGTCTCCAGCTGCTTTTTTGGTTTTTTTCTCCCCCAACTGATTTTAAGCTTTTTCTTTAAATCCGGATACTTCATAGCCACAGGAGATTAGATAAAGATTAAAGGTCTGTGGTAAGAGGAAGTGTAGAACTTGAGAAGAGGCTGAGGTGACAAACAGCAGTGTATCTTCAAGGCAGTTGTTCTGATTTTCGCTTTGACTTCTCTGTACTTTCCCATGAGCTAGTTGAAGACAGCAGGTCTTCATCTAAAGGTTGTAAACATCTCGCGTCTGTCTCCATCATCATCAGCGTACGTGCTTTAACACAACAGCTGTTGGTGAAGCTAGCATCGGGAGCTGCATATTTGAACCTTCTCTTGATACTATTTCTTTTGCCCTTGATGTTTTTAGCACAAGCCAGAGGGGCAAGCAGGACATCAAACCTGCCTCAGGCAGCGTCTTGACACCGAGGCCACCCATTAAGGAGCGCGCTGCGCCAGAACGCAGCACTTTGGAAGCCAGCAAAATGGGGAGGCTTTTCTGTACTGCTGAAGAGGTAACCTGAGTGCGAAATGTGTCTTTTGAACGGAAAGAACTTAGCACTGATAGCAAAACGGTGTGTAAAGGCTGCAGGAGCAGTTTGTAACAGCACAGTGGGTGTAGTGAAAGAAGTTGAAGGGATGCTTCTGGGAAATCAGCATATAGCATTTCATTTGCCTTTACGTGCATCAAGTCTTGGAACAGAGCAGTGGTTTGTTGCCAAAGGATTGAATTTTAAACCATTTTCATGGACCTGGTGTAGTGGGGGAGGACCCTGCAGCCAGTTTCCCTTGTCAGTGGAGCTGTACTGCCTTGTCACTAAGTATGTATTTGTTGCAGAGTTGTTTCACTACTTTGTCCTTAACCTAGCTCAACTCTGCTCTTTAGGTAGCAAGTCTAAAAGGATAGCGGAGGGAAAAAACCCACTGAGTTGCTGCTACTCCTTCCTTACAGGGCTATCTGAGAGGTCTTTCCCTGTCCTTTCCTTCCAACACCTGAAGGAACCATTGGAAAATTCCTGATGAGCTTACATGGGAGAAGAACGTAGGGCAAAGTGCTGGAGAAGCAGGCCATGGCAAGCTGTGGAGCATGATTAGGATACGCCCGGGGACTCATAGCAGCCAATCATGATGTCTATTGGCAGGAATGCCTATTAGCCTGAATTATTAGGCAAGGGGTGCAGACCATAGCTGAAGAGCAGAGGCCCCCATTTGAGGAAACAGTTGCAGAAGGAATTTTGAGCCTTGTAGTGGGACACGAGCTCCTAGAGCAGGGCTAACACAAAAGGAAGGTGGGAATTCCTGCTAAAGTAAATGTGAATAACGTGCCAGTATTTTGGGAGCAGCCTGTGCAGTCCACGCTATATCCGGATGACAAACGTTTGCTTCACATGCAGTGGTTCTAAGCTGTTTGGTTTTCCCTCCATTTTGCTAGGATGTTCAGCGAGGAGAAAAGGTGAAACATCAAAAGCCTTTGGAACCAGTAAAGGAAGAAGATGCTGGAAGCCGTCCTAATCCAGAGCCGACAAGGTTCCGCAAGTAATTATAGGAAAAATTACCTTTAACTTTTTGGTGGTAACTTTGTAGGTGTTGTACGGAGGGGATGACTGTGTCCTACAGTGGGGGTTCTGGGCAGTGTCCCAGGGCAAGTGTTGGGGCAAAGTAATTTTTAAAAGACCGACCCCCCCGCTTCAGCTCCCTGCAATGAAGCACGAATAGTCTCTGAATGATCTGTTGGGCTCATATCTCAGAGCAGAGCTGGAGCATGTGAAGCAGATTCCTTTCAGGTGAAGCTAAACCAGAGCGTGTTCCCAGGGCACGTGCCTAATGCACTCCGACTGCTAATGAGCATGTAGTCTCTGAGGTCAGGGTAGAGCAGGTCTGAAGTAAAATGTCCTCCTCGGTGGCCTCCTCAGGTTAACCCAGGTATTTGTAGGATGTGCAAAGAATGTTTCTTTCTTTGTAAAGACAAACCAAAAAAGCCACTGATTGACTGGTGAAAAGGTAAAGGGAACAAATACCACGATGGATTGATCTCTCTTGAAATTCTGAAGAGACAGAAAATTGGACTCGTGTATCTTCAGTGTGCCCGAGTTGAAAGTGGCCGAGTTTCTGAACGTAAACTCCCCATGGAAATGCCTTTGCATTTTGTCCGGAAACTAGTGCAGGAGACAGGATGTTTCTGCCAAGGGATTAAACAGCTTAATTTTACGTTACGTATACCTGTTGCTTTACCCATGACTTCCAACTCTAACGTAGACAGTTGCGTACGTCTGAACTGGATCTGTCCTAGTGAATTGGTATGTACTGACAAGAAATGCCCTAGGTATAAAAATAGTGATTCTCCTCTGTTGTTTTTGCTGCACCAAAGGGTTGAAGCCTATTCCAAGGAACCTGTGATGACTGACCCGGAAGAAACAAAAGGAGGAGGAGATGTTTATCCATATGCAACTCTGAGGACTGGTGAGTATCCCCATGATTCAAATCCATTCCAGTTTGTAGGTAGACTTCAAATGAAAATAGGGCATTTCCTATACACTCCCACATGATATTCAAAGTTCACACTGCTTGCCAGAGTTCAAACTTCCTAACCGTACAGTCGTCATTTAAATATATTTTTTTTTATTTATTCCTCAGAAACGGAGAGCTACGTACATCTAATGGCAATTGAAAGTTGACTTATTTTTTTAATACTACTGCTTTTCTGTGCAGGTATCACATGGGTGGATGTTTGCTGCCCAGAGCCATCTCAGGGCGATGTTGTGACCAGGTAGAGTCTCTTTTCATCATGGTTCTTGTTTCTTTTGGCTCTGTGCGCGTGTCTCTTTCCGTGCCTGTTCTTCTCCCCGCTTTAAAGCCTAGCGCTCTCTTTAGCCGTGCGGCACTGTTGTGTGCTGGAATTGTCAGTGGTTCACCTAAGCGTGAGGGGAGAGAAGGAAATAAAGGAATGGATAGAGTATGACGGGTTGAAGTAAAAGGAACATTTTCTTGCCTTTTTTGTGGATTTAACTACCAAGGGAAGTCATTTGACAAAGCTTGTGATACCTACTCTTACCACGCTGGACTGAAAGTGGAGAATACTGTGAGAGTCTGTTGTAGGTCTCCCTCCTGAAAAAGGGGGTCTTTGGTGGCAAGGCAAATTCTTGGTTTTGAGGAAGGCACGTATAGACAGACAAGGTTACTGTCTGTGTATTTGTTTGCTCTTCAGAGTTTGCGTGGTTTTACTGGTAATCCTCTCCAAATGGGGACAGTCACTCTCTTGACTAGCCTATAGGAGGCAAGTAAATATCCTGTAGGTGTCCCATTTTTAGTTCCCTGTGCTGGTCTTAGTTCCCGTAAGCTAACTGTATGTGGCTGCAGGTAGAGTTGCGGGTGTTCATGTTATACCTTGCAGTATAAGCCCTAGCACACAGCATTTATCCCCAGTAGATCCCAGAGCACTTGACAGAGGAAGTGCTGGTTGCTTCCCTGTTTTCCAAATAATGAAACTGATCAAGAGAAACCAAAGGAGTCTTGCACAGGGAGATGGGAAAAAATGTACAAAGCTCCAGCGCTTCCTTCTATGCCAGTCTGGCTGCTCCGAAAGAACCGTGCTGGAAGCGGAGACGATGTTGTCACAGGGGTGCAACCGAGGCTGTAGTCAACATCAGCCTTGAAAAAGCATTTCTTGTCCAGAAGGTGAATTCTTGAGAATTCCGTGGGACAGTACAGGTCCACAGCTCGCTGCTCTCTCTCTTTCTCTCTCCCTCTCCTCGCAGGGGCTCCCCGCCAGCAGAAGAATGTCTGGAAGAGGACGGAGCGGTGAAACAAGCTGTTGCAGTTGCAGGGGTAAGCTTGTGTTATTCATGATTCCATTTTTTAGGAAAATGTATCTGGTTGTGATCAGAAATTTTTGAGCTCCTCCCTTTCATTACTTCCTCAACAATATCTGTATTCGTCCAGGTCGTTTTTCCCAAGGGAAGCGGGAGCATGATTTGTTGAGTAGCACAATCACAAAGGGTTTCCTGCTGCCGTTCATTTTGTTTCTGGACTATGATGAGCGCACTACCCTATACTATTTTTCTTCTTCCCCTTTGATGTGTTGGGTACAGCCTCAGAGTCTTTACTGCACAGGCTTGGTTGACCTGCAGAGCTGGACTGTGGTATCTTTAGTGGTGTCTTTTTTTGTGAGATAGGAAGTACATCTCTTTGACTTTCGTCTCTGGTCAGGATTGAGATCAAAATTAAATTTTAGTCCTGGAAATCAGAGCTATTAATCTCCATCTCAACCTGATACCTACCTGTGGAGGCTTTTCTGGGGTTCTTAACGCTACTCCAAGGCAAACTAACTTCCTGCCTCTCTTGCCTCCGTTTAGTTTTGAGTGCAGCACTACATGGGTGCGCAGTTGGAATGCAGTCCTCGACAAAAAGTAACTTTGGAGTCGTCTGGTTAGATGTTTGTACAAAAGCCCTTCCAGTTTTAGACATGAGCAAGATTTTCTGTGCTATCCCCTAGCAAAAAAATCTGTGCTGGATTGGTAGCTTGACGTCCTTTTGTCTCACAGGAACAGCGTGGAGCTCAGATTGCAGAAGGTGTGTTACGCCAAGTACCTCTGGCACCCACCCAGGCCAAAAAGTCACCCGCCCTTGCCGTGAAAGGAAAGAAAGTCATAAGGCTGAGAAGAATAGGAAAAGACTTTACTCCACTCACAGAGGTACCGTAGCTGACAGGCTGTTTGACAAAAGAGAAGGCTGTGAAACAGCTGCAAGGAACTCCATTTGTTATAGGTGGTTCTTCAGGCTTTTTGAAATCTGAAGAACTTGCATTTAAGCTGTTAGGGAGCGTCTGCAGCTGTGACTTGAAGTTCCCCCACCTTCCCATTCTTTCAGGCTCCTGACTTAGCTGCCTTGGCATGGAGAATGCCTGCTGCGGTTGCCTTAAACCTCAGCGTTGCGAGGGCTGCAGCATCGCATGGGAAAGGCGTTTGCTGTGTGTTTGCTCGTCCCTGCGTTTTATCTCAGCTTCCTTGGTGAAAACAAATTGAAGCAAACCTGGGCCCTGAAGTTGCAAGTCAGGATGCTGAAACCAACCAACCAACCAAAAAGGGCGATTGCTAACCTAGCCGAGAACCGGCAAAGGCAGTTGCTCTGTCACCTGAGCTTCATTTCCAGGCCGTGTTTGAGTTGAAAGCTGCCCACAGGTTGGCATGCTCGATGCTCTGTTGCACAAGTCCTTCCCCATTCAATTGTCCATTTCAGGCCATGGAGAGAGAGGTCGTTGCCGCATTAGGCAAAGGTGAGCCAGAGGAGATCATGAGCAGTGCCTTCAACCTAAAGGTGACTCGTGAGGACGTCCACACCCTAAGGAACGGTTGCTGGCTAAATGATGAGGTAAAAGTAGCTGCAGCACAGGGATCTTCTAATTGAGCATTTCTTTAAAAATACCCCTTCACCGTGTACTTTTCAAAGTTATTTGATGACCTGCACAGCAGAGGCTAGAAATCTCTGTGCAGTTCTTATTTTAGGTACTTGAGGGTCCAGCGTTCCTGGCAGTTCCTTCACTTGTTGTGTTATGTGCTTCCAGGAGTTAGTCCAGGTTCTTGGAGTGGGTGGCAGGTGTTTTTACCAAAGTGCAGTTTGATAAACAGCTGTAACCAAGTGCGATGTTCTCACAACAAAAGCTGACAGCTGAGGCTGGAGTTCTCTCAGCTGCATACTTCAGGGTGGCCAGAAAAGAGATGTGGCTGTATTTTTCGTTTGGTAAGCTAGCGTCTGATTTTACATCTCCAGTTTACTCTTTGTGGTACAGGTCATTAATTTCTACATGGGTCTTGTGATGGAGAGAAGTAAGAAGGCAGGATATCCATCAGTCCACGCTTTTAGTTCTTTGTTTTATGAAAAACTAGCTTCTGGGGGCTACAGAACAGTAAGAAGACTGACCCGATGCGTGGATGTCTTCCAGAAGGACATCATCTTCGTGCCCATTAACTTGAGCTTGCACTGGGCACTAGCGGTGAGTCAAACGGGCTTGTTGTTTAGAGTTGGGTGGGGAGAAAAAGCTAGCAAGAAAAGTCATGTAGGTTTGTGCAGCACAAGGTGGTGCTTTGTCTAACAGTCACCTTTGAATAACAGGTCATAGATATGAGAAAGAAGACCGTCAAATACTTTGACTCCCGGGGACAAGAAGGAGGGGACAAGATTTGTGAGACTTTGCTGTAAGTAACTGCTCAGTCAGTGCTTTTGTGTTGTGAATGAGGAGAACGTTTTGGGATTTTGCCCCTGTGACACGGCTGCAAGTTTCCACATGTCTTGTAGATAACAAACGAGAAATCTTGGATTCGCTTGCTGCGAGTTGTCTGACAGTGACTCCTTCCCTAGTCTCACGTCGTCCCCTCCACCCAACGTCTTGGATGCCTGGGTTCTGCCACCTTCCCCCTATAGCACAGACAAAGACATGGTAGCCCCGTGGCACACGGGCACCAACTTTGTTAGTGATCAATAAAATGGGGCTATTGACGAAAGGGAAGAAGTTGAGGGCAGAAGTGTTTGAAGATACCGCTGGGTGCTCTTTGTAATTCTGACATTCTCGTTCAAGACAGATACCGTGTAGCCAGCTTTTGCAGCTGTGTCAGCTGGCACGCACACCTCTCCAACGTAACGGGGACAGGTTTTCCTGTTGTGCAAGCAGGCGTCCTTAGAAGTCTCTGCCACTGATGCAGAGGTAGTCAAACCCCTTAATCCAGCAGCTTTGTAGCCCAAGAGCAAGGAGAGCGGCCCCGCAGAGACAAACCAAGCGTTGGTTTAGTCCGGTGCTGTCCTGAACAGTTAAGAGCAGGTGCCTGGGAAAGGCTATAAGAACAGGTCTGCATCCAGTCCTTTTTTCCAGCAACTGGTGGCCTGGAAACTTCCTCAGCCAGAGGTGCTGGCCCAAAAGCTTTTGTGTTTGTCCTTCCGGAGGCGCACGCAGTGTGTGGGATTCAGGCACGTGGTGGGCTGATGACATTAGGGTTCCTTGCTTGGTTTTTCTGTTCTTCCTCTGATAACATGGGATTTGGGGTTTTTTGGCCTCTGCTAAGCAATGAACTTAGGCTTTTGTGGAAGCCTCTGTTGGAATTGTCGGTCTCATTCCTGATGGTTAGCTCGCAGCCTCTCGCAGCGTTTGTAAATTTAAGATTTGGATTTTTCCTCCAAATGCCTGAAATCAGCTGCTGTGAGGATCCTCTGACATGTTTACTCTCCTGCCATTCGTCTTCCTGTGATCTTTCAGCAGCTCTTTTTTTCTTGGCCTAAATTACAGCGATGAAGAGTGGTTTTTCTTTTGTTTTAAACAGCAAATACCTGCAAGAGGAGAGCCGTGAAAAAAGACACGTGAAGCTGAATGTTTCGGAGTGGACTGTTCACAGCATGGAGCCACACGTAAGCAAACCCTACTTGCACTTGAAATGTGAACTAGAACTCCTTGTCACGAAGCTCTTAACGCTTTCTCATAAGGCCAGGACTTCAGAGAACAGCCATAAGCATCTTCTGGTACCACATGGGGCTGCAAGTGGACCAGGAAACCATGCTGGGATGAAATCTTTGCGCAGTGCCTCTCCTTACTGGCTGAATACTTTCTTTTTTTTTTTTTTTTTTTTTTTTAAAATTGCTCTGCCACGTGAAGGTGAATTTGGCTTTGCCCCCATTTCACAAGTCAAATTTCAAGTCTCTTTAGCAGTTGTCAGAGAACGTGGGCTGCTTGTTTGCAGCCCAAATCCTGGCACGTGACAAAGCAAGGGCTTGGGCTGATGTTTCTCAGCAAGTTAATAGTTACAAGCAGCACCGAAAGCCTCGATTTAAGGGATGTCACTTTAGAAAGACACTGTAGAAACCTCCAGACACCTTGCAGGGGGGAAGCCTGCTGTCCCTTATCAGCCTGCCAGGAATTTGGCTTGTAACATCCGAGCGTAGGAAGCCGAGGGGAGGGATGATGTGCAGTTCCTGGGGTCTGTTCCTTGTGTTGGGGAGCGGTTACTGGGGATGGTGCAAGTTCAGGAGTGTCTGGTTAGGGTATTTTTGGTAATGGGTGCTGCTTCCAAGTTGCTTTTCCTTGAAGACAGAGGCAAATTCTCCATCTTCTTTGCATTCGTTAGGAAATCCCTCAGCAATCAAACGGAAGCGACTGCGGCGTTTTCACCTGCAAATACGCAGATTACATCTGCAGAGACAGACCGATGACCTTTACACAGGTGAGTGAAGGTTCTAAACAGCTCCAGCCCCTTTCGCACAGAGACAAGAGCCAGGGAAGTTACGCAGCGGCTGAGGTGTCTGCTCCCCGTGAGATTCCTCTTGGGGGAGATACTGGAGCCAGTGGGTTTGTGAGATCTGGCCTTTGGATCTTTGGGAGAAATGGGTCTCAGCCTTTGACCAATGCAGACACTGGTTCTTTTCCAAGGCAGTGCTCTTCTGTGAAAGTGCTTGTGAGCTGTTGTGTGGTCAAGGAGATCTGGGTTTGGTGGCATGTCACCCTCTTAGGAGCTGTGCACGTGAAAGCCAAGTTGTACCGGAAGGGCAAGCGTTGGTGGTTCTTAAAAGGAACTTCATAGTAAAGAATTAACTGGGTGTTTATGCGTATTTTGTGTCTCTTTCTGCCATGACGTGTATTTCATGGAGTTTTCTTTTCTTTTCAGATCCACATGCCATATTTCCGCGAGAGGATGGTCTGGGAAATACTCCATCAAGAGCTGCTGTGAGGCATGCTCTACCAGAGTAACACTGTCATCACCTTTGGGTGACTACCTCTTCTTTTAGTTACTTTTCTACTACCTCATTTGAAATAGCAGCAGGCACACAAGGTTTTCTCTGTAGGTTAAGTAGTAGTGGTTAAGATTGTTATTTCCCCCCCTGCCTGCCCCTATTTTGGAGACAGTAACTCTCCTTGAAATTAGCTAAGACACCTTAAGCACAAGCTGGAAAGGTTGGTGTCACCTGGCCAAGGGAATGGTTAAGAATAAATGCTGTGAACTTCCATCGCAGAGAGGGCTGCTCACACCTCGCAGCGCACGTGGCCGCGTTCTGGACGAATGGGACTCATCTGGTGGTGGTGACATTGCACGAGTGGAACTTCTCTCACAGCACACGTGGTCATGTTATGGACAAATGGGACTCATCTGGTGGTGGCAACAGTTGTGTGAGCTGACCTTCTCTTCCCAACAAGAAGGAGCTGAACTGCTGTTTCCTCAAAGAGAGCTTTCTTCTGTTTCTGGAATAATCTACCATCTACTTGATGCCTACAAGTGGATTTGTGATGACCATCAGAAGAAAGCATTTACCATCTTTTGATTTGCAAGAGAACCCCCTGTGGTTGGGGTTGGTTTGTTTTATTTCTGTCTCCAGGGAGTTCTGTAATGTGAAAAGAGAAGTATTTATTTATTTTTATTAAAATAAATATTTAAATTATTTAAAGAGCCTTACTGGAATGAAACTTGATCTGGTAAGGAGAGTGATTTAGGGTTTTTTTGTCTTTGAAAATAAGGTTGACATATCAATGTGGGTTTTAGCTCACTCACAGTCTATGGAGGAAGAAGACTCTGGCCAGGCTGGGTATCAGAGCACCAGAACCTCCAAGCGATTGTCCCAAAATGCTGAAGGGACAACCAGGACATTGTTCAGCAGCGAGAATCCCAGGAACAGCCAAGTAGGAGATTATTGCTGCTCTGCCACAGGCGCTGCCTCCAGGCATCTGCCCAATAAAGAGCTTGTGTCGATCCTCGCTCTGTTACGCTCAGACCCAGCTAGATCAGTTTAAACATGGCGTTTCCCCCTTTCTTTCATTTTTTTCCCCCCCTCTAGTTTACACTCCGGAGCTGGAGTGGGATTTCAGGTCTTTCCTTGACCATCGCAGAGGAAAAATTGCCCAAGAGGTGGTTTGGAAGCCCCGTGTTGGAACGCTTGTACAAATGACCGTCTGCTGTTGTTTCTGTAATGGCAGTTACCATCATGTGAAGTGATTCCTGCCCGGTGATGCGGTCTCTCCTCTCCTCGTCTTCGGGGGGAAAGCTGGTGATTTTGGGGCCATGCCCTCTGTCGCCGTGGGTGGGATCAGCCTTCCCAGGCTGCTCCTCGCCTGAAGGTCTGCTCTCCTGGGCCGGCTGACGCGGTGGTTTGGCTGTGGTGCGGGTCAGCAGCCACATCGCCCTCTGCTTTCAAAGTGATGAGCTTAATCCGTCCCCAAACCAGAGGAGGTTCTCCAAAGGAAGAACTATTGCAAAGGCCATCTGTCGTGGTTTGTCCCTCCATGAGATGCTACATCTTCCTGGGCTCCCGGAGGACGTGGAAGATTTTAGCTGTTTATTACCGCTAGGACGGAGTAGCTGAATGCTTGAAGTGTCCTTTCCCCTTCTCTTGGGTTCTCGCTGTCTGGGGGCTGCAGTTTTGAGGCTGACCCTGTGCTCTGCTGAGTACAAAAGCAGGATTTTGTCCCCCGTCCTCCGTCAGGGGATCCCTGCTGCTGGTCGCTTGGCAGCGCTGGTGGCTGCTGAAAGCCTCTGCGTCTGAGGTGGTGGGGAAATGGTAGGCGTACCAGCCACCGTCCCCTCTGTCTACAGGGTCACCTCCTGGGCTCTGGCCCTTCAGCCGGGGCTCGTGTCCTTGTGCCCCAAGGAGGTTCCCTGAGAGCAGCCCCTGGGGAGCAACAGCCTGTTAACACTGTGCTCTGCTCGAGCAGTTGTGTGGGAGCTGGGCCTCGCTTCTCCTTAGGAAATGGCCTTTTGGAGGGCACGAGCCATGGGATGAGGGGGAACGGTTTTTCACTGGAAGAGGGGAGATTTAGATGAGATGTGAGGAAGCAATTCTTTGCTGTGAGGGTGGTGGGACGCTGGCCCAGGCTGCCCAGAGAAGCTGTGGCTGCCCCATCCCTGGAGGGGCTCAAGGCCAGGTTGGACGGGGCTGGGAGCAGCCTGGGCTGGTGGGAGGTGTCCCGGCCCAGGGCAGGGGGTGGCACTGGGTGGGCTTGAAGGTCCCTTCCAAGCCAACCCCTTCTCTGCTTCCATGAAAGACAGGATCCTGGCCTTGGCCCCGCTCGGGCGGGCAGGACCAGCTCCACCGGGCACTGGAGCTGTCTCTGAAGGGGCCGCTCGTCGGGTTCCGCCCCCCCGGCCCCCAGCAGCTCCCAAGCCCAGGCAGGAGGGGGCCACCCCCGGCGCCCGCCGCCAGCCGCCAGCCGCCACGGCCTCCCGCCAGGGCCGCCGCGGGGCGGGGCCTCCCCTCAGGGCCGGCGGCGGGGGAGGCGGGGCCTGGCGCGGGGGCCCGCGCGCCGGCGGGGCGGCGTCACTTCCTCTGCGGAGAGCGCTGGCGCCGGGGACGGTCGGGTCGGGTCGGGTCGGCGGTGCCGGTGGCGGGGAGCGGCGGGACGATGAGCGACAGCGGGGAGCAGAACTACGGCGAGCGGGTAATACACGGAGCCTGAGTGCGCTGCCCGGCCGGGACAGCCCGCGCTCCCCTCCATCCCTCCCTCCGCCGCCCCTCTCCGGGCGGCGCCGCGGCCCGAGCCCGCCGTGGCCCCGGCGGCGGCGGCGGGGTCGGGGTGTTTTTCCTTTGGGAAATGAGCCTTGTTTTCCTTTGAGGTCTTTAGTTTTTACGGAGAAGTGCAGTGCCGGGGTCAGCGCTGTGGTTTGGGTGCTTTTTTCCCTCATCAGCCTGTACTTTTTGAACTTCTCGCAGCCTCAGCAGGAGTTGTGGAGGTGATGAGTAGTTTGAAGTTTTAGCCTTCACTGGAGGTGGCAAAAAATCCATTTTGAAGAGAACGTAACAATTCTGAGCAGGAAATTGGAGTGTCTTGCTTTGGGTAGGGCCTTTTCTCTTTCAGATGCCCTGTAAGAAGCTTTAATAGTGCAAGTGTTTGTCCTTCCATGGAGCTGAGGTTAGGAAAACTTGGTCTGCGGGAGGTTAAAAATGCTGCATGGGAATGAATGCTGAAAGACAGGGATTAGAGAATAGGCTCGTGCCGCCCCCGGTCTTCCCTCTCCGTTGGTGTCTTCACGTCGTTCTTACAACTGTTGTGTTGTTGGGGAGGAACTCTTAGTTCTGACTTGCTCAAGGTGGATTTCTGTGGGTTAGCTTTTTTTATAAAAGGTTGATTGAATTGCTGTTGTGCAAGTCCACTGAAAAGCAGTTTAAGACGGCAGCCGACCTTTAGTAAAAGTTTGGCAGGATAACCTGCGCTGTATTTCCAATCAGAAGGAGTGGAAACACGAAGACCTTTCGAGCAAAGTCTTTTGGAAAGGTAACTGTGCAGGGTGTGATAGGACAGCAATTGCTATCCCACCTACTTCCTAGTCTGTACGTTCCCATTCTTCCTGCTTCCCTGTACTTTCCTTTTCTATACTTTTATTTAAAAAAATAAAATCCCGTGCAGACAGTCTTCAGCAAGGCTTAAAATGAGTTATGTCTGAACTTTTGTGAGTCATAAATAGGCAAGTTGTACGCAATGTAGGCGTTTGTAAAATTAAGAGAGAAGAGCACAGAGCTACAACCTGCTATTTCAGCCTAGATGAGGGAGCGGCTTTTCTAATGCTCTTGCTAGTGTTATTTATGACATTTTTGGCTTACTTAAGGCTTCTATTTTACCGAGTCAATGGCTTTTCTACTTTTTGAAGCGGGAAGCGCTCAAGTCTCTGCAGAGTAGCAGCAGCGTTTGGATAAAGAATCTAGGATATGACTTTCCGACTGTCCATTGAGCTGCTCCAAGTCCATGCTGCCAACAAGAATTGTGCTCCTGAAAACGTGTTCTGCTTTCTCCCTTATACTAGTGTTTGGACAGCCAGTCGGATCTGGGAATTAAATCAGCTGATTTATTTTTTTTTCCCCGATTGCGTTTCCAGCTGCATTGCTTTGCAGGCTTGACTGGATTGTGGAGCCACGAGTCCTAATGTCAGCATTGGGGATGGAGAAGAAATACCAGGTGCTTTCGCAAGTAATGGGACTTGCTATTTCAGCAGCAAAGCAAACTGAAACTGGTTTATGTCACAGTTTAAAAAGGGAGGGGTGTGTGAAAAAAAGAAGGGAAAGAAAATCCCCGCTCAAATTCTCTTTCAGAGTTTATAGTCCATAGTGGGATTAAACTCCGGAAGCTCTTTTTAACTGAAGAGGCTCTAAGTTATTAGGTGCTACTAATACTTCGAATACTGGAACACACTTGAGATACCATCGGTATGCTGTAATAATTGCCACATTTTTCCAAGTCGCTTTTATTGTGTTTTCCTTCATTGAAATTGCGCTCACAGGAGTGCATGTGATTCAGGCATGGGAGGGCTGGGAAGAAGACTAGTTAAAGGGAAAAGTAGTGAGTCTCGTTGTGTGAATTAGTTAATGGTGGTGGTGATTACTTGGTACGTGCCTGGTCAGCAATTGTTTAATATGGTAGTCGGGTCTTTTGTTTGTTTGGTTGGTTTTTTTTTTTTAATCAGAGTAACTTCCACATCCATCTTAACGTAATGTAGCAAAGGTTGTTGTAAAAATATGTCAAAGGGATGAAGACTTCAGTCATTTGCTTACGCTAATATGATTTCTCTACTCATTTCTTCAAAGCTTATTAACTTCTAAACACTAGAAAGGGGTACGGGGTATGTGGATGGGCAAGATTCTCCCTGCTGCATCCCTCCAGTCGTGCATTTCTTGTGTCCTTCTCAGTGTCAGACCACCCGTATTTCAAATTATGATTTGTTTGGAAGTGTGGAGCCTGCATACGTAATGACGCTTGTGCAGGTGTGTATATAGATGTCTCTCTGTGTTTGTGTATATAGATGTCTCTCTGTATTTATAACCATTCAGTATAAATGAGAAAGTTTGCTGCAGAGTTCTCTCCCCCTTGCTGGCTGCCATCGGAAGCACTCCTTGCCCCGGTGCCGGAGCCCTGAGCCCTTCCCTTCCTCCGGACGCCGCAGCACTCGCAGGGTCCCACATTGGCTGTCCCTGCTGGGAGAGCACGGCTTCTGCTGATGGGATGGGCTGGGAATAGTCCTTGTGCATTTTCTATTGGTATCGGGATCAATACTGGTTCTTTAGTGTTCTTAATGTTAATCGTCTAGTCTTATTCTATTAAACCTGTTTGAATTTCAGTCCTCGGCTTTCCTTGTTTTTTCCCAGTTCCCCTTCCTGGGTGGGGAGGGGTCATCGGGTGAGAGAATACCTGTCTAAACGACAATAAATTGTTGTGGGTTTCTCAGAGCAGAAGAGGGAGTTACGTTGGAGCAGTTACAGGAAGAAGTTGCCACCCGCAGCCGACTGCTGAGCCGTTCCCAAACAAGCGGGGCTTTCCCAGGAAGCCCCTGTGGCCGCCCTGAAGGCGCTCGCCCTTCCCTGCCAGGTACCACGCAGCAGGGGAGGGAGCAGAGCCCATCTCCAGGAGTGCTGGGCACCTCTCTGGTGACACCGGGAGGACAGAGCAGGGTCTCCGCACGCCTCCCCCAAAGCCATCCTCCCAGCCCAGACCAGATGTGGAGCAGACGCTGCAGCGGGGCTTTGCTGAGCTGATGTGCCACCTCCATGCAAGCCCCTGCCATGGCAATGGTGGCGGGAAGCTGAGGGACCCCTGCCCGGCACTCCTAGTCCTTCTGGGTCCACAAAGTGGTGGTGATGGCGGTGTCCCTTCTGAGCTGAGTGACAAACACCACCGCGACAGCCCGTGGAGGAGGAGGAACGTCTGGGAGGGGTTGGTGGGCAGGGGAGAAGACGGGCAGGAATTCAGATGGGCCCTGCTCAGCTCAGGCAGGAGCCGAGTTCACATTCTGCCATTTTACACCCCGAGTAAGACCGCCCAGACCCGTGCTTGGCCACGAGACGGAGTCTGCCTCCCGGAGAGCCCGTTTTGGGGTGGGAAGCAGGGACGAGCTGCGAGGTGCCTTTAGGTGCCGACGGGCTAAACACACACGAGCCATAAGGCAGCTGTGGTGACAAACTGACTCATATCCAGGGGGATGGTACCCAAGGCAAAGAACCGCCGAGATTAGCCAGCGAAAGCCCCAGCAAAGGCGCGCTGCGGGGAGTCGCAGTGCTGGTTTGGAGTCTGGGATAGCGCTGTGCCACCCGGCATCATCCTGAACACATGTGAAATAAAGAGATTGAAATGCCAGATTAAGCATATTACGCTTTCCATACCTAAAAGTAGGGGTATAGCTAAAATGACCAAGCATTCCTCCAGCCCTAAGGTTAATTGTTCAGTTTGTTATGCCACTAATTGGAAATATGCTGCTTCAGCACCCAGGTGTGTGAAGCTGCTTTCACACTGAAGCTGCTCTAAAGGCACAGACTTTGGGTAACGCACAATTAATGAGCTCAGATTCTGGAATGAACCGCATTCACTATCGGATCGGAGATGGGACTCCAGTAATCCATGCGGATGTAAACGTCTGGTAACGGGATTCCAGATTTTCGTGCACCAAAGAGCCTAATTTTGAGTCCTTACGCATCAATGGACTGAGCAAGAAGCTCAAAGGCACAGTAAGGAATTAAGTCATGACCATCAGGTGCATCAATTACAGGCACTGAGAAATGTAACTGATGTAAAACTGCACTGTAAAGACGTGCCAGGAATTACAACAGGCAGCCTCTGGCACATCCAGCTGTTGTTTTATTTGCTTTTAGAAAAATGGGAATTTTTTGCCATATACAGGACAGAGAGGAGAAAAAAAAAAGCATTTAATGTAAGGTGCAACAAGAGACTCCACTCTAAAAAGAAAGACCCTCAGTCTGGTGGCATTAATTTAATGAAATGGTAACTTCTTGATGTGTTTGGTTATTGACGTCTAGAGATCACAAGAGTCTCCACACCAAACACCACGCACAAAGGAATCCGACTGGGACAAATCCTTTGGACGGGCACCGCAGTCACACTGACCCTGCCGCCACTGTCAGGTACTTTTCTGGCACACACAAAGCCATTCACGCAGGTGTTTTCAAATCATTTAACAGCATTCAAACCCCTGTCCTGGTGAGGACAAGGAAGTGGTGTTACCAGGAAGCACAGAGGAGCTGCTTTAGAATAACCACCACAGTTCCCAGAGAAGATTTCTCATCTTCTTCTGAGCATTGTCCTGCGGTGGGTTATGCTGCAGGGTGGAAGAAACTGCGGCTGGGGGGACATGCCTGGCAGAGGAATCCTGCAGCCCCAGGGCTGGCTCCACACCTGTGCCCAGGGTAGGGGGTCCCAAGGCAGGAGAGAAGCCTCAGCATCACCCTGTGGCACAGGGCAGCTGTACGAGTCTCACGTGGGCCACATCTGCCTTGGGAGCAGGGAAGAGCCCTTCCCCAAAAGACCATCCTTCCCCCTTTCCTAGAATGGCCCCTGAGAGCCAGCCAAGGCCACCAGGAGCCAGCTCAGCACTCGCCAGCCCCACAGCGGCCGCTTTAGCCGGGCTCCCTGCAGCGGGCCCTTGGCCGCTGCTACATCACAGTTGGTCACCAGGGTCGAACGCAGCGTCCGCGTCCCTAGTTGCAGCGGAGCCATGGCGGAACCGCACGCAGCGCCTGCAGCTCCCCAGCGGAGCGGCACAAAGCGTCGCTTGGGCCGTGAGGCCAGGGCTGGGTAAGCCCAGCAATGCCATTCCCTCACCGCCGCAGAGCACAGGAGGCAGTAGCGGGCGCGCAAGAGCCAGCGTCGCCGGGCGCTGTGGCCCGCCCCCGTCCTGCGGGACGCGGGAGGCGGAACGGCTTCTCCCGCCTCTGGGTCCTCCGTGGGGCCCCTCCGGCCTCCGACGGGCCCCCCGGGCCTCTGTGGGTCCCCCGCGAGGTCCCTCCGGCCTCGGCTGGGCCCCTGACGGCCGCCCCTCCGGGCTCTGCGGGGCCTGCCCCTAAAGGGAGACGGGCCTGTCGCCCTCCACGGCCGTCCAGGGCTCGGCTCGGGGCTTTCTGGGAGGGAAAGCTCCCCGCCTGGCCGGGGGCGGGCCGGCACAGGCCCGGCCCCAGCGGGGAGGAGGCGGCGGAGGGCTGGGCGGCCGTTCCCGCCTCCCTCAGGCGGCGCCGCGCATGCGCGCGCCCCGCCGCCTGCCCGTCCCTCCCCTCCGTTTCGCAGGGGCGGGGGGGCGCTCCCCGGCAGCCAATAGGGAGGCGGCGCCGGGCGCGCGGGTCGGGCGCATTTCCGGCGCGGGGTGTGTGTCCCGATGGCTGCTGGGGGCCCTCGGCGCCCTCCTCGCCGCCGCCCGCCGCCCCGCGCCGCCCGAGGGCCTTTCGCCGGAGGGGGAAACCTTTGGGCTCTGGAAAGTACCTTTGGAAGTTTGGGTCCTGTGAAGGGAAGTCAGCCTGGTAGAAGCTGAAGGAAGTTTCAAGCCGCGGTTCTGTGTGTTCTTTCCTCAGCACTTGTGCGCCTGCGGACGATCGTGCCGAGTCTGAGGCAAAAAAGAGGAGGACAGGTATTGCACGGTACAGAAGTCTTGAATGTGCCTGGTTTTTCTGAGGTTTCGTCTGCCTGAGAGAACTCTGGCTTCTGTGCTTGTTTTTACTTGAAAAGTAAAATTGCAAGTTGACGTATTTTTGTAATACTGCTGCTTTTCTGTGCAGGTATCACATGGGTGGATGTTTGCTGCCCAGAGCCATCTCAGGGCGATGTTGTGACCAGGTAGAGTCTCTTTTCATCACGGTTCTTGTTTCTTTTGGCTCTGTGCGCGTGTCTCTTTCCGTGCCTGTTCTTCTCCCCGCTTTAAAGCCTAGCGCTCTCTTTAGCCGTGCGGCACTGTTGTGTGCTGGAATTGTCCGTGGTTCACCTGAGCTCGAGGGGAGAGAAGGAAAGAAAGGAACTGAGAGGGTAGGATGGGTTCCAGTGAAAGGAACATTTTCTTGCCTTTTTTTGTGGATTTAACTACCAAGGGAAGTCATTTGACAAAGCTTGTGATACCGACTCTTACCATGCTGGACTGAAAGGGGAGAATACTGTGAGAGTCTGTTGTAGGTCTCCCTCCTGGAAAAGGTCTCCCTGCCCTTGTCTTTGGTGACAAGGCAAATTCTTGGTTTTGAAGAAGGCACATGTGTACGGACAACTTTACTGTCTGTGTGTTTGCTCTTCAGAGTCTGCGTGGTTTTACTGGTAATCCTCTCCAAACGGGGACAGTCACTCTCTTGACTAGCCTACAGAAGGCAAGTAAATATCCTGTAGGTGTCCCATTTTTAGTTCCCTGTGCTGGTCTTAGTTTCCGTAAGCTAACTGTATGTGGCTGCAGGTAGAGTTGCGGGTGTTCCTGTTATACCTTGCAGTATACCACCTAGCACACAGCATTTATCCCCAGTAGATCCCAGAGCACTTGACAGAGGAAGTGCTGGTTGCTTCCCTGTTTTCCAAATAATGAAACTGATCAAGAGAAACCAAAGGAGTCTTGCACAGGGAGGTGGGAAGGAATTTACAAAGCCTCCAGCGCTTCCTTCTATGCCAGTCTGGCTGCTCCGAAAGAACCGTGCTGGAAGCGGAGACGATGTTGTCACAGGGGTGCAACCGAGGCTGTAGTCAACATCAGCCTTGAAAAAGCATTTCTTGTCCAGAAGGTGAATTCTTGAGAATTCCGTGGGACGGTACAGGTCCACAGCTCACAGCTCTCTCTCTTTCTCTCTCCCTCTCCTCGCAGGGGCTCCCCACCAGCAGAAGATACTCCGCAACAGGATGGACCTGGTGAGGCCAAAAAGTCACCTGCCTGTGAGGTGGAAGAAAAGAAACCGCCAAGGCTGCAGAAAAGAGCAGAAGGCTTTACTCCACTCACAGAGGTACCGTAGCTGACAGGCTGTTAGACAAAACTGAAGGCTGTGAAACAGCTGCAAGGAACTCCATTTGTTATAGGTGGTTCTTCAGGCTTTTTGAAATCTGAAGAACTTGCATTTAAGCTGTTAGGGAGTGTCTGCAGCTGTGACTTCCCAGTGCAAAGGTCAGCACTAAAGCTGGTTCGAAGGATTTCAAGGATTTAAGCATCTTAGGCTCCACGCACTCCTTGAGTTGTGCTCCAACCTAAGGGTTTGTGGGTCTTCTGCTACTCGGACAAAAATGAGTCCAGGTTTAACAGCAGTCTCCCAGAGCAGTGCTGGCCCGATTCCTACAGTTATATGGGATCTGCCTCTCAACCTGTCCTAGCATGAAGATAGAACTTGAAATAGAAGCTTTTACTGCTCCGTGGTGTTGCCTTGCTTGTGGGGGACCTGAGCATCTTGCGTACGTCCTCGGGATGTCACCGAGGCGTGGATGCGCGCTGGGCACGGTTGCACTGCGTGTAGCAGTGGTCACAGGAGTTCACTTAGTTACGCTATGCAACAGGGAGTGGGAGTTGAGGTTCCCCTGCTTGTCTGAATGTTGGCTGCTCTTATTCTTGGGAGTTGCCGTCTAATTGAGTGCCCCCTTTTTTGCCTCTTGAGGATTGACTTGGAAAGGGCTAGCAAGTCCAGAGTTTACAACGTCTGCAGAGTGATGCTCAGTACAAGGAAAACCAGGGGTTTTCTTATCCTGCTAGCCCACGTTCAACCGAGAAGAAGATGCTCTTGCAGTTCAGAGTATTTTATTCTAACAGACCCAGTGGTTTATTTGCGTTCCTTAAGCAGACTTGGATGGAAGCGTCCAAATGACAACCAGTTGCATGCACAGCCTGGACTCCCGATTGCCTGACTGCAGTGTAGCTGCCACGGTTTCCCCCTTTGCTGGTACTTCAGCTCCCTTGAAGTTCCCCCCACCCTCACATTCTTTCAGGCTCCTGACGTAGCTGCCTTGGCGTGGAGAATGCCTGCTGCGGTTGCCTTAAACCTCAGCGTTGCGAGGGCTGCAGCATCGCATGGGAAAGGCGTTTGCTGTGTGTTTGCTCGTCCCTGCGTTTTATCTCAGCTTCCTTGGTGAAAACAAATTGAGGCAAACCTGGGCCCTGAAGTTCCAAGTTGGGATGCTGACACCAACCAACCAACCAAAAAGGGCGATTGCTAACCTAGCCGAAAGCCGGCAAAGGCAGTTGCTCTGTCACCTGAGCTTCATTTCCAGGCCGTGTTTGAGTTGAAAGCTGCCCACAGGTTGGCATGCTCGATGCTCTGTTGCACAAGTCCTTCCCCATTTAATTGTCCATTTCAGGCCATGGAGAGAGAGGTCGTTGCCGCATTAGGCAAAGGTGAGCCAGAGGAGATCCTGAGCAGTGCCTTCAAACTAAGGGTCACGCGCCAGGACGTCCACACCCTAAGGAAGCTTTGCTGGCTAAATGATGAGGTAAAAGTAGCTGCAGCACAGGGATCTTCTAATGGGGCGTTTATTTCAAAATGCCCCTTCAGCGTGTACACAAGTCTTTGCAAAGTTATTTGATGACCTGCACTGCAGAGCCTAGAAATCTCTGTGCAGTTCTTATTTTAGGTACTGAAGGGTCCGGTGCTTCTGGCAGTTCCTTTACTTGTATTGTGCCGCTTCCAGGAGTTAGTGTAGGTTCTTGGAGTGGGTGGCAGGTGTTTTTATCAAGCTGCAGATGTAACCAAGTGGGAAATTCTCACAACAAAAGCTGACAGCTGAGGCTGGAGTTCTCTCAGCTGCGTACTTCAGGGTGGCCAGAAAAGACATCTTGCTGTGCTTTTCATTTGGTAAGCTAGTGTCTTATTTCACATCTCAAGCTTACTCTTTATGGTACAGGTCATCAATTTCTACATGATTCTTGTGATGGAAAGAAGTAAGAGGGAAGGATATCCATCAGTCCACGCTTTTAGTTCGTTCTTTTACGAAAAACTTGCTTCTGGGGGCTACAAAGCTGTAGGAAGATGGACCAGGCGTGTGGATCTCTTCCAGAGGGACATCATCTTAGTGCCCATTAACTTGCGTTTGCACTGGACACTAGCGGTGAGTCAAACGGGCTTGTTATTTAGAGTTGGGTGGGGAGAAAAAGCTAGCAAGAAAAGTCATTGAGGTTTGTGCAGCACAAGGTGGTGCTTTGTCTGACAGTCACCTTTGAATAACAGGTCATAGACACCAGAAAGAAGACCGTCAAATACTACGACTCCCTGGGACAAGGAGGGGACAAGATTTGTGAGACTTTGCTGTAAGTAACTGCTCAGTCAGTGCTTTTGTGTTGTGAATTAGGAGAAGGTTTTTGGGTTTTGCCCCTGTGACACGACGGCAAGTTTCCACATGTCTTGTAGATAACAAACGAGAAATCTTGGATTCGCTTGCTGCGAGTTGTCTGACAGTGACTCCTTCCCTAGTCTCACGTCGTCCCCTCCACCCAGCGTCTTGGATGCCTGGGTTCTGCCACCTTCCCCCTATAGCACAGACAAAGACATGGTAGCCCCATGGCACATGGGCACCAACTTAGTTAGTGATCAATAAAACCCTCCTGCCACTCATCTTCCTGTGATCTTTCAGCAGCTCTTTTTTTCTCGGCCTGAATTACAACGATGAAGAGTGATTTTTTTTTTTTTTTTTCTTTTGTTTTAAACAGCAAATACCTGCAAGAGGAGAGCCGTGAAAAAAGAAACATGGAGCTGAATGTTTCGGAGTGGACTGTTCACAGCATGGAGCCACACGTAAGCGAACACTACTTGCACTTGAAATGTGAACTAGAACTCCTTGTCACGAAGCTCTTAACGCTTTCTCATAAGGCCAGGACTTTAGAGAACAGCCATAAGCATCTTCTTCTGGTCCCACATTGGGCTGCAAGTGGACCAGGAAACCATGCTGGGATGAAATCTTTGCGCAGTGCCTCTCCTTGCTGGCTGAATACTTTCTTTTTTTTTTTTTTTTTTTTTTTTTAAAATTGCTCTGCCACGTGAAGGTGAATTTGGCTTTGCCCCCATTTCACAAGTCAAATTTCAAGTCTCTTTAGCAGTTGTCAGAGAACGTGGGCTGCTTGTTTGCAGCCCAGATCCTGGCACGTGACAAAGCAAGGGCTTGGGCTGATGTTTCTCAGCAAGTTAATAGTAAAAAGCAGCACCTAAAGTTCCTGGGGTCTGTTCCTTGTGTTGGGGAGCGGTTACTGGGGATGGTGCAAGTTCAGGAGCGTCTGGTTAGGGTATTTTTGGTAATGGGTGCTGCTTCCAAGTTGCTTTTCCTTGAAGATAGAGGCAAATTCTCCATCTTCTTTGCATTCGTTAGGAAATCCCTCAGCAATCGAATGGAAGCGACTGCGGCGTTTTCACCTGCAAATACGCAGATTACATCTGCAGAGACAGACCGATGACCTTTACACAGGTGAGTGAAGGTTCTAAACAGCTCCAGCCCCTTTCGCACAGAGACAAGAGCCAGGGAAGTTACGCAGCGGCTGAGGTGTCTGCTCCCAGTGAGATTCCTCTTGGGGGAGATACTGGAGCCAGTGGGTTTGTGGGATCTGGCCTTTGGATCTTTGGGAGAAATGGGTCTCACCCTTTGACCAGTGAAGACACTGGTTCTTTTCCAAGGCAGTGCTCTTCTGTGAAAGTGCTTGTGAGCTGTTGTGTGGTCAAGGAGATCTGGGTTTGGTGTCATGTCACCCTCTTAGGAGCTGTGCGGGTGAAAGCCAGGCTGTACCCGAAGGGCAAGTGATGACAGTTCTTAAAAGGAACTTCATAGTAAAGAATTAAGTGGGTGTTTCTGCGTATTTTGTGTCTCTTTCTGCCATGACGTGTATTTCATGGAGTTTTCTTTTCTTTTCAGACCCACATGCCTTACTTCCGTAAGAAGATGGTCTGGGAAATACTCCATCAGGAGCTGCTGTGAGACCTGCACGACAGGAGGAACCGTTCTTCTAGTTATTTTTCTCATACCTTATTGTTGTTAGACGTTTTTCTCTGTAGGTTAAGGAAAGAGTTTTTCTCTGTAGGTTAAGAAGTAGTGGTTAATATTATTTCCCCCCGTCCCCCGCCTGCCCCTATTTTGGAGACAGTAACTCTCCTTGAAATTAGCTAACACACCTTAAGTGCAAGCTGGAAAGGTTGGTGTCACCTGGGCAAGGGAAAGCTTAAGAACAAATGCTGTGAACTTCCATCGCAGAGAGGGCTGCTCACACCTCGCAGCGCACGTGGCCACCTTATGGACGAATGGGACTCATCTGGTGGTGGCAACAGTTGCATGAGCTGAACTTCCCTCACAGCACACGTGGTCACGTTATGGACAAATGGGACTCATCTGGTGGTGGCAACAGTTGTGTGAGCTGAACTTCTCATCCCAACAAGAAGGTGCTGAACTACTGTTTCCTCAAAGAGAGTTTTCTTCTGTTTCTGGAATAATCTACCATCTGCTTGATGCCTACAAGTGGATTTGTGATGACCATCAGAAGAAAGCATTTACCATCTTTTGATTTGCAAGAGAAACCCCTGTGGTTGGGGTTGGTTTGGTTTTTTTCTGTCTCCAGGGAGTTTTATAATGTGAAAAGAGAAGTATTTATTTATTTTTGTTGAAATATATATTTAAATTATTTAAAGAGCCTTACTGGAATGAAACTTGATCTGGTAAGGAGAGTGGTTTATTTTTTTTTGTCATTGAAAATAAGGTTGATGTATCAATGTGGGTTTTAGCTCACTGACAGTCTATGGAGGAAGAAGACTCTAGCCAGGCTGGGTATCAGAGCACCAGAACCTCCAAGCGATTGTCCCAAAATGCTGAAGGGACAACCAGGACGTTGTTCAGCAGCGAGAATCCCAGGAACAGCCAAGTAGGAGATTATTGCTGCTCTGCCGCAGGCGCTGCCTCCAGGCATCTGCCCAATGAAGAGCTTGTGTCGATCCTCGCTCTGTTACGCTCAGACCCAGCTAGATCAGTTTAAACATGGCGTTTCCCCCTTTCTTTCATTTTTTCCCCCCCCTAGTTTACGCTCCGGAGCTGGAGTGGGATTTCAGGTCTTTCCTTGACCATCGCAGAGGAAAAATTGCCCAAGAGGTGGTTTGGAAGCCCCGTGTTGGAACGCTTGTACAAATGACCGTGTGGTGTTGTTTCTGTAATGGCAGTTACCATCATGTGAGGTGATTCCTGCCCGGTGATGCGGTCTCTCCTCTCCTTGTCTTCGGGGGGAAAGCTGGTGATTTTGGGGCCATGCCCTCTGTCGCCGTGGGTGGGATCAGCCTTCCCGGGCTGCTCCTCGCCTGAAGGTCTGCTCTCCTGGGCCGGCTGACGCGGTGGTTTGGCTGTGGTGCGGGTCAGCAGCCACATCGCCCTCTGCTTTCAAAGTGATGAGCTTAATCCGTCCCCAAATCAGAGGAGGTTCTCCAAAGGAAGGACTATTGCAAAGGCAATGTGTCGCGGCTTGTCCCTCCATGAGATACTTCATCTTCCCGGGCTCCTGGAGGACGTGGAAGATTTTAGCTGTTTATTACCGCTAGGACGGAGTAGCTGAATGCTTGAAGTGTCCTTTCCCCTTCCCTTGGGTTCTCGCTGTCTGGGGGCTGCAGTTTTGAGGCTGACCCTGTGCTCTGCTGAGTACAAAAGCAGAATCTGGGGGTTTTTTTGGGAAAAAGCCCAGTGAAGCAGAAAACAAGCCCTGCAGAGGGGCGAGTGGGGTAAGGACACTGCCCAGGTCCTCCTGGGCCCCCCCCCGTTAAGAAGAGGGGGCTCGGGGGTGTGATGGAAGGAGCCGGGTGATGCTGCTGTGAACACCTTACCTGGTGCCTTCTCTGTCCTCTCCGCGACCCGCCAAGGACTTGTGTGGAGTAAACCCCGTCGGGGGACACCTGCTGCTGGTCGCTTGGCAGCGCTTGTGGCTGCTGAAAGCCTCTGTGTATGAGGGGGTGGGGAAATTGTACGCGTAGCAGCCGCCGTCCCCTCTGTTCCATGGCTCTGGCCCTTCAGCCGGGGCTCGTGTCCTTGTGCCCCGAGGCGGTTCCCTGAGAGCAGCCCCTGGGGAGCAACAGCCTGTTAACACTGTGCTCTGGGTGAGCAGTTGTGTGGGAGCTGGGCCTCGCTTCTCCTTAGGAAATGGCCTTTTGGAGATGACGAGCTTGCTGGTTTTCAAGATGGAGCCTGGATGGTTTTCAAGAAGGAAGTCTTAGAGGCGCAGGAGCAGGCTGTCCCCATGTGCCGGAAGACAAGCCGTCGGGGAAAAAGACCGGCCTGGCTAAACAGGGAGCTAGTGTTGCAACTTAGGGAAAAAAAGAGGATCTATGGCCTTTGGAAGGAAGGGCAGGCCACTCAAGAGGACTACAAAGAGGTAGTGAAGCTATGTAGGGAAAAAATCAGGAGGGCCAAAGCCCAGCTGGAACTAAACCTGGCTTCTGTTGTCAAGGACAACAAAAAAAGTTTCTATAAATATATTAGCAATAAAAAGAGGACTAAGGACAATCCCTGTCCTCTAGTAGATGGGGCCGGTAACATAGTGACCAAGGATGAGGAAAAGGCTGAGGTACTTACTGCCGTCTTTGCCCCAGTCTTCAGCAGTAGGACCAGTTGTGCCCTGAGTACCCAGACCCCTGAGCTAGAAGACAGGGATGGGGAGCAGAATGAAGCCCCTGTAATCCAAAGGGAAATGGTGAGGGACCTGCCTCAGCACCTGGAGGTGCACAAATCTGTGGGGCCGGATGGGATCCACCCAAAGGTACTGAAGGAGCTGGCGGAAGTGCTCGCCAGGCCACTTTGCATCATTTATGAGCAGTCCTGGACAACCGGGGAGGTCCCAGCTGACTGGAGGTTGGCAAATGTGACAGCCATCCACAAGAAGGGCCGGAAGGAGGATCCGGGGAACTACAGGCCAGTCAGTCTGACCTCGGTGCCTGGGAAGGTCATGGAACAGATCCTCCTCAGTGCCATTACACGGCACGTGCAGGAGAACAGGGTGACCAGGCCCAGTCAGCATGGGTTTGTGAAGGTGACCCACTGAGTGGATGAGGGAAAGGCTGTGGATGTTCTCTACCTGGATTTTTGCACAGCTTTTGACACCGTTTCCCACAGCATTCTCCTGGAGAAACTGGCTGCTCCTGGCCTGGACAGGTGTACTCTTCGCTGGGTAAAAAACTGGTTGGATGGCCGTGCCCAGAGAGTGGTGGTAGATGGAGTTAAATCCAGTTGGTGTCCGGTCACAAGTGGCGTCCCCCAGGGCTCGGTCCTGGGGCCGGTTCTCTTTAATATCTTTACAATGATCTGGAGGAGGGGATCGAATGCACCCTCAGTAAGTTCGCAGATGACACTAAACTGGGCAGGCGTGTTGATCTGCTTGAGGGAAGGTTGGCTCTGCAGAGGGATCTGGACAGGCTGGACCGATGGGCTGAGGTCAGTGGTATGAGGTTCAACAAGGCCAAGGGCTGGGTCCTGCACTTGGGTCACAACCACCCCACGCAGCGCTACAGGATTGGGGCGGAGTGGCTCGAAAGCTGCCCGGCAGAAAAGGACCTGGGGGTGTTGGTGGACAGCCGGCTGAATATGAGCCAGCAGCATGCCCAGGTGGCCAAGAAGGCCAACAGCCTCCTAGCCTGTATGAGGAATAGTGTGGTGAGCCGGACTAGGGAAGTGATCGTCCCCCTGTACTCGGCACTGGTCCCTTCCAACCTCAGCAATTCTATGATTCTGTGATTCTCTGTGTTAGTTTTTTTATAACAAGTTGATGTAGTTGCTGTTGTGCAAGTCAACTGAAAACGAGTTCAAGACGGCAGCCGAACTTTAGTAAAGGTTTGCCAGGATAACCTGCGCTGTATTTCCAATCAGAAGGAGTGGGAACATGAAGACCTTTCGAGCAAAGTCTTTTTGAAACAGAATCGTGCAGGGTACGATTGGACAGCAATTGCTATCCCACCTACTTCCCTAGTCTCTGCTCTTCTGTTCTTCCTACTTCCCTACTCTTCCCTTTCCTATACTTTGATTTCAAACAAAAAATAATAAAATCACGTGCGGGCAGTCTTCCCCAAGGCTTCAAATGAGCGATGGCTGAACTTTTGTGAGTCATAACTAGGTAAGGTGTATGTGTGGGGGTGTGCTCTCCCCTTTTCCCCCCCCGGCTCCTGCTCAAGCCATGGCCATCAGCGGGAGTTGTTAAGAGTTGCGCTTGAACTGTGGGAGATGGCTGGCGACACAACCAAAACACTGTCTGGAGTGGGACCCTAGGTACCCTGTTCCCATGAGCATATGACTATAGGTCCATTATCTTACTCCATAAAGAGTGGACAGCCCAAGAGCCCTTTGAGCTCTCCTGCACGGCAGCGGGCTGCACGACAGGATCTCCCCTTGAGTGGGGACGCTCGCGTAAGGCTCTTCTCCTCGAGGTTGAGCGATTCCTTGCCGCAACAGATTCTCGGTAAGTGACCGATAGCACGCTAAACTTTGCAATCTTAGCTAAGTGATCTAAGGATTGATTGTGCATACATAATCCTTTAGACATAAACCGTTGAGCAGGTCTGGGACTAGGATTGGATCCAGCCGCACCTCGACTCCTCTCTGAGAAGGAGTTTAGAAAGCAAGGGGGTCCTTTCTGAACCTCGTGACTCAACGGGAGGGTCTCCCTGAGAGCTTGTCTGACCCTGGCCTCTATGCAGTGACTAACGCAGTGTACCCTGGCATCGCATCGCGTAAAACACTGTCGCATTCACTACTAACTTTGTTACATCACTGTTTTATGTTAACAAACATTTCACTACTCTCTTACAAGGGAAGTTATTCACTCCGCCCGCGACACCTGGCGTAGTCGGCAGGAGGTCAGGAGTTATCACTGATTGTTTAGGGAGGCATGGAGTGAACCCGAGCCCCAGATTCTCAGAGGAATGGGCTCGTGGTAATTGGTACAATTGGGAAGTCGTTGAAGAGTACTTGAAAGCGATTAGGGGCCCTACAAAGCATGGAAAAGATAAGGGAGTAATCTGTAAAATGTTGGGCCCTTGTTTAGAAGCCACGTACCAAGACAGGGAGAATAGAAACAGGAGAGAGCAGGAACTAGAGAAGGAAACAGAGAGCAGGAAGGCAGCTGAGTTACTGATATCTTTTGAAAATGAACAGCTGCAAAAACGATTGCAGGAAGAGAAGGAGAAAAGGCGGAAATTGGGAGAAAAGCTCGAAATGATGCTTATGCAGGCTCCCCACCCCCCTGACATTGTACAGATTAGGAAACTGATAGTATCCCCTGAAGACTGGGACGGAAACATTTGGGTGATCCCGATGATAGCATCAGAAGAAGACCTTCCTTTGTTCCCCACAAATCCTCCCGAATAGGAAGCCAGAGCCATTGTTAAAACAGAAGGAACTGCGGGACCTCAGGGTACAAATCCAGGGCACACTACGCGAACCAGCCCCTGGGATCCCTTGCAACTGACAAATTTGCAAGAGAGATACAGCAGAAACCCCGGTGAAACTGAAACCGAATCCTTGTGGCGAGTATGCTTAACCGGCGGTGACCGAATCCTGTTAAGCCGGCATGAAGCCAGTGGTTACTGGGGTCCGGGAGCTTTCTTAAATTTAGGACCTGATCCGGCAGATACCCCCCATTCTAGCACCAGCTGAGTAGCTTATTGGGCGGGAGGAATTGACACCATGGAACGGGGTGAGCCCTCTCTGATCCCCATCAAATCTCTCAGCGAGTTATCCACAGCCGTCCCAAAAGCCGCTTGCACACAAGCCAGGCACAAACGAGGACGCCACGCTGTCCCACCGCCTGCTGCAGTAGATTTTGCAATATTAAAGCCACTGGTCAGAGGGGCCCCAGCAGTTCTTAAACCTCACCTAGTCGCAAAACGGGATGAGATTAGAAGAGATGCCGAATTTAAGACACAGGGCAGTCGTCCTCCCAGGCAAAGCCCTGCCTGGGCAGAATTGATGCACAGCGTTGTTATCTACTGCCGTGAAAGGGGCTGGGGCGACGGTGCAGCAGTTGAAAAACAAAGCCAGAAATGCCGGGGAGGAGATCACAAAGCAAGACCCGTGAAACAGGGAACAGGAATTAAATCAAAGGGAAATAAAAACTTGCCAACAGAGTCTCGAGAAAAGAGGAACGAATTGTGGAGGAAAGCGCTAGCACTAGGCATTCCCAGAGCCGCGATTCAAGGTCAGCCTACTGGCATCATCTTGGGTCTGATTGAAGCATTCCTGAAACCAGAGAGCGGTGGAAACAGAGACTGTATTTCAACTTCTTTAAAGGAGGATAATCCCTTTCCCCCTCTGAAGGAGGAATTGCAGGACACCAAGTCAAAAAGCGAGTAATGTCCGGAAGGCAATTGGGCCTGCCTGTCCGGAAAGGGGAGGCTTCTCAGTGGATAAGTGACGATGGCCCATACATCTTAATTCCAGTTGGTCCTCGAAGACAATTAGTAAAGTTTTTAATAGATACGGGGGCACAAATTTCGATACTCTCTGTGAAGCCAAAACTCTCCTGCAACACTCCCGTTTCTGTCCACGGTGGAGAAAAGTGTGAAAGCAGCTTCATAGAACTGGATGCTGAAGCAGCATATTTCGAATTAGTGGCATAACAGTGGCCAGATTAGTGGCCATCACCACCTCTTTGTGGACCCAGAAGGACTAGGAGTGCCGGGCAGGGGTCCCTCAGCTTCCCGCCACCATTGCCATGGCAGGGGCTTGCATGGAGGTGGCACATCAGCTCAGCGAAGCCCCGCTGCAGCGTCTGCTCCACATCTGGTCTGGGCTGGGAGGATGGCTTTGGGGGAGGCGTGCGGAGACCCTGCTCTGTCCTCCCGGTGTCACCAGAGAGGTGCCCAGCACTCCTGGAGATGGGCTCTGCTCCCTCCCCTGCCGCGTGGTGCATATATATCCATATATACACACACCGGCACAAGTGTCATTACATGTGCAGGCTTCACACTTCCAAACAAATCCTCATTTTCCACCGACCGAAACTGCAATTCTGTGTCACACGCTCAGACACTGTTCTCAAATAATACCCCCTCTACTCTGTTATTTACTTGTAATCTTCTTTGGTAATGACAGACCCTCATTAGCATTGGAGACTTTTTTTTAATCAGTATAAAGCTTAACTTCAGTCCCGTTGCCTAAACGCTTGGTTTGACCACACCAGAAGGTTTTCTTTCTTTCAAGAGATTAAAGAACATTTCAAGTTCAGCAGCAGCAGAATTCTATTTTTTCCTAAAACCAAACAGTTCTAAATTTTCTGTCAATTCTGATCAAGAACGCTCACTCCTGACACCGCAGTACCGGATTTTTTTCAAAAATCACCTGCTTTACCTTCGTAGCATCTCTTGAACCTGAATATTCAGCCTAATGGGCATTCCAGATTAAGCATTCCGAAATTCATTTGCTAAACCAACATGGGATCGTGCTTAAACCACTTCCAAACAACTTCAAGTTGAACTATTTACAATTGCCTCCCATCCAACGCTGTGGGGACGGGGTGGGACACAACTCGCAGGACAAAGCAGATTTTCAGTGAATTCCAGGAGCAAGAGAATCAAGGCCATATTCTTCTCCGTCAAAATATTGGAGGAGGTGTCCTAAACTATGGCCACCTCACATATTAACCCTGCAAAGGGCAGTGCAAATCCTGAGAACTAATTTAGGTTACAAACAACAAATTTAACCTCAACGCGTTATTCCCTTCCAAAGAAAACAATCCACAGACATGAGTTCTGAGTTAATGTATTAATAGCGCTGTAAGCAGCCTTCAACTCTTTGTAAAAGAGTTAGACAACGCCAGATTAAAGAAGGGCCCAAACCCCAAACTAAGGCTGTTCTTCCTTTGGGGAAAAAGACTTCTGTTCATAAAACTTCACCCTCTTGGCGGGATCAGGCAAGACAGAAGGAACCTTGTCGAAATACGGGTGGTCTGATACCGAGAAGGACACCAGAAATGCACAACTGGAGGGAAGCCGCAGGGAGGATCTTGCCCACAAACATACCCCGTACCCCTTTTTGGTTTTTAGAAGTTAATAAGCTTTGAAGAAATCAGCAGAGAAATTCCATGAGCATAAGCAAATGACTGACGTCTTCATCCCTTTGCTATATTTTTAGAACAATCTTTGCTCTGTTACGTTAAGATGGATGTGGAAGCGGGACACCTGTGATCTGAGAAGAAAGAGACGTGTATCTAAACCAGAAAATTAAACAGCTGGCTTAGATCCATTCCGCTCTTTTGGACTTTACAACGTTGTCCAGTTTTTAAACACCCACGTTTTTGTTTCCAGATCATCATTCTTTGAAACCTCCCTCTTCAATCTCCCCCATTTTACAGGATTATGCCACTTCTTTAGTACTTCCAGCCTCCAAGGAACTCCTGGCACCCCACCTGCTCCAGATATTCCTGAGACTGGTAATAACCCCTACAATGGCAAAGCTCTTACCCCCCACAAAGTCCCAGGAAATCCTCCCTGGCTAAAATGTCAAACACCAGGAGCCTGCATCCCTCCAAAAGCAGTTTACGCCCCAGCATCCTGACACATATTGAGGCTTCGTACAAGCCACTCCCACAGCTCACCCAAATTCCACAGTCTCTACTCGCTCATTCTGTTGTTCTTCAGGCATTTTCTCTTCCTAATCCTTGCTCTCTTGCCAAACCAGGCTCCTGGAATGAATGCGGAAGAAAAAAGAAGAAAAGCCAAACTTCTTTATCCTCCCTCTATTCCAACTCTGCTGGTAAGCAGATCAGGACTGGTGTTAGTATTAAATAACCATTTTGTTCTGACCTTGAATTTGTGACGTGTCTATTTTACAAACCTCCAGCTCCCTTGATGGTTACCAACAGTTCTTCCCCTTCATTGGGCATTGCTGGCATCGAGGTGGAAGCCCTGAAGTCCAGGCTTGTGTGTTTCCAAATCATTCTCTCCATCCTTGAAGCATATTGAAAACAACGGGGAATGCTGTAGGGATGACATTTCTGAGCACGTTCATCAAGGTGCGTTACAGTCATCTGCTCCACAGGCAGGGAATGCCAGGGCAGCAGCATTATTTGGGGGGCAGCAGACAGAAAAGGGTTCCGTGGACAGAAGCAGCCGTAAGGTATGGAAGTGAGGACCGCGTGTTCTTTGCGCTTCCGAGATCCAGGTTTTCCTCACGGGGATCCAAGTTACAGGTTTCACTTCCTTAGTGGAAGATACCGGCAAATAAAGGGATTGAAATATTTTTTAAATCCTAAATTCCTATACAATTACATAGTTCCACTTGTTTTCTTAAGGAAAGCTGCAGCCCCACATTACACATCATCAAATCTACGATAACATTTACGCAAGGTCTAATTGCGCTCACTTCACACTCCTTCCACCTCCCTGCTACTCAATTTAGCAATCGATCCAACAGAGAAGGAACAGCTTTTGCCTCTCTCCCCCTGAAGCACACCATCACCAGACCAGATCACTGGTGGGGGGGCTGGGAATCCACTGGGAGGGAAAGCAGAGCAGCCCCTTCCCATGACAGTTCCCACACTCCACCAAAAAAAAAAAAAAAGACAAGAAAAGAAAAGACAAGAATGTGTTTTGAAAAATGAGACTATCAGACAAGAAGCACGGAAGCCCAGCTTCCTCCCACCACCTCTGCCGCTTGCACTGGCCCTGGGGCTCACTCCGTGCCACCAAGCCGGCAGGAGACTAGTCCAGCAGCAAAAAGCAAACGGTTTTCTGACAGCTTCGGGTACCGACCAGCCCAACAAAAAGTCAGATCAAGGGCAGCTGATGCAGGAGGAACACAAAGAACGACCTGTCCTTTTGGTGGCATCCAGCTATCAGATTGTTTCGAACCTTCTCAAACTGCTTCCTTAGTTCTTCTTCCACAACTTCCAATTTTTTTTTCCCTTCTTTTTTTTTTTTTCCCCTCCCTTTTTAAACCGTGACATAAACCAGTTTCAGTTTGCTTTGCTGCTGAAATAGCAAGTCCCATTACTTGCGAAAGCACCTGGTATTTCTTCTCCATCCCCAATGCTGACATTAGGACTCGTGGCTGCACAATCCAGTCAAGCCTGCAAAGCAATGCAGCTGGAAACGCAATCGGGGAAAAAAAAATAAATCAGCTGATTTAATTCCCAGATCCGACTGGCTGTCCAAACGCTAGTATAAGGGAGAAAGCAGAACACGTTTTCAGGAGCACAATACTTGTTGGCAGCATGGACTTGGAGCAGCTCAACAGACAGTCGGAAAGTCATATCCTAGATTCTTTATCCAAACGCTGCTGCTACTCTGCAGAGACTTGAGCGCTTCCTGCTTCAAAAAGTAGAAAAGCCATTGACTCGAAGAAATAGAAGCCTTAAGTAAGCCAAAACTATCATAAATAACACTAGCAAGAGCATTAGAAAAGCCGCTCCCTGATCTAGTCTGAAATAGCAGGTTGTAGCTCTGTGCTTTTCTCTCTTAATTTTACAAACACGTACATTGCATACTGTCGCGGGCGGAGTGAATAACTTCCCTTGTAAGAGAGTAGTGAAACGTTTATTAACATAAAACAGTGATGTAACAAAGTTAGTAGTGAATGCGACAGTGTTTTACGCGATGCGATGCCAGGGTACACTGCGTTAGTCACTGCATAGAGGCCAGGGTCAGACAAGCTCTCAGGGAGACCCTGCGCCCCCTCCAGCTCTCGGCTGCAGGATTCAGCTAACACCGGCGGGATGGGGAGAGGAGAGGGAGGCAGAAGCCGACTGAAGAGGCATCTCCAAGTCGCAGGCCCTGCGGGGGCCGCCCTGCCCTCTGCCGGGCTGCTTCCACCGCCCACCCTGCCTGCAGCCTGCCTGCAGCGCCTCTACCATGGCCACTCCTGCCTCCAGCGCTCAGGCATCTTCCTGGGCCAGAGCCCTGAAGCATAAAGTGGAGCGGCAATTAAGTTCCTAAAGTAATGAGGAAGGTCGTTGTCATTAAACCAGACACCACCACCACTTAAGACTCCCTGCAGGTGTCAAAAGCTAGGGGGACCTCCTGTGACAAGGGCTGTCCCAAACGGCCATTCCTGCCCTGAGCCCTTTCATCTGCCCCCTTTGCTCCTCTTGGACTTAACCATTCATTTTCATTCCTCATGTGGAAAAGGCTCTCCAGGACGTGGCTGCAGCAGCACTGGCACATTTCCACCCCAGAGGCAACACCTGATAAACCACTAGGAAGAACCCTATTAAACCCCCCACCCCTTAACAGCGGGGCAGGGCAGAGCATTGCCCCCCGAGAGCCAGCCAAGGCCACCAGGAGCCAGCTCAGCACTCGCCAGCCCCACAGCGGCCGCTTTAGCCGGGCTCCCTGCAGCGGGCCCTTGGCCGCCGCTACATCACAGTTGGTCACCAGGGTCGAACGCAGCGTCCGCGTCCCTAGTTGCAGCGGAGCCATGGCGGAACCGCACGCAGCGCCTGCAGCTCCCCAGCGGAGCAGCACAAAGCGTCGCTTGGGCCGTGAGGCCAGGGCTGGGTAAGCCCAGCAATGCCATTCCCTCACCGCCGCAGAGCACAGGAGGCAGTAGCGGGCGCGCAAGAGCCCGTGTCGCCGGGCCGTGTGGCCCGCCCCCGTCCTGCGGGAGGCGGAACGGCTTCTCCAGCCTCTGGGTCCTCCATGGGGCCCCTCCGGCCTCCGACGGGCCCCCCGGGCCTCTGTGGGTCCCCCGCGAGGTCCCTCCGGCCTCGGTTGGGCCCCTGCGGCCTCCAACCCGCCCTCTGCGGGGCCTCTAACCTAAAGGGAAAGGGGCCCAGGCCCGCCAGGGAGGGTTCAGCAGGATCCCACGGCCGTCCAGGGCCCGGCTCGGGGCTTTCTGAGAGGGAAAGCTCCTCGCCTGGACGGAGGGGGCGGGCAGGCCCCGGCCCAGCCCAAGCGGGGAGGAGGCGGCGGAGGGCTGGGCGGCCGCTCCCGCCTCCCTCAGGCAGCGCCAAGATGGCGCCGCCTCCCCGTCCCTCCCCTCCGTTTCGCAGGGGCGGGGGGGCTCTACCCGGCAGCCAATAGGGAGGCGGCGCCGGGCGCGCGGGCCGGGCGCATTTCCGGCGCGGGCCGTGTGTGCCGATGGCTGCTGGGGGCCCTCGGCGCCCTCCTCGCCGCCGCCCGCCGCCCCGCCGCCTGCGGGCGGCCCCGGTCCCATCGGCCCATGGCGGAACCCCGTTCCCCGCGGCCTGCCCCGTCTCTGGGGCCTTGCGGGACCCCCCCGGGGCCTGCTTGGGGGTAACAGGAGCCTCGGCCCCATGGCGTCGGCCTGAGGGGCTTGAGCCGTTAGCCGCTCTGCGGGCTGGGGCGCAGTGTGGTGTCCTGCCCCGGGGTCCCCGCCACGCTCCTGGGCTGGGCTCGGCCCTTTGAGGCTTTTCCATGAGAGAAAGATGAACAATTACGGGCGTGAGTGGTGAAGGTGGTGGGCAAAGGAGATAAGCGTTAGCTACTCTCGTACTGCACTGCTGAAGCGCAGTCTGCGATTTTTTGGGATGGGGGGGTTACCCAGTGAAAACTTGAATTTTTTACAAATTCAAGTTATAAATCTTAATGAACTGTCCTCAACACTGGTGGGCAGGAGGTTTTGAAAAGAGGAGGGCCTGAGCTTCTGTGGGACCCTACAGAGTTGTTGAGTTTTCCTAATACCTTCTTTCTTTCCTGTCCTTGCTAAGGAGGCAAGTCAAATGCTGGGCGTAAATAGGTGCTGTCTCCTGTAGAGCGTGGAGAAGGACATGAATGCGTCTGTCATGGCATTTTGTGGGGCAAATAGAGGAAAAAACCAACTAGGAGCAACCTTTGTGCTCCATTCCCAAAGTAAAAATGTGTACTGGATTTTATCGTTGTTATCAAGTGATAGAATATTTGGACATACGCTTAATAAGAAAGGGTGCAGCTAAGAATCCTTTGAAGAACGAGTTCCCGAGCACTGCTTTAGCAGTAAGTTATTGCAGTGGGTGTCTGCATGAGTTGCTTTCCCACCTTTTGTTTCCTGTCCTACTTAGTCTTTTCTTTGCAACTCCGTGTAGTGACTGAGGAACTTGGAAGGCTTAGTAGTGGCTGGTATGCGGCTTTCCTTGAGGAAGGAGCAAAACTTGGCGTCTTAACTTCTGCAAGTTTTTGGTGATAGGAACAGATGTAAAACGTTAGGAAGCATTAGGAGAATGAGGAAAAGAGGCCTAATAGGGTGTAGTGGGATAATGAGCTGTGTGTGAGCGGTCCGTTGCCTGGGAGAGGTTGTGGGGGGTTGATGGGGGATGCTCAGCGGTGTGCTCAGGGTGGGTGTGTGTGCCTGAGATGATCGCAGGGGTGCTCGGAGGAGGAAACCTTTGGGCTATGAAAAGTAACTTTGGAAGTTTGGGTCCTGTGAAGGGAAGTCAGCCTGGTAGAAGCTTCAGGAAGTTTCAAACCACTCTTCTGTGTGTTCTTTCCTCAGCATTTGTACACCTGTGGAGGATCCCGATGAGCCTCCAGCCAAAAAGAGAAGAACAGGTATTGGACGTTACAGAAGTCTTTAATAGGCCTGATTTTTCTTAGGTTTCATCTGCCTTAGAAAACTCTGGCTTTTGTACTTCTTTTGACTTTTCTACTTTTTCTACTTTAGTTTATTACTTTTGTGGTAAACACGTACACGTAATAAACTGCATGCATGTGTGGAGGTGGGAGGAGGATGAATTGCACCCTGTGCTGCTTCTCCGGAAACAGGGAATGTTCCCCAAAGCAGGGTTTTTTTGCAGATCTGTCTGGCAGGCTCACGGGTGGGTTAGTCTTTGAGCTGTGGCTCTTGAGGGGCTGCTCAGTGAGGCAACTCATACAAAAATTGCCACCAAGTCCTGTTGGCAGAAGGGTGTGAAACTTGAAATGGGTTACAGTGCTTTAGCTGTGGCGTTGATGCAAATAGAAATCCTAATCTCCTTTCCTATCATGTTCTTATATGGCCTGTCTTTGCTTTTTTAGTTTTTGACGTCTCCGAGAATGGAGAGAAACCTGAAGAAGTTTCCTCTGTGGGAAAGTTGCAACGCAAGGCAACTAAACGCCGGAGAGCGTCAGTCAGGGACGATGCTCCGAGCAGAGAGTCAGGGGAAGAGGTTAGCAAGGGTTGGGAAAATAGGGCGAATCTGTGGAAGATGAAAGAGCAAGCGTCTCTCCCTGAAGCGTCCTGAAGTTGGGCCTGCTCTGAGCCTGTGCAGCAGTAGGTGGTTCTTTTCCATTTCTAGCAGGCAGCTCGTGTGTGCTGGGTTTGCCTTCCTCAGCTCTGCGTCCTCTGCTCTAGCACTTGCGTCCGAGGGAGGAGCAAAGCGTTTGTTGCCTTCCAGATACTTTCCCGTCATCCCAGGTTATGGTTGTCCTGTGTTTGTAAACTGTTGTTACTCTCTTTCCCAAGCTTGTAGTTAAGGAATCAAAATACACAACTTTGCAAGAAAAACTGCGTACTTCCTCTGGATAAACCTCCTTCTGATAGGTTCATAATCCACCATTCCGGGGTAGGATGGCTGTAGGACTGGGACTCTGTCAAAATGAGTCATGAGCTGCTTGACTTCCCAGTTTGGTTCAAGTAGTAGTGCTATTTTTCTTATTGCCCTATAGGATAAGAGGAATAAGAATCTGTCATGCTCTGACTATTCGTTCGTGAGAGAGTCATTCACTCTTATTTGTTCAAAATATGTTTTTGAAGGGCTAAACTACCACACTTTGGACTAGTGATAACTGCGTGACAAGCTTATATTGTTTTAATCACTGCAGGTATGAGAGCCTGTATTAAAAGCCTAAAGTGTACTCGTCAGAGATCCTGCAAAGATTGGCATTCTTCTGCAGTCTGAGCGGGCAAATCATGGTCCCCAAGTCAGAACAGAGTTGAATAAATTTCAGGAAGTTTATGTTTGCTGGCATTCACATGGAATTCATGTTTTACTCTCGTTGTTTTCCTTTTTTTTGTTTGCAGTCCACCTTTTCTGAGCCTCCAGCTAAAAGGGCAAGATGGTGTATGGAAGGAGGAGGAACGCTACGGATTGGTAAGGCTGACATGGAGTTATGAACTCGTTTCTTTTTCACCCGCCCTTGTGCACTGTACAGCTGGAGGCCTAGAGTTCTGTAGGGCTTATTGCAGGCACAATACTAGGCAGCGTCTGGGAATACTTGAGTGTGAGCTCTGTTTCCTGCCTGCATCCTTGCATTGCCTCTGGAGTGGAGCCAGGCGTTGATCTTGTCATCTCAGTAGACGAGCTGCCTTGGATGCAGTCCTTCAGTTCTGATATGTCCACTGTTGGCTTGCCAGAAGTCAATTGTTTGAAAAGCTGATTTTGGGTAGTAGGTCCTGATAACTCTTTTTTATTTCAGGTTTTGGCTGGCAATCCCTTGTGTGCACAACTTTCTGTAGTTGCCAGTATGAAACTCTGAAACTCTCCTCAAGTGACATAACACAAATAATATTATGATGTAGGAGAGAAAACGAGAAGTTTTCTTTTGTGAAGCTCTTGACTGTAAACTCATAAAACCCTTCAATTTCTTTTTGTAGTTACTTCCGCAGCAGGCCGGCGCGGGGCCTATGTACGAACGGCTGCTGGGGGCCCTCGGCGTCGTCCTCGCCACCGTTGCCCACCGCCCCGCGCCGCCCGAAGGCCTCGTCGCCCTCCAAGAGGCCACCCCCGAGGTCAGTGAGCCGCCCCGCCCGCCTGCGGGCCACCCACAGGCCTCTCCCCCTCCCATCGCCCCATCCCATTGCCAAACCCTGTCCCCCGTGGCCTGCCCCAGCTCTGGGGCCTTTGCGGGACCCCGCCGGGGCCTGCTTGGGGGTGGCAGGAGCCTCGGCCCCATCGCCTCGGCCTGAGGGGCTTGAGCCGTTAGCCGCTCTGCGGGCTGGGGTGCAGTGTGGTGTCTTGCCCTGGGGTCCCCGCCACGCTCCTGGGTTGGGCTTGTCCCCTCTGCCCGCCCAGAGCCCCCCCTGCGGGGCGGCAGGGCTCGGCGTGGGCTCCCAGGTGCCATGCGCCGCCCTCTCCCACCCTGGCACCCCTCCTCCCGGCCCGGCTCTTGCCTTGTGTGGCTGGCCATTGGTCCCGCCGCTGTCGGGTCGCCCTGTGCCCGCGGCCAGAGTTGTTCACTCGTGATGCTGAGATGAGTGTGGGTTCCAGACGTTCCCCCCGACTCGCTTTCCCTCTGCACAGTGTAGGGGTTTGAAAAGAAAGAAAAGGGGAGGAGACTTGGAGTAGGAGTGTTGAAGGAGCAGGGGACAGTCTGTATACATGTAGGGATATCTTGGGTGGAGGAGAGGCATGGCATGGGGATGTGGCAGGTATGTGGGGTGGAAGACAGGGGGATGCCTTCCCAGACGTTAAGCGTTGCAGGTGCCCCAGAGCTCCCAGTGACAGATGGCTGAGCCATCTGCGTGCCTGTCGCATGTGTCTCTCCAAGGAGAGGGAACATCTGGCAACACGTGCCACGTTTTGGGGGGTGTGGTTGCTTCCTCTGGGAGCAACTTGCTCCAGGAGGCTCTGCTGAGCGTCTCATGTTCCCCGGTGAATGGGAGAAGCGAAGGTCTTCTGGAAGGAGCCACTCGTTGCACAAGCAGTAGTTCACAGCTGCTGTGCAGAGCACAATCCCAAAGTGAAGAATGCGCCTTTGTGGGCGCTGCAGGCTGTCGTGTCACGGCCTGACCAGGAGACCCAGTTTTGCTAAGAGTTCACTGGCAGTGACAGGCGAAGCAATTAGGATGAAAGTCAAGCGAAAGTGTGTTAGACGGCTTGAGAAGCTGTCCTGCTGAAAATAAGTTTTCTAACAATGCTCTCCGAGATATGCAGTAAAATAGCAAAGCTCCCTTGTGTGAGTCTCTTGAAGGCAATCTAAAGCACAGGGTGGTTGTTATTGCTGCCCCTTGAGGTTTTTCCGTGATAGAAAGATGAACAATGATGGGCATGAGTGGTGAAGCTGGTGGGCAAAGGAGATAAGCATTAGCTTATCTACTACTGTAGGTAATAAACTGCATGCGTGTGGATGTATACGTAATAAACACGTACACGTGACAAACTACATGCGTGTGTGGAGGTGGGAGGAGGATAAATTGCACCCTGTGCTGCTTCTCCGGAAACAGGGAATGTTCCCCAAAGCAGGGTTTTTTTGCAGATCTGTCTGGCAGACTCACGGGTGGGTTAGTCTTTGAGCTGTGGCTCTTGAGGGGCTGCTCAGTGAGGCAACTCATACAAAAATTGCCACCAAGTGCTGTTGGCAGAAGGGCGCGTAACATGAAATGGGTTACACTGCTTTAGAAATCCTAATCTCCTTTCCTATCATGTTCTTATATGGCCTGTCTTTGCTTTTTTAGTTTTTGACGTCTCCGAGAATGGACAGAAACCTGGAGAAGTTGCCACTGTGGGAAAGTTGCAACGCAAGGCAACGAAACGCCCGAGAGCGTCAGTCAGGGACGATGCTCCGAGCAGAGAGTCTGGGGAAGAGGTTAGCAAGGGTTGGGAAAATAGGGCGAATCTGTGGAAGATGAAAGAGCAAGCGTCTCTCCCTGAAGCGTCCTGAAGTTGGGCCTGCTCTGAGCCTGTGCAGCAGTAGGTGGTTCTTTTCCATTTCTAGCAGGCAGCTCGTGTGTGCTGGGTTTGCCTTCCTCAGCTCTGCATCCTCTGCTCTAGCCCTTGCGTCCGAGGGAGGAGCAAAGCGTTTGTTGCCTTCCAGATACTTTCCCGTCATCCCAGTTTATGGTTGTCCTGTGTTTGTAAACTGTTGTTACTCTCTTTCTCAAGCTTGTAGTTAGGGAATCAAAATACACAACTTTGCAAGAAAAACTGCGTACTTCCTCTGGATAAAGCTCCTTCTGATAGGTTCATAATCCACCATTCCAGGGGAGGATTCCTGTAGATTGCCATTCTTCTGCAGTCTGAGCGGGCAAATCATGGTCCCCAGGTCATACCAGAGTTGACTAAATTTCAGGAAGTTTATGTTTGCTGGCATTCACATGGAATTCACATTTTACTCTCATTGTTTTCCTTTTTTTTATTTGCAGTCCATCTTTTCTGAGCCTCCAGCTAAAAGACCAAGATGGTGTATGGAAGAAGGAGGAACGCTACGGATTGGTAAGGCTGACATGGAGTTATGAACTCGTTTCTTTTTCACCCGCCCTTGTGCACTGTACAGCTGGAGGCCTAGAGTTCTGTAGGGCTTATTGCAGGCACAATACTAGGCAGCGTCTGGGAATACTTGAGTGTGAGCTCTGTTTCCTGCCTGCATCCTTGCATTGCCTCTGGAGTGGAGCCAGGCGTTGATCTTGTCATCTCAGTAGACGAGCTGCCTTGGATGCAGTCCTTCAGTTCTGATATGTCCACTGTTGGCTTGCCAGAAGTCAGTTGTTTGAAAAGCTGATTTTGGGTAGTAGGTCCTGATAACCCTTTTTTATTTCAGGTTTTGGCTGGCAATCCCTTGCGTGCACAACTTTCTGTAGTTGCCAGTATGAAACTCTGAAACTCTCCTCAAGTGACATAACACAAATAATGTTATGATGTAGGAGAGAAAATGACAAGTTTTCTTTTGTGAAGCTCTTGACTGTAAACTCATAAACCCCTTCAATTTCTTTTTGTAGTTACTGATGCCTTACGCTCACTGTCCCTTTGTGACAAGACAATTCCGCGTCTGAGGTAAAACTCCTTCCATTTTCTTGGAGTTCTTCTCCGAAAGGTTTATTGCCTTTCACTTTTGTTGTTGAACTTCCTGCGTATTGCCTAACATTTGTATTTGTGTCCACAGAGCAATATTCCTCCAAGGTAGCCTGGAACTCCCTCAGGCTGCTGTACTAAGGGAGGTCTCCAGCTGCTTTTTTGGTTTTTTCTCCCCCAACTGATTTTAAGCTTTTTCTTTAAATCCGGATACTTCATAGCCACAGGAGATTAGATAAAGATTAAAGGTCTGTGGTAAGAGGAAGTGTAGAACTTGAGAAGAGGCTGAGGTGACAAACAGCAGTGTATCTTCAAGGCAGTTGTTCTGATTTTCGCTTTGACTTCTCTGTACTTTCCCATGAGCTAGTTGAAGACAGCAGGTCTTCATCTAAAGGTTGTAAACATCTCGCATCTGTCTCCATCATCATCAGCGTACGTGCTTTAACACAACAGCTGTTGGTGAAGCTAGCATCGGGAGCTGCATACTTGAACCTTCTCTTGATACTATTTCTTTTGCCCTTGATGTTTTTAGCACAAGCCAGAGGGGCAAGCAGGACATCAAACCTGCCTCAGGCAGCGTCTTGACACCGAGGCCACCCATTAAGGAGCGCGCTGCGCCAGAACGCAGCACTTTGGAAGCCAGCAAAATGGGGAGGCTTTTCTGTACTGCTGAAGAGGTAACCTGAGTGCGAAATGTGTCTTTTGAACGGAAAGAACTTAGCACTGATAGCAAAACGGTGTGTAAAGGCTGCAGGAGCAGTTTGTAACAGCACAGTGGGTGTAGTGAAAGAAGTTGAAGGGATGCTTCTGGGAAATCAGCATATAGCATTTCATTTGCCTTTACGTGCATCAAGTCTTGGAACAGAGCAGTGGTTTGTTGCCAAAGGATTGAATTTTAAACCATTTTCATGGACCTGGTGTAGTGGGGGAGGACCCTGCAGCCAGTTTCCCTTGTCAGTGGAGCTGTACTGCCTTGTCACTAAGTATGTATTTGTTGCAGAGTTGTTTCACTACTTTGTCCTTAACCTAGCTCAACTCTGCTCTTTAGGTAGCAAGTCTAAAAGGATAGCGGAGGGAAAAAACCCACTGAGTTGCTGCTACTCCTTCCTTACAGGGCTATCTGAGAGGTCTTTCCCTGTCCTTTCCTTCCAACACCTGAAGGAACCATTGGAAAATTCCTGATGAGCTTACATGGGAGAAGAACGTAGGGCAAAGTGCTGGAGAAGCAGGCCATGGCAAGCTGTGGAGCATGACTAGGATACGCCCGGGGACTCATAGCAGCCAATCATGATGTCTATTGGCAGGAATGCCTATTAGCCTGAATTATTAGGCAAGGGGTGCAGACCATAGCTGAAGAGCAGAGGCCCCCATTTGAGGAAACAGTTGCAGAAGGAATTTTGAGCCTTGTAGTGGGACACGAGCTCCTAGAGCAGGGCTAACACAAAAGGAAGGTGGGAATTCCTGCTAAAGTAAATGTGAATAACGTGCCAGTATTTTGGGAGCAGCCTGTGCAGTCCACGCTATATCCGGATGACAAACGTTTGCTTCACATGCAG